>NC_087162.1:7017500-7030000 GCF_035594125.1 Scylla paramamosain | reverse complement strand
AAGCTGAAGAGAAGGCAAGAAATATTAAAGAGAAAGACGCCAGGTGGACTAGGAGGCAACAGTACACCACCACCACTACCACCACCACCACCACCACCACAACAAACCTCAAATCTTCACCCAGGTAGGAAAAGTTAAATATTTACCTGCAACTCTAAGTCACCGGGAGAAATGAGGTTAATTCACTGCTCGTTTTTCTTCCTGTGTTTAATCCCCTGCCCATCCTCTTCCTCCTCTTCTTCTTCCTCCTTTCCTCCTCCCTCTTCCTCTTCCTCCTCCTCCTCCTCCTCCTTCAGGTGATATTCATGAAGCCTGAGTTTACGCCACTTAAACGCCAGGAAATTCCTACATGTTTTTTCCAGCCCCTCCTTATTTTTCGGATGGAAGGAGGAGGAGGAGGAGGAGGAGGAGGAGGAGGAGGAGGAGGAGGAGGAGGAGGAGGAGGAAGGGAGTTAAGGAAGGCAGTAAAATTCACGGGATCAACATACCATTCTGGGCCACTAATCCCCTCAGGCTTAACCCACTACCCTCCTCCCTCGCCTTCGTCAAGCTAACACTGCATCTCTCTCTCTCTCTCTCTCTGGGGCTTCATTATGAGAGGCTTTCCAAATTCGTATTCATTATCTGCCCTCGCTTCGCCTCGCAGTCATCGCGCGTCAGTTTGTCCCCTCGTCGCCTCCTGACGCGCCGCCACGCCACGTCGGTACTCAGATGGGTGCACGTACGGCCCTTGTTTGCTTTTAATTTTGCTATGTTCGGTTTTGTTTATCTATTTGTCTATTTTTTTTTTTGGTGGGGTATCTCTCTCTCTCTCTCTCTCTCTCTCTCTCTCTCTCTCTCTCTCTCTCTCTCTCTCTGTGTGGTCTATAATGATGCTGGCAATATTCTTAAAGTTGTTATTGTTGTTGTTAATACTGTTATTGTTATTACTCCTACTACAACTACCATTGCTAATTCTGCACTACTACTACTACTGCTACTACTACTACTACTACCACGATTACTACTATTACTACTACTACTACTACTACCACTACTACTATTACTACTACTACTACTACTACCACCACTTCTACTACTACTTCTACTACTACTACCACTACTACCGACAATCTGGGTTGCCTCCTTTCACGGCGCATATCGTGTTCACTGGGCGGAGAATGGGTCGTGGGATTTAAGCCAAGGAATTGTCTCTTCGTGGCCAGACAGGGACAGAGGGCTGGCTATCCAACTGTGCTGGCGTGTGTGCGCGTGGTGTTGTGGAGTGGGAGGACAAGCTACCACCACCACCACCATCACCACCACCATCACCACCACCACTAACATTACTGTACCACCACCAATCCACTAACTCCACATAACCACCACCACCACTACTTGAGCACCACACCACAGCTCACCACCACCACATCACAGCCTCATCACAAACTCCACATCACCACCACCACCACCACCAGAGCACCACAACACCATCTTCACAATACCAATACCATTACTCTCTTATCACCTTCGTCACCATCACTTCATTATCACCACTACAAGACCATCATCTCCACAATCATTATCCCTACAGCACCGTTATGACACCACCACCACCGCTTCATCATCACCACTACTGCATACTCCTCCCTAACTAACAGAAAAACAACGAGTCCCTGCAGCTGCCGTGGCCTGATATTCACTGGCGTTTCGTGAGGGAGAGACGGGCGCCAGTGTTCCCTCCGCGGAGCGTCACAATGCACGCGAGCTGCTTCCGTGGTAATCATTAGCCATCGTTAGAGGCTTCGAAACACCAACGAGCTGACTCACCAATTACCTATTGTTGGTAGCTCAGAATCCGCCGCCAGAGGATAATACAGTCATCAAACTAGAGCAGCTCATAAGCTTGTCGATGAGAACAGTGTTAGGGTAAAAATACGCAGGAATGTTGCTGTGGCGGAGCGTGGCCTTGGCGCTGATCTTCACCTGTGTCCCTCACTCCGGGACACGGAGCCACTATGCACTCTGGGTTTTCACAATTTAACTTGCCCAGGTTTCTCTAGTGATCGACCAACCCGAGGAAAAAATGAACAGCTGTGTGAGCTGTGCGCCGACTGCTCCGGCACGGGATTCGAACCAGAACCTATGGATTCGTAGTCAGTCACGAAACAGCAGTGTAGTCGGCAAATAATGGTCGCCGCATGGTAAGCTGATCTAGAAGCCACATCCCTGCTTCCTCCTCTGTTTTGGCGGCACAGCTGATTGCAACAGTGCACTTGTAAAGTGTTCGCCACTTCCCAAATTTTTATGCTCAAAACATTTTTCAGATTCCTTATCAGTTAGCCTTGTAAAAGCATCAATAGGAAAGCAATTATGAAAACGAAAACTTAAGCCATAGAAATATTGCTAAAGATAAGAAATAAGAAACAAACAAGATGTGGATGGTCAGAGGAAGAGCCATAGGTGAGGTGGCGCGTGTTGCATCCTGTGGATGAGTTTACGTAAGTAAAATATGTTTATTTGTTTCCACAATTTCTCTGATAGGTTAATACTTTGATATTTTTATTTTTTTTTTACCAACTGATATTTGCGAAGACAGTCTCAGGTCAAGGCTACTTGAGAAGTTGGTTAAAAATATCTTATATAAATTTGAGAAAGTGGCAAGAAGTTTACGAGTGCATCAGTCAGCTGTGCCGCCAGAAGAGGAGCAGGCAGGGGAGTGGCTTCTACATTATTTTAGCCTGTACCAGTGATAGTTCAAAAGCTTGCCACACTAGTCGCCAAACAAGTTCATGAACTTATCGACAGAGGGCGGTGTTCCCAAACTAATTCTGTAAATGGAGGGCACACTTCTCATATCTAATTATTCAAGAGAGAATTTCTTGTCTTCATTCAACTAACAAGCAGACCAATCACTTCCTAATATGATGTGCAGGACAGATCTAAGCACCCACATGGACCTCGCGCGCGCACACACACACACACACACACACACACACACACACACACACACACACACACATACACCAAGGTCACTCCCTGTCCCACTCCCCAGTTTCATAGTAAAAGACAGATAGAAAGATACCATATGTACTCATAAAGCTGACGTCCCACAAAAAGATTCTTTTCCCTTCGCTCACGTCGCCATCGGGAACAATAAAGCCACAATATTTGACTTCCTCTCTCCCAATAGAGATATACTTTTAATTAATCTGTCAGGAGTGGCGGCCAAGGCTAAATTCCCTCTCGATTGTCTGTGCCACGGGCGGGGATTGTGAAAGGCGAGGGAAAGAAAAAAAGAAAAGAAAAACGAAGAGAAATGAGAAAATGGAAAGAAAATGGATATATGAACCACTGTAATAAAAAAGTGATGAAAAATTTAAAGGTGGACTGCGCGTTTATTTGTTTAATATACGAGAGAGAGAGAGAGAGAGAGAGAGAGAGAGAGAGAGAGAGAGAGAGAGAGAGAGAGAGAGAGAGAGAGAGAGAGAGAGAGAGAGAGAGAGAGAGAGAGAGAGAGAGAGAGAGAGAGAGAGAGAGAGAGAGAGAGAGAGAGAGAGAGAGAGAGAGAGAGAGAGAGAGAGAGAGAGAGAGAGAGAGAGAGAGAGAGAGAGAGAGAATGAGACGCGGCTTTTTTCTGCCAGCTGGGTTGGAATCCCCGTCATATTTTCCCTCTCAGTAATGGAAGAAGTTAGTAATGGATTGATAGTTAATTTTGGAAGATGGATTGAAGTTGCCACGCCGAGGTGAGGAATTATGGAGGGAGGGAGGGAGGGAGGGAGGGAGGGAAGAGAGGTGGATGTCATCAGGGGTGAAAGTGAGGAGTTTAAGAAGAGAAACGTGAGAAGAGAGAGAGAGAGAGAGAGAGAGAGAGAGAGAGAGAGAGAGAGAGAGAGAGAGAGAGAGAGAGAGAGAGAGAGAGAGAGAGAGAGAGAGAGAGAGAGAGAGAGAGAGAGAGAGAATGGGAGTGTCAGCAGGGACAGTAAGTTAAAAAAAATAAATAAAAATAAAGAAATGTAAGACAGAAAGGGGAGAGAAAGTCCGTGGGGGGATGGGCGAACATGGGGCTGGAAGAACAGGGAGGGAGGGAAGGAAAAAAAAAAAAAAAAAAGAAAGGAGGTATTTGAACGTAATAACATGATGGAAAGTAGGAAGAAGAAAATAAAGTGCGATACGAGGAAGGAAAGAGACAAGAGAGAGAGAGAGAAAAAAAAGGAACAAGAGACCTTCATCACAAAGATAAAACAAAGTGAGAGTAAAAAAAAAAAGGAAGGAAATGAAAGACAAAGCAAATAATTCCGAAAGACGATTAATACAAGGCGAAATGTAAGTCAGGACACGAGGGAAATGGACAAAATGAAAAAAAAAGAAAAGAAGAGAGAAGGGGGATTTAAGAAGGAAGACAAATGAAAACTAGAACATAAGTGATTAAAAAAAAAAAAGAGTTAATAACAAGGAGGGAAAACAATGAGAACCAAGAAATGAGAAAGAGATGAAAATAGATTAGAAAAAAAGAAAGTCACAATTGAAGATAAAATGAGGTACGTAGGTGGAGCATACACGTAGGCAGGCTGAAGGAGCAACACCGGCAGCACCAGCAGGAGGAACGTCATATTCGTGTTAATATGAGAAAATAAACACTACGAGATAGATACTTCCCCTCCCCATTACACCAAAATGCTTGATGAAAATTATGATTAAATTTTAGGGAGGCAGTACGAGGAAATGATGAGAGAGAGAGAGAGAGAGAGAGAGAGAGAGAGAGAGAGAGAGAGAGAGAGAGAGAGAGAGAGAGAGAGAGAGAGAGAGAGAGAGAGAGAGAGAGAGAGAGAGAGAGAGAGAGAGAGAGAGAGAGAGAGAGAGAGAGAGAGAGAGAGGAGTGGGGGGTGGAGGAAGGAAAGAGAGATTAAAATAAAGAACACAGAAAAAAAAAAAGGTGGCGAGGGAGGAAGAGGAAAGCAAGGAGAAACGACGGGAAAAGAAAAGGAATGCAGAGGAAGAGGAAAAGAGAGACGGAAGGAAAGAAAGGGAGCAGGAATGAGGAGAAATTGATGAGGAAAAGGAAGGAAGAAAAGATCAATAGTAGGAAGAGTAACAGAAGGAAGAGAAGAAGGAAGAATGGAAAGGAAGGGAAGGAGAGGAAATGAATAGAGGGCGAGGAGAAAACGAGAAAGAAGGAAGGAACGAAGGAAGGAGATGGAAGAAGAAGATGAGGACACGGAGAGAGCAAATACAAACATTGACTACCGTGTGTTTGGAAGGGCTAAGGAAGGGAAGAACCGTGGCTAATGAAAAGGAAGGGAAGGAGAGGAGAAAACGAGAGAAGGAAGGAAGGAGATAGAGGAAGAAGAGGACACGAAGAGAGGCCAAACACTGACTACCTTGTATTTGGAAGCGCTGAGGAAGGGAAGAACCGTGCGTGCCTACTGGAGTGTGGAAGGGAAGTGGGCAACTGAGCAGCGAACTGAGGAACCTCTCTTAACCTACCGGAGTAGTTGGAGTAGTAGTTGGTTCGGATGCAGACGGGGAACCTGCCAGTCCACTTTGCGTTGGTACAGGTGAGAGTCGAGTCCCCCAGCAGTTTAAACTTGCCTGGCCTGTCACAGCGAGCAGACAACTCCGACCCGTGGGGAAACTCCAACTCCGGGGACGGCTAGAGACAGGGAGAGAGACGGGGAAGAAGAACAGGTCAAGGTCAGTGTTATATTAGTGTTCTGATTATCTCACAGTGAAAGGAATAGAAGTAGTGGTGGCTTTCGGGTGTATTTCGGTTATGTTATCTCAAATTGAAGTGCGTTGAAACTGTTGTGCTTTCAAAGGTGTATTCTGATTATGTCACTGTCACGTAAATGAGTTGAAATGGTAATGCTTTTTTTTTTTTAGGGATTAAATTTACAGGCTTATTTTTTCTGTATATTCAAGGCTGGTGGAGCACGAGGGAGAATTAAGAAAAGGAAGGGAAGTACAGGTCAACGAATTATCTTATTGTGAAATGTGTGGAGATGATAATGATTTTAGGGATGAAATTTTGCATGTTTATTTTTTCCTCCCAATATGCGAGATGGAAGGACGTATAAGGCTGGCACAGAGAGAGAGAGAGAGAGAGAGAGAGAGAGAGAGAGAGAGAGAGAGAGAGAGAGAGAGAGAGAGAGAGAGAGAGAGAGAGAGAGAGAGAGAGAGAGAGAGAGAGAGAGAGAGAGAGAGAGAGAGAGAGAGAGAGAGAGAGAGAGAGAGAGAGAGAGAGAGAGAGAGAGAGAGAGAGAGAGAGGAAATACAGGTCAAGGTTTATTGTTGATAATTTACTTCGATAACGTGAGAGTTCGTGTGTCTTATTGATGTTATTAGTGCAAAGGCAGTCTGGGGGAAGGTGAAGAGAAAGGGGGAAGGTGAACGAGGAGAGGCAAGTGAAGTTTAATGTTGTCCTGTTCTGATTAAGAGCTAATGCGGTGAAATGAGCAGGTCTTGTCCCTTGCTCGACGACTGAAGGATGCTAAGGGGGGCAGACTGACACGGTATAAGTCAAAATGGAGGAAGGAAGGTGATTCTGCACGATAACGAATGATCTAAGTCAAAATGAAAGAGGAGGGAAAGTGACGCTGTACGATAACGAATAATTCAAGTCAAAATGAAGGAGGAAGAAAAGTGATGCTCTATGAATATGATCCTTCAGTTAACCGGGTATGATAGAGTCTTCCTTCCCTGGCAGGGAAGCGAGGGTGTTTGAGAAAAGCTGAGGTGAAATTTACGTCCATGCTCAAATAGACTAAGACATGAGGCGCATCAGTTCAACTCCTCCGAGCCAGCATCAGTGAACCCAGGCCACAAAGACACACACACACACACGGTTTCTCTCTCTCTCTCTCTCTCTCTCTCTCTCTCTCTCTCTCTCTCTCTCTCTCTCTCTCTCTCTCTCTCCTTTTACATTATTTAGTTCCTTTACTCAGTCATCAATAAATCATTCACTTCGAAATAAATAAACCAAAAGAGTAAGGTAAAAATATATTTAAATAAAGTACACTAAAAGTAGTTATTTGTACACACTGAAGTAATTAAGGCAAAAATAAAGTAGCTAAAGAAAACAATTGGTCATCATTCATATAAATTAATAAAAAAAAACTCTAACAAGCCCTTCACTGATAATTGGCACACCTTTCCTAAATTACTAACCACTCTGCGACGCCTTTTCTTCTTCCACAGCCTCCTCCAAACCCTGCACTGACAAGAAATGGCAAAGGCTATTAATTTTTGCATCCCCTTCTTTCTTGCTCATAAAGATTCCATACATTGCCTTTAGTGCTGGGAATTATTCCGCACCGCAGTGATAGTGTTAAAACAAACAAAAATGGGAGGCAGGAAGCACAAACATACGATTCAAAGTATCAACAAACACACACAAACACAGCAAAAACTCAAACACAACTTCCCTCCGTGCAAAGTAGGAATAGCAAAAGAAATCTCAAGGATGCTACACAATCTGAGAGACCAAGGGAGTTTCCTGAGCGGCGCGGCCTGGCTGGTCTAGTCGCGTCCCACTCGGCAGGACCAGGAGGGGAATAGGGTTTTGTGAAGTTGGGACGAGCGTGCTGCAGCGATGGCCCGTGTAATGGTCTTCTCAGGGGCGTGTCTGGAGAAGCTGGTTGGGTTTGTGGCCGAGAGAGAGAGAGAGAGAGAGAGAGAGAGAGAGAGAGAGAGAGAGAGAGAGAGAGAGAGAGAGAGAGAGAGAGAGAGTGTGTGTGTGTGTGTGTGTGTGTGTGTGTGTGTGTGTGTGTGTGTGTGTGTGTGTGTGTGTGTGTGTGTGTGTGTGTGTGTGTGTGTGTGTGTGTGTGTGTGTGTGTGTGTGTGTGTGTGTGTGTGTGTGTGTGTGTGTGTGTGTTCAAGGGCAGGATCAGGAAGGGGAATAATGTCCGAGGTTGTAGTGGTGGGGAGTAAAAGAGAGGATAAAGACAAGGGAAAGGGAGGAAGATGGTGAGGGGAGGAGAGGTGATAATCCCAGTGAACGTGATGGGGATAGAGGGGGAGAAGAGGAAGCGAGAGGAAGAGAGGGAGGGAAGGGAAGGAAATAACACGTGTCCTAATGGCAGGAATAAGGAGAGGTGGAGGGAAGGAGGAAGCGAGGAGTGAGGGCATGAACTGTAAAGAAGAGGAGAAAAAGGAGGAAAGAAGGGGAGAGAGGGAATGGAATGATAACAGTGAAAAAGAAAAAAAAAAAGAAAAGAAGAAATGAGGGAAGGAAGAAAGGAAAGAATGATCTCCGATAAGAATGTAAAGGAAGGAATTAAATAAGTGGAAAAGAAAGAAGGAAGGATGCAAGAAATGGAAGAAGGAAAGAAGGAAAGAAGGAAAGAGAAAACGGAAGAGACGCAGAGAGCAAGAGCCGTGCCTCAGTCAAAAGCTGGTGAGAAAAAGTGAGGGAAAAAATCACCACGCTATTCTGTGGCGTGGCGGGAATGAAAGAGAGATGAGGCGTGGTAGTGTAGACTGTCAGTGAGAGCGAGGCCGAGAGTAAGAGTCTGGTCGGCGGAATGGAGAAGCAACAAAGGTGTTCACAGAATTTTCCTTCGATGTCGCACCTGGGGGTTGTGCGGTGAGGAGAGGCGGCGCGTTGTGTCAAAATTGAAGACTCATATATCTCATTGTTGTCATAAAGTTAAATTATTCATGTCTTTTTTTATGTAAGAGGGGCCAAGGGGGACAAAATTTACATAAAAGGTCCACTGAGGTGCCAATCCCCAAAGCAAAAGAGGTTGCAAGTTTAAGTGTGTGAAATTAAAGGTTGTAAGTGTAAGTGATGAAATATTACATAAAAAGTACTACATATAATGGTGTTCATTCCGCCACAGCATTACAGTGAAAGATAAACGTAAGAGAAATATGTAATCGAGATATTGTAAACCTAAAACAACTTTAACCTGAACTATTCTACCCTCGAAACGGATATAACTCTACCTAACTTAACTAAACTTTTTGACAACTCACCGAATTAACATCCAGTTCGACCTACCGTAATCTTTCTTGAACTAATCTGAACCTCAAGTCACCTGATGTTAAAGAAAGCCCGCATCTCAACACTCATACGCCCAGTGACTCTTGACGTGACGGAAAACAGGCGAGAAGTGGCGTGAAAGTGACTTGAAGGTAAACTCGACCAACAAAGTCATACAGCCAGGACATGCTTCTTTTCCACTCAATATTCCACCTCTTCTGACCATATCAAGGGCGGCGGCTGACTTAGACTAGAGAAAGGGGATCAACTAAAATAATTCACACCTTTCGGATATGCGCCTATCGTCTCCTCCCTCCCCGACCCTCTCTCTCTCTCTCTTTCTCTCTCTCTCTCTCTGATCAGCAAGGCACACCGGCATCCACTCAGCCAGCCACCTGCGTACAAATGAGGCCGTGTTGCCACCTCGCCCCCTCGACACGCAGCCACGTAAGGAAAGCTGCGACTAATGAGTAACACTTGAACGTGACCAGAACTGTACTCGAACACGATCCCTTACACACACACACACACACACACACACACACACACACACACACACACACACACACACACACACACACACACACACACTCACAGATACCATTTTTTGTTCTTGTTCTTTTCATTCTTTTTCTTCTTCTTCTTCCCTTCTTCGTCCTCTTTCTTCTTCTTCTTTCTTTCTTCTTCTTCTTCTAATTCTTGTTTTCCTTCTTGTTTCTATTTTTTTCCTTCTTATTTTCTTCTTCTCGTCCTCCTCCTCCTCTTTTTTCTTTTTCTCTTCCTCTTTCTTTTCTTATTTCTTCTTCTTTCTTCTTTTTCTTCTTTTCTTCCTCTTCTTTCTCCTCTTCTTCTTCCTCTTCCTCCACTTCATCTTCTCCTTCTCCACCCTTGGCCTCCATCTGCATCACTCCACTGCCCATCCCATCCGTCTAATTCCCACTGCCCCAGCAACTGATGTGTGACGCCTCACGTCTAATCTAGTGCCGGCCTGACGCCTTCTGCCTTTCCTGTGCTTAATGATTACGGATGGCCACTCTAATTCACGGGGCTCCCTCACTGCCACTCGTTTGTCTAATATACTATATCAACCACCGCTTTGATCTATTTTGTTTTTTGTCTTTTTTTTTAATAAATCTATTGCCTAATGTTTGATAGTATTATAACAACTGGAAATTCAAATATAGAGCTTTTTGTGTCCTGCTACAAATAATCATCATTGTCAGCCGCAATGATTTCACTGCAGCACAAAAAATTCTGCGGAAACTGTCTTGCTGACTTGACTCTATCGGTCTAAGCCAGACAACCCTATCAAGACATCTTATCTCCTCCCACCATCTGCTTTTCTATCTACACTTCTCTTCTTTCATTACAATTGCTGATGTGCAACGTTGCCTTTTGAGATTCAGTCAGCAAATGTAATTGCATCCCTTGTCTCTTGTTCTTGTCTGGAATCAAATCACATCTGTCTGGAATTCAGTGTCTGAAAGGTGTATGATGCTCCTCCACTGCGATGTCAGTCTCTTTTACTGCTAGTTAGTGTGTAGTCACCACCAAAAAGCCAGGAAAGAACCTCAGCGTCTGTTGCCTTTTGTCATCCCTTGTAGTGTTTTTGTAACGGCCGTCGTGTGTCTGAAGCGACTCGTCAGGACTGCCTTTCTCTTCACTCCAGTCCAATGCCACCGCCACCACCAGTCCCGCAGCCAATCTCAGACCCGCGTTCTCAAGTCCCGCGCGACACTTGGTCCCTGAGGCTCCTTGTGGCAGAAAGACGGAATAATGGTGTTTGCGTCTCGCGAGGAATTGAGCAGTTGGAGTGGGGCTGAGTATAGAGGGTACAGAGTGTATGCAGAGACGACGGCGTGTATACAGAATTAGTCTCCTCCCTTTCCATCTCTTGTTGCGTCACTTGGGACCCACCACACATGTTGACGACTATTGTAGCTGGATATCCGCTGTCGCCACTGATACCCCACACCTGCATCCGCATCCCTAAATGTACGTAAATATTATATCCGCATCTGAATTTCCATCCTCTCTTGTTTCCTGGTGTTTTTCGTTCTATCCCGTCCCCAAAAAACCAAGTTGTTTTAAGATATTTTTAAAATGCTTCCCGAGGTTTGCATTTGTTTCTCGTTATTTTGCTTTTTACATCCTGTCCAACTGTTTTGTGTTCTTCCCATTATTAATACTTTCCTACTGTTGTTCGTTACTTTCCATCTTCCTTTTATATATTGCCTTTCTTTTCTGTGTTTCTCTCCTATTGCTTGTCTTCCTTCTCGTTGTGATCCATCACGACACACTGCTGCTTCCAGCACTCATACCACTAAGGCGCCTTATCCCGACAACGTTAAACAGGCTTTAGTAGAAGTTACGGGGCTTTCGCGCTTGTTTTCATGGCTCTGGAGATAGTTTAACCCTTTCAAGGCGATACGAAGGAAATAACAGAACGAGAAGTAATGCATGAAATCCTTATAAGCATATCTATAAGAAAGGGGATAAAAAGAATAGATTTTCCTATTTTTACCCAGTTTAAAGATTGGATGTGGCTGTAGAAAAAGTAAAGATGTCTCAGAGTGATTAGTAATGAAGGAAAGACGTACCAAAAAGCAGCCAAAGGGTTAACAAAGGAGTATGGATCACAAAACAAACAAACGAATAAACATGCGTGAATCGGCTGATCATCACTGTGGGTAAAAAAAAAAAAAACTAATGAGCTAAATAATTTCAGAACACCAGTGGAAAGGTCAACAAATCGTATGTTATATAGAAGTGACCTTAGAGTGCGTGTGGCTTTCGCTCTCATGACGCACCTCAACTCAGCACAATCACTCGCAACACGCACCTGGCCGCTCATTCTGGTCCGTGAAGGGAAAAGATCCAGTTTTTGTGGATAAAATTTCATAGTGCTCTCTCTCTCTCTCTCTCTCTCTCTCTCTCTCTCTCTCTCTCTCTCTCTCTCTCTCTCTCTCTCTCTCTCTCTCTCTCTCTCTCTCTCTCTCTCTCTCTCTCTCTCTCTCTCTCACTGATCCTCCTCGCAGCAGTGCGCCAGATAAAGAAGGAAAGATATTTAAATTTTCCGCCTCTCAGCTTCCTTTATTTCATCCACTCTTGCTCCGGGTACTATCTCTCTCTGGCTGGCTAGCTATAACTCTCTCTCTCTCTCTCTCTCTCTCTCTCTCTCTCTCTCTCTCTCTCTCTCTCTCTCTCTCTCTCTCTCTCTCTCTCTCTGCACACATTCATATTCTTATGTTTGTTTTCATGACTACAATAACAAAATTTTCCATCAACGTCAGTAAACACACACACACACACACACACACACACACACACACACACACACACACACACACACACACACACACACACACACACACACACACACACACACATTAAGTAAAACAGGAAATTATTTTGAAGGTAATAGAAAGTAAATTAAAATTTTCATCTTTACAACGAGAGAGAGAGAGAGAGAGAGAGAGAGAGAGAGAGAGAGAGAGAGAGAGAGAGAGAGAGAGAGAGAGAGAGAGAGAGAGAGAGA
>NC_087162.1:7012500-7015000 GCF_035594125.1 Scylla paramamosain | reverse complement strand
CTCTCTCTCTCTCTCTCTCTTACTCCTCCTCACTGTTTCTCTCGATCTTCCCCCTGTGCGATAACAAATTCCAGCTCATCCATCATCGCGAGTTTGGCACGTAACGGTTTTTATTCCTTGTCCTAATGGTGGGAAAAGGTCGGTGGTGAGATGGTTATGTCAATACGATATGATAGAAAGCCTTGCAGCCATTAGTAGCGCGCCACCTCCTCCTCCTCCTCCTCCTCCTGCTGGTGCTGCAAATGTTTTATAAATTTCCCTGGGTGTGTGTGTGTGTGTGTGTGTGTGTGTGTGTGTGTGTGTGTGTGTGTGTGTGTGTGTGTGTGTGTGTGTGTGTGTGTGTGTGTGTGTGTGTGTGTGTGTGTGTGTGTCTTTTTTTGTGGTAAGGGTAAATGCGAATGGGTCAAGTTTTCGTTGGGTTCAATTTGTATGGGTGGTGATGGTGGTGGTGGTGGTGGTGGTGGTGGTGGTAGTGATGGTGGTGGTGGTTGTACACTTTTAGTTGCATTCGTGGTGGGTGTAGTTTCCTCTCTCTCTCTCTCTCTCTCTCTCTCTCTCTCTCTCTCTCTCTCTCTCTCTCTCTCTCTCTCTCTCTCTCTCTTTCTGTGTGTGTGTGTGTATGTGTGTGTGTCATTTATCTATCCGTCTTACATTCTTTCCGTCAGTTCGTTTATCTTTCTATCTGTCTATTCATCTACTGTCTGCTTCTGTCGGCTTGTCAGTTAATCTTTCCAACTCTCTCTCTCTCTCTTTCTCTCTCTCTCACATGCCACCAGCCATCATACGTGCTTACCTATCTGCCTTAGTCCAGTCAGGGGTGAGTCCGCTGCCCTGCAATATATACTCCCCCCACAGCTCACCCCACCAAAACATAAGCAGAGGGACCTGCACCCCACCGATACCTGGGTCTCCTGGGGGATCGGGGACGCCCTCTTCCACCTGCGCAGTCTGATACACTTCATCCGGGAGGGTAATTAATTTGCGGGTGGAAAGAGCCAGCCACCTTTGGGAAGTGGAAGTGTGTGGGCGTTACAGGTGGTCAAGGGAGCGATAACTTGGAGGGAAATATAAAGAATGTGGCAAAAAAAGCATTGAATTAAATAGCAATACCTAATTCTTTTCGTGTCTCTTTTTTTTTTGTGTGTGTCTGTCTTTTTTCTGTCTCTGTCCGTCTCATGCCTTCCCACCCCCCCACACACACACACAAAACGCCACAAAATTCTGGAAGCACGATTTAATCTTCCAGTCAAGCCCACGTAACACAACACGACACGATGAAACACGTCACCTCTCCCACTTAATGACGCTGAACTGAGACTTAAACCAGCAGCCTTCAGGTCACACGCCGCAGCTCCCTCACCAGTGCACAACCCAACCACCCGGTGACCTAACTTTCCACAATACCAATTTCTACACACACACACACACACACACACACACACACACACACACACACACACACAGTTGACATTCCGTATCTAGTTTCTGTCAGGCAGCTTCTTTCCCACCTGTCCCCTTCTTTATCTCCCGTCTCTCTTCTTCCTTCCTTCCTTCGCTGCTTCCTCTCCCTCCCTCCCTTCCTCCGTCCACTGCCAGAAGCGTCGTCATCAATAATCAATCAAGTGTTATTTTAAAGTGTAATTGAGTGCTGGGTGGATGGTGGAGGAGGTAGGTACGTGTGTGTGTGTGTGTGTGTGTGTGTGTGTGTTTACCTTTACACAGCCAACCAGTTTCCGACACAGTTAATCAAGCTGCCTGCCTCCCTTCCTCACAAACACTCACACCTGCACACCCGGAAGGCAGGGTGTGTGTGTGTGTGTGTGTGTGTGTGTGTGTGTGTGTGTGTGTGTGTGTGTGTGTGTGTGTGTGTGTGTGTGTGTGTGTGTGTGTGTGTGTGTGTGTGTGCTCAAATACAGGAAAACATTAGTGCGGTGAGGAAACTGAGGACCAAAGAGAGAGAGAGAGAGAGAGAGAGAGAGAGAGAGAGAGAGAGAGAGAGAGAGAGAGAGAGAGAGAGAGAGAGAGAGAGAGAGAGAGAGAGAGAGAGAGAGAGATACATCCAGACGAAATATGGCTTCTGTATATACTCGTATATAGCTTAAGTATTTTACATTCACATTTCATACCAGCGAAGTTCCTTGTAGCGAGGTTTTGAGTTGGAGTGGTTAGAGTTGAGAGGGAAAGGAGTGAAGTGGAGTGGGTGGAGAGGGATGGAAGGGAGAGAGAGAGAGGGAGAGGATCAAAGCAATGCGTTAATGTGCCTCACCACGAGTCCACTAAAACCTTCCATCACTGAGAAGACGACTGCCGCACTCACGACTCGCCGGGGAGGGACGACCTGTCTTCATGCACTTGTAAGAACGACGGACCGGTTTAAAGCGCCACGTGGCTGACCGGCTGGCTGAGTGGTGTAAATACTGACTGGATGACGGAATTGGTGACTGGTGATAAGATTTGTGGCTGACGGCCTCGTTTGAAGTGTCACGTGTCTGACTGGCTG
>NC_087162.1:6987500-7007500 GCF_035594125.1 Scylla paramamosain | reverse complement strand
GAAGTAGTAGTAGTAGTAGTAGTAGTAGTAGTAGTAGTAGTAGTAGTAGTAGTAGTAGTAGTAGTAGTAGTAGTTGTTGTTGTTGTTGTTGTTATTGTAGCAGTAGCAGCATCAGCAGCAGTAGTCGTAACAATGATAGTGGTAATCTGGTAAAACATCATCGCTGTGTTTCCCGGTACTGTTGTTCGTCCGGTCTTGCCACCACGGTGGCTTTGTTGGTCAGTCATGCAAGCAGAAGAAAAGTGGCATCCGACTCTTGATAAATGAAACAGGCCACGCATCCATCACAGGCCTTTATTCTTAATTACATACACACTCCGCTCTCCCAGGTGATGCACGCGCGAGTGTGTGTGTGTGTGTGTGTGTGTGTGTGTGTGGTTGCCATGGTACGTAGCGAGGGGAGGGAAGACAAATGTGTTAAGCAGAGCGTGTAATGAAACGGGATGGAATCTTTCTATAATCTTACGCATGAAAAAAATGAAGAGAGAATGACTTTGGAATCACAACAATAGCAACATAACGTACATTTTCTCTCTCTCTCTCTCTCTCTCTCTCTCTCTCTCTCTCTCTCTCTCTGTGGCCCGTATTCAGAAACGCTTTCTTCTCCCACCTTGACTATTTTTAGAAGCCACAGAGATGATCAACCGGCTTCTCAAAAGTCTTGCTCCAGTTAACAATGTAGAAATCTTGTTAATCTGTCACTAGAACCATAAGAAAAACACCCTTGAATAAAACCGCCCAACTTCATTACGTAGAGCCTTTGAAAAGCAGTGGAGGTGCGTCGTAGGAGTGAATACGGTCCTCTCTCACACACAGACACATAAAAAACCTACCGTAATCTTCCTGCCGCGGTAAGTAAGCAGCGTATTTTTGCCCAGGCTTTGCAGGGTGCACGGTCGAAACATGGACTGGAAGCGGCTGGAGTCTGGCGGGGGGAGAGAAGTAAGAACAATGAGAGAAGTGCAAATAAGATGGTATTGAGAAGTGATAAATGATTCCTACATGAGAGAGAGAGAGAGAGAGAGAGAGAGAGAGAGAGAGAGAGAGAGAGAGAGAGAGAGAGAGAGAGAGAGAGAGAGAGAGAGAGAGAGAGAGAGAGAGAGAGAGAGAGACGAGAGACCCTGTAAATCATCATTAGAGAGGTAAAACAGAGGGCAAGGTGAGAGCAGGTAAATGAGGAGGGCGTTAATGAGATCTGATTAATTAATTCCACCTGCAAAACGACTCAGACCTGGGTGTGAGTTAAGAAAGGGTAATGGAGGAAGGGGTTGCTTGGCGAAAATGAACTAATTAATTAAAACTACCTGTCTGACTGAAATAAAGCGAGTTAGGACGAAAACAGAAGGATGGAGAGATAAGAGTGGGTGCTTCCTAGGATGACCTGGAGTAGAAGGGGAGATAAGATGTGTGGATAAGGTTTAGGGAGGTCTTATCTTAGTGGAGTCATGGAGATCGATGATAATGATGATAGTGATGTACATGGAAGTAGATAGGGAGATGAGTGTGGGTGTTTTCTAACATGGTCTGGAGTTGAAAGGGAGGTAAGATGTGTGGATAAGATTTAGGGAGGTCTTATTTTTGTGGAGTCATGGAGATTTATGATAATGATGAAAAGATAACCATGGGAGTAGATGGAGAATAAAGATGAGAGATATTCTATAGTTTGATCTGGAATAGAAGGGCAAATAACTATCGTGGGTAAATAAGGCTTAGGGAAGCTTTATCTCATTGGGGTCATGGAGGCTGATGGTAATAATAGTAGCAATATATCTGAATTAATGTCCTATCTGCTTCATTTTATATTTAAGGATGCGTGTTTAACGTCTGGCGGGATTTTATCTTAATTTCGTATTCTGAAACTTCTCTCTCTCTCTCTCTCTCTCTCTCTCTCTCTCTCTCTCTCTCTCTCTCTCTCAAGATGACTATTTCTAAAGGCCACAGAGATGACTGGCCGGGTTGTAAAAAGTGTTTCTCCTGCTAATAACGTGGAAGTCTTGTTCATCTATCACTAGCTAGAACTGTAGCAACACCTTTACAAACCTGTATAACTTGAAAAAAAAAAAAAAAAAATACAGCCTTTCAAGCGTAGTAGAGATGTGGCACAGAAGGTTTCAGAAAATGATTCTTAGAGTGAAAACATGGAAGCTGATGATAACAATACTGATATACTTAAACTTATCTCATATCTGCTTCATTATAATGTCTAAGTTAAGTAACATACTCATAAGAACATAAGGATGTAATCAAATAGAGGAAGCTGCAAGAAGCCATCAGACTTAAGACACGTGGCAGCTCTTGTATGAAACCTGCCTATAGTATTTATTTCCACACATCATCCTCATCCTCCATAAATTTATCTAATCTTTTCAAGCTCCCTAATGACTCGACATTAAGCATCTGGTTACTGAGTGTACCCCATTCATCACTCATAAAACACGATATAATAAGTCGAGAGGTAACTTAACGATTACGTAATGTGACGGCTGCACAAACTGTCGTTACCATAAAAGTGTGCTGTTAAGGGTAATGAAAGTGTTAAGTATCTGTAGTGAATTGTGCTGCTCTTATTATGCCTGAGGGAGCGAGACCGTAAGAGATGGGAAGGGAGAAAATACCGGTGCGATTACAAATTTACAAGTTTATTTGGTTTCAAAGCAGGAGTACGAGGAAAACAGATGACAGGAGGGGGAGAAAATACGGGTATCTTTACAGGGTTACAAGTTTAATTAGTTACATGGGAGAGGGGAAGGGAACACAAAGAAAGAAATAACACAAATACAACGAAGATTCAAGTTACCGTTGTATTTCCGTGATTTCTTTTCTCTGTATTCTCCCTCCATGCCCCTCCCACCCCAAGTATGAGGGAGTTTCAAGGAAAAAAAAAATAGTATGCAGGAGGGGGAATACAAGAGACAAATAATAAAAATACAGGGAAGATTAAAGGTGCCGCTGTATTTACGTGACTTCTTTCTTCGTATTCCTCATTTTCTCCACTCGGTATGAAGTTATATAGGAGAGACACAAGAAAAATAGTGAAGGAATACAAAGGAAGAAATAACAGAAATACAGGACGGATCAAAGTTGCCGCTGCATTTACGTTGTTTCCATCTCTGTATTCCCTCTGCCCTCCCACCTCCCAGTATGAAGAGGGCAGTGAAAAAGGAGTTACAAGCACAAAATAAAAGAAACACACATAATTATAATACATAAAGTAAGGTGAATGTTTTCTTTTACGACAGGAGGAGCGAGACCAAGGAAAACACAGGCAGGGAGAAGGCAGCAAAGAATAGTTTCATATGAGAATGAGATTTAAAACAAATGAATAATGATAATGGAAAAAAAAAAAACAGTAACTAATGGTGCAACAATAAGGCATGTATGAGGCATCGAAGAACAGTTTCATATGAGGAAGAAATTATAAACAAATTAACACGAAACAGCAGCACGGGAAACAATGCATGAAATCTTTAAAAGCATTTGCAAGAAAGAAAGGGATGAAAAGAATAGATTTTGTAATTTGTACACACTTTAAATACTGGAGGTGGCTGCGGGACAAGTAAAGATGTCTCAGAATGATTAGTATTTAAGGAAAGATGTAGCAAATATCAGTCGAAGGGTTAATAACACTAATAAAAAAAAGTATCTAATGGTGCAATAATTCTTTCTATAACCTCACCAATATACAATGACTGATGTTCGTTGTTCCAGAGGGAAAAAAAGGGTGTAATTGAATTAATTTTTATCACAAACCTAATACAGAGCAACTGATCCTTCGTTATCACACACACACACACACACACACACACACACACACACACACACACACACACACACACACACACACACACACACACACACACACAGAGCAATTTATATTCGTCAACAAGCGTATTATTTGATACAAGTGATATTGTTACATCACAAAACACATCATATTACCGCCGGTTAACATTTACATGGTATTCATAATAGTGAATTAGATCTGTATTATGTAAAGCAGATCACAACGAAAATAAACACACACACACACACACACACACACACACACACACACACACACACACACACACACACACACACACACACACACACACAGGGAAGAAAGAATGAGAAAGGGAAATATGTAAAAAAGGAAGGATAAAGGAAGGAAAGAAAGGACAGGAGAGAGAGAAAAAAAAAGGAGGAATGGATATAGGAAGTGGGAATGAAAGAAAAAAATAGAGGAAAAAGGAAAGGAAGAAATATATGAATTAATAAACGAATGAAGAAGGGGACAAGAAAAAAAGAAGACAAGAAAATGAATGAATGAATGAATGAAAGAATGAAGAAAAGAAGGATAGAAAGAATGAAAATAGAAAAAGAACAAAAAACAAAAAACGAACAAAAGAAAGAAAGAAGGAAGGAAGGAGGGAAGAAACAAAGCACAGAAACACATAAAAAATTACTTGAGTGAATGAAACAATGACGAAAGGAGGGAAACAAGGAACGAAATAAAAAAACAAGGAAAAAAAGAACGAAAAAAAAAGCAACGGACGAACTAACGAACGAATCAAAGAAAGAAAGAAAGAAGGAAAGAAGGAAGGAAGAAAAGCACAGTCCATGAAATTACGTGCATGTCTGTGATGGAAGGGAAGCAATGGCCGGGACGCAGGTAGCAGGAGTGGCCAAGAAACACAGCCCACAATACGGGAGCAAGTAGCACTATGAGGCTCACAAGAAGGAGGCACTTGGGCTAATAGAACGTGTCCGAGAGATTTACAACTTAACACTATGAATACCACCACGAGAGAGAGAGAGAGAGAGAGAGAGAGAGAGAGAGAGAGAGAGAGAGAGAGAGAGAGAGAGAGAGTCAGTCTAAATCTAGTTTAACTTTCCCTTTACAACACTAACTGGAGGTCGTAGCTTGATTTTATTGGGCCTCTAGTAGTCTTAAAGGGAGAAGTGGTAGTAGTAGTAGTAGTAGTAGTAGTAGTAGTAGCAGTTGTTGTTGTTGCAGTAGTAGTAGTAGTAGTAATAGTAGTAGTAGTAGTAGTAGTAGTAGTAGTAATAGTGGTAGTAGTAGTGGTAGTACAGCAGTATTATTATTATTAGTAGTAGTAATAGTAGTAGTAACAGTAGTAGTAGTAGTAGTAGTAGTAGTAGTAGTAGTAGTAGTAGTAGAAGTAGTAGTAGTTGTAGTAGTAGTAGTAGTAGTAGTAGTAGTAGTAGTAGTAGTAGTAGTAGTAGTAGTAGTAGTAGTAGTAGTAGTAGTAGTAGTAGTAGTAGTAGTAGTAGTAGTTGTTGTTGTTGTTGTAGTAACAGCAGCAGCAGCAGCAGTAGCAGTATTATTATTATTATTATTATTATTAGTAGTAGTAGTAGTAGTAATTTCTGATTGGGGCAGAGCAAACTTGGTATTGTTCAATTCCTCAAAAACTCAATTCCTCCATCAATCAACTCGACATAACCTTCCAGACAACTATCCTCTCTTCACTGACACTCAACTGTCCTCCTCTTCTACACTGAACATCCTCGGTCTGTCCTTTACTTATAATCTAAACTAGAAACTTCACATCTCATCTCTAGTTAAAACAGCTTCTATGAAGTTAGGCGTTCTGAGACGTCTCCGCCAGTTTTTCTCACCCTTCCAGCTGCTAAATCTGTATATGGGTCTTATCTGTCCATGTGAAGGGGGTTCCACTTATACTGCTCTTTTGGACAGGATGGAATCAAAAGCTTTTCATCTCATCAACTCTTCTTCTCTAACTGACTGTCTTCAACTTCTTTCTCATCGCCGCAATGTTACATCTCTTGCTATCTTCTACCGCTATTTTCATGATAACTTCTCTTCTGATATTGCTAACTGCATGCCTCCCCTCCTTCCGCGGCTTCGCTGCACAAGACTTTCTTCTTTCTCTCATCCCTATTTCGTCCATCTCTCTAATGCAAGAGTTAACCAGTATTCTCAGTCATTCATCTCTTTCTCTGGTAAACTCTGCAACTCCCTGCCTGCTTCTGTATTTCCACCTTCCTATGACTTGAACTCCTTCAAGAGGGAGGTTTCAAGACACTTATCCTTCAGTTTTTGACCACTGCTTTGGATCCTGTTCGGGGACCGGTATCTCAGTGAGGTGTTTTTTTTTTTATATGATTTTTGTTGCCCTTGGCCGGTGTCCCTCCTACATAGGAAAAAAAAACCAGTAGTAGTAGTAATAAAATAGTTATAATAGGAGCAGTAGTAGCAGTAGTAATAATAATAAAGTAGTTGCATTGTTATCATTATTATTATTATTATTATTATTATTAGTGGTAATAGTAGTAGTAGTAGTAGTAGTAGTAGTAGTAGTAGTAGTAGTAGTAGTAATAGTAGTAGTAGTAGTAGTAGTAGTAGTAGTAGTAGTAGTAGTAGTAGTAGTAGTAGTAGCAGCAGCAGCAGCAGCAGCAGCAGCAGCAGCAGCAGCAGCAGCAGCAGCAGCAGCAGCAGCAGCAGCAGCAGCAGCAGTAAAAGAAACAAGTTTAGCTCGGAGTATGTCCTTTGGTTTTAATTTACACGTAGCAGTTTCATCAGTTAATAACACCCGCTAGGGACTTGCGACACGAGAGTGCACGTGTTTGTTTGTATACGTGACGCAATAACACACGAAACCCACACTCTCTACTTTACCGGGGCGATCTATTTCTGGCGGCGGGAACTGCAATGAGAACGTGGAGGGCAAATGTGTACGGCAGACAGAAAATAATGTTGGTAGCCACGGTCATTTGCATCCTTGTAGTACAACACCCACCCTCCTATTTGCCTCTCTGTTTTCCACACCTGTTCATCTACTCCCTACATGCCACCTGTATACTCACCTTTCCACTGCCTATTAATTTTCTAGCGCTCCTCATCTATCCTCCCTAACCTCATTCATTATTCTCTCTATCTTTCCTGTGTTTTAATCTTCCTACCTTCCTGAGTCATCCATCTACTTACCACCTATCCACTCTTTTTTCCCGTATATCCTTTTCCTTCTTACCTATCTACCAATATTTTGCATCGTCATAGACCGTATTTAGATTTGTTTTAGTGTACCCATGTCATTAACGTTTTCTTTCTTTCACTTGTTATTATTATTCGGCTAATACTTACCTTATTATAGTTATGAAATGCACCTCTGCATTATTTCTATATTTTAATTTGGGTTTGTATTTGTCCGTTCGCCATAATACTGAGAAGTGAGGTGAAACTGAAATTTGTAACGACGTGGCATGCAGGTGTTGGTGTCAGGCCGTCAAAGGGGACAGGTGAGCTCGGGTGCCGTGTAACATTGTGCTTTTATCCTCCATTGGAATATCTTGTGATCTGGCCGGGACATGTTTACAGGTATGTGAAGTATAATGTGATGGTACATATACTTCATGCGGTGATTGGTGCGTAAATAAAACAGAATTAGTAAAAGATGTCACATGAATTAACGTCGGTGGTTTGTTCATACGTGGTGTCGTCTTGTACTGTTGCACTGCGCACTGACTGTTACATGTGTGGCTTACAGTGACGTCACAAATGAAATGGCAGTGTGATGGTCATGGTTGTGGTTTCTGTTACGTATGATGGACCTCGCATTATGATGGGGCTGCGGTGGCGTGAGGTGCTGTGTAAGTGAATGAATCTTTTGTGTGTCCATATAATCAATGTTGCTAAGACTGTAAGTGAACTGCGTGTCACGTGCACTGAATATTAGGCGTTATATATTTCTTAGTTATGTTTCTTGTATAGGAGGTCACATATATTCTCAAGTATTTTCTTCAATGATGTTTTTTTTTTTTTTTTAGGCTGAAACGACAATAAAGTTACAGATGCTTGCCTTATTTCACTAATCATACACCTTCCACCTCCGGACTTATCAACCCACTTACCCTCCCACCTATCTACTTCCCTGCTCTCCCTATCCATTCATCTATCCCCCCTACATACCTACATTTGTCCACTGACCCTCCCTTCCTCTCCCTATCAGTTCATCTATCCTCTGCATGTACTAACTCTTACTCATCCTCCCCATCCGTTCATCTCCCCTCTCCATGTACCAACTCTTTACATTTGTTCACTTACCCTCTCACCTGTCCACCTCCCCTCCTGTTCAATCCATCAACCCAGCACTTATGACTCCCGGCCCTAAACTCTCCTCCCCACATCACCTTTACCTGCCGCACACCTCCAATTACCGAGCCAGCGAGCCCCTCACCTCATGATCTCACACCCACTCTTACTGAGTCCAAATTCCCACGCTTGCACTTCTCTCTTTCCTCCGTCAGAAAGGATAATCCCCTCTCCTCCCACTCCTCCACATCGCCTCGTGTTCTTTATGCCTCTTTTTTTTTTTTTCTGTTGTTATTGTTTTGTTGGCTGAGTTTTCCGGGTTGGCACACTTTTTCCTCCTCTCCCTTGATTTTTTTTTCCTTTTTTTTTGGCCTCTCGTGGAGGGAGAAATAGTTTGGTGAGGAGAAAACAAGAGTATTACAGTGGTGAAAAAGGGAATTGCATAAAATTTACCAGCCAGGTTTTAATAGTTAGCTAGCTGCACTGGAGGCACTTGTAATTATCAGAATGTACGCTGAAATTAGCAACGGGATGATAATAATACAAATGGGATTATTATTGCCTTAAATTATACAGGTAAAATGCCACTAGGAGTGGTATCTCTCTCTCTCTCTCTCTCTCTCTCTCTTCTCTCTCTCCTCTCTCTCTCTCTCGCTCTCTCTCTCTCTCTCTCTCTCTCTCTGTATTTTTTTGCATTTTATACCACTGGAATGAAAAAAAAAACACAAACAAACAAACAGACAAGCACAGAAGATACACACACACACACACACACACACACACATACACACACACACACACACACACACACACACACACACACACACACACACACACACACACACACACACACACACACACACACACACACACACGAACAGGAAAAAAAGAGAGAAAAAAACGTTACCAAAGAGACTACTTCACATGACGTCAAACACACACACACACACACACACACACACACACACACACACACACACACACACACACACACACACACACACACACACACACAACACACACCACACACACACACACACACACAAAACCCTCCTACGCTCTCCACCTCCTCAGCACCCGGCGGCTCACTGGCAAAGTCCTGGGATAACATATACATTACCACGGGTTGGAATCCTGGCTCGTGCTCCGTTAATTATTTCTGCCTCCGCTCAGCATCCCTCTCTCCCTCCCCCACTGTAAGGTACCCCCCTGACTTCCTCGCGCTCTCATCCTCCCCCTCACCTTTCCCGCCCCTGACATGTCTCTGCAGGGGTCGCGTATATTGAAGGGCTGCACGAATTACTGGCTTATACTCAAGAACAGGTGAATGATTTTGCTCCCCTTCCTGTGTCTCTCTTTTTTTACTTTCCTTTTTCTTTTCTTTTTTTTGTCTAGTTTATCATGTTACTGTTTTTTTTTTTTTTTGGTCACGCGTCACTTGTTTTTTTTTCCTACTTCCATCTCTCTCTCTCTCTCTCTCTCTCTCTCTCCTCCTCTCTCTCTCTCTCTCACTCTCTCTCTCTCTCTCTCTCTCTCTCTCTCTCTCTCTCTTTACCTTCTCTGTCTCCTCGCGTCCCTTTACTTTTCTAATTCTAAAAGAGAGTGGAAAGGTTAAATGGGATGGGGGTCTCTCTCTCTCTCTCTCTCTCTCTCTCTCCTCTCTCGTCTCTCTCTCTCTCTCTCTCTCTCTCCTCTCTCTCTCTCTCTCTCTCTGAGCGACACATAAGAGAAAAGTTGGTAAATCAAGCGTTTCACAGTTGCTTTGCGAGCTAACTTCATTATCTTATAACGGAATAGGACAACATCACTAATTCCTCCTCCATCTCCTGTTCCTCCTTTTGTTCTCTCCGCCTACTACTACCACCACCATTCCACTGCTACTGCTACTGCTACTACTACTACTACTGCTGCTACAACTACTACTACTACTACTACTACTACTACTACTACTACTTTGAAATATCAATAGAAACTACTACCATCGATGCAACAAAAAAACATCAGCAGAAACTACTACTACTACTACTACTACTACTACTACTACTACTACTATCACCGTTACCATCACCATTACTACTACTACTACTACTACTACTACAACAAAATATCAACTACTACTACTACTACTACTGCTATTACACCAACCACAACAACTACAACTACAAAGCAATGGAGAGAGAGAGAGAGAGAGAGAGAGAGAGAGAGAGAGAGAGAGAGAGAGAGGAGAGAGAGAGAGAGAGAAGAGAGAGAGAGAGAGAGAGAGAGAGAGAGAGAGAGAGAGAGAGAGAGAGAGAGAGTTATTGCTTTTATCTCCCTACTGCTTGGATGGCTGTACCGGGAATGGAGGGGATGGATGGATGGGGTGCGGAAGGGCAATACTTCGCCAGGTGTGGGCGTAAGGGATTACAGACCTTCAGGTGAAACGAAGCCGGGTGTATCGTGGGCGTGATTGCTGGTGGAAGGGGAGGGGAGGGGAGGGAAGGATAAATAGAGGGGCGGCAGGGGCATTAGAAGAGATGTATATATGTATGTATGTATGGAGGGGAGGGAGGGAGGGAGGAGTGGCTGTAAGTACGAAAGGAAAAAAGAATGAAAGGGAATGAAAAGGAGAAAATACATGAAAATAATACAGGAATGGGAGGAATGGAGGGGAAAAAAGAAAAAATGGAAGTAAGTTATAAAGATGAGGGAGAATGTGGAAAGGAAGAGAAAACGTAGGAGTAAGGAGAAAGTGAGGGGCACTGAGGTATACGCTATAGGTAAATGTGGCCTCGGCGCTCATCTCCGTCTCATCGGCCTTTAAGTCTGAGGTGGGTGGCGCCGCTTAGCCAGGGAAACAGAGCCACTGGGACATCAGCGTTTCCACAGTTTACCTTCCCCGCATTTCCTGTGACTTGAACTCTTTCTCTCTGCATAACAGGAAGAGTTTTGACACCACATGTTAGCTTAAGATCGTAACCATAACCTCTTTGGGAACTTTTGGCTTATTTCAGTGTTTATGTTTTCCTACTATGATATCCAAAATGTACATAATATATAATCTGTAACAAAAAAAAAAAAAAAAAGGTTTCAAGACACTTATCCTCAATTTTTACATGACTCTTTTAACATTTCTTTTGGGACTTAATAGGCCTATTCTTTTCTTTTCTTTTTTTTTTCTTTTCGTTCGCACTTTTTGATACCCTTGGCCCGCCTTACACTGAAAAAAGATACCCATTTATTAATCAAGGAAAAGTGAGAATGAGCAACCTGATGAGCTGCACGCCGACTGCCCACACCAGGATTCGAACCGACGCCAGCAGATCTGTAGCCAAGCACGCTAGCCACTACACCACGGAGACACGGGGGGGGGGCGGGAAATAGTAATGAAAGTGGAGAGTGAGAGAATGTGGTAGGTAGATAGTGAAGTGTGTGTGTGTGTGTGTGTGTGTGTGTGTGTGTGTGTGTGTGTGTGTGTGTGTACAGATGCTTTAGAAACGATTGCCTGTACCAGTACCACACCACACCACACTACCACACCACCACACCACACCACACCACACCACACCGTGCCATGCCTCGAGAGAGTGAGTGAGTGAATTCGATGGAAGTTGTAAATGAGTTTGGCCGCGCTGAGGAAGTGAAGCCAGAGAACAGAGCGGGGACGGGAGAGCTGGACAAGTTTGTGACGAGTACCACCAAGGAAACGTGGCAGGGGAAGCGGGCGCGTGGTGAAGACACACACACACACACACACACACACACACACACACACACACACACACACACACTGTTCTGTTTCCCTATATGCTCTCTCTCTCTCGCTCTACGTAATTGAGTAACTAGTGGACTGACGAGAGAGAGAGAGAGAGAGAGAGAGAGAGAGAGAGAGAGAGAGAGAGAGAGAGAGAGCAACCATCCAGCCACAAAGCCCCACGGGAGAGGCAGCCATGTCCTCAGCGACTCGGAGCTTCGAAACATTTCATAGGAGTTGAAACTGCTTCGAAGTATTTTGAAATTCTTAAAAGCCAACAAAGCGAAGAGGAATTAAAGGAACAAAAGAATAATGACGATTGCAGGAAGTGAAAAGAGAATGAAACGAGATGCGAACATGAGAGAGAGAAAAAAAAATGGGAAAAAAGTCTCATGAGCGAAAGAGAACAAGGTAAAAAATGAAGAGAATACGAGAAAACAAATGATAAAAGGTTTCATGAAAGGGAGAGCATGAAAGTGCGAAGTCACAACAATGCAGAGGGAAATGAGGAGCAGAAGATGATGAAGTGTGGGGATGAATAATTTAGTAAAGTGGATAATTACAAGAATAAATGAGAGAGAGAGAGAGAGAGAGAGAGAGAGAGAGAGAGAGAGAGAGAGAGAGAGAGAGAGAGAGAGAGAGAGAGAGAGAGAGAGAGAGAGAGAGAGAGAGAGAAACCGCCACACCATTTCCATAATCAACACGGTACACAGACACACAGACACACAGACAAAAAAAAAAAGAAATCAGATACAACACGAAACACGATGCAGATTGAAAAAAAAAAAAATGACAAAATGGTACCAAATTGAAAAAAAAAGAACACTGAATAGAGACAGAGAGAGAGGGAGAGAAAAAAAAAACTAAATTAAATGAGGACACTATGCAAAATAGGAGTAAATTAACAATACAACTAAAATTATGAAAAAAAGTGAGTGAAAAAAAAAAATACGACGCTATCTGAATAATGGATTTTGACCAAAGAGGGGAAAAAAAGAGTAAATGAGGAAATATGCAAAACAGCAGTAAATTAACAACATACAACACGCAGGGACAACATGAGAGGAATTTAATTTAGTGTGTTGCAGTTAAAACGAGCTTGCCTGTGTCCATTTGTGTGTGTGTGTGTGTGTGTGTGTGTGTGTGTGTGTGTGTGTGTGTGTGTGTGTGTGTGTGTGTGTGTTTGAGAGGAGGGGGACGTGGGGGAGGAATTGATCATGCAGCCTCTCTCTCTCTCTCTCTCTCTCTCTCTCTCTCTCTCTCTCTCTCTCTCTCTCTCTCTCTCTCTCTCTGGCGAGTTGGAATAGATGAATAAGAAATCACACACACCAAAAAAAAAAACAAAAAATAAATAAAAACAAACATACAAACAAACGAATATGAATATAAACACAAAATACAAGAATAATAAAAGAAATGAAAATAAAAACAATGTTGGTATATTCGGCGGCAGCAAGAGGAGGGAGGAGGGAGGAGGGAGGAGGGAGGAAGGAGGAAGGAGGGTGGGAGGAGGAAGAGGAAGGAGGGAGCATAGGTCGTCCAGGATACTGTAAACTATACATGACACGTCCTCATCTATTCAGGGAGAAGAGAGAGGGAGAGGGAATGACAGGAGGATTTATAAGGGAGATGGAGAGGTGAAGGAGTGAAGGAGGGAAGGATTAAGTGAGTCGAGTGAGTGATCGGGTGGATAAATGAAGGAATTGATTTTTGGAGGCCATGAAACTTAGTGGTCTTTAATGCCTGATAAATTCAATTCCTTCATCTATTCACTCGACACAATCTCCCGGACAACTTTTCCTTCTTCTTCACTGACACTCAACTATTCCTCTCCTTTACAATGAACATACTTGGACCGTTCTTCATTAAAACTCTCAACTGGAAATTTCACATAATTTTTCTTGCTAAAATATTTTGCAATAAGTTGTGTGTTTTGCGTCGCCTCTGCCAGTATTTTTCCTTCATACAAGCGGCTTATCCGTCCATGTATGCCGGAATTTCATCTTACACAGTCCTTTTAACCTTTTCACTGCTATTTGCCACGTCCTGTAACCACTAACTACTCTGAGACATCTTTTCTTATCCTACAGTCACCATGAAACACTGTACTAGCTAAAAATTGCAAAATCTATTCTTTTTATCCTCGTCTCTCCTGTAGGTGTTTATAAAGACTACATACATTGCTTTTAGTGCTCAGAATTGGCTTGTATCGCAGTGAAAGAGTTTTAAACAGGGAGGAGTCAAGAGTTTTTCGTCTCATCAATTCCTCTGGTCTAACAATCTGTCTTTATTCTTTCACTCACTGCCGCAATGTTGCATCTCCTACTATCTCCTACTGTTATTTCCATGGTTACTACCCTTCTGAACTTGCTAATTCAATACCTTTTCTTTTCCCGAGACCGCGCTGCACAAGACTTTCTGTATACTCTCATCCCTATTCTGTCCACCTTACTAATGCAAGAGATAACCGGTACCGTCAATCTCTCATCACTTTTATTGGCAAAGTCTGGGACTCTCTTCCTGTTTCTGTATTTCCTATGGCGACAGCTGTTTCAAAAGAGGAGTATCAAGACACCACAAGAAATAAATTGGCGTCTCTCAGTTATTTTACTCTTATTTCGTTTTGGGATTGTATTTTTTATTTTTTTTATTTCTGTTGTTCTGTCCTTAGTTGGTTTCTCTGATTAGAAAATGAGTGAGCAAGAGAATGAAGAAATAAAGGACCTAATGAATAAAATGGCTGATTAAGTGGACAGGTGAATAGAGTGCCTGTATTAGTAAAAGAAGTGAGTGAGTGAGTCAGTGAATGCACGAAGGAGAGAATGGAGTGAATGACCAAATTAATCAAATGAGTATGTAAGACAACGAGTAAGGACAAGTGAGAAAAACCAAAGAGTGAACAGTAATGAAAATAAGACAGGAAGAAAGAGATAAGGCAGGAAGTGTTTCAAGGAGCAGTTAGGTGAGAGTGAATGAGTGAGTGAGTGAGACAATCAGTGCCCTAACAAGTCAGTCTGTCGATCTGTCAGTCACTCAGCCAGCCATTAACTTACCTGGGAAGGAAGCGCGTGAGTGAGTGGCAGAGGAAAGGAGGGAGGGAAAGGAAAAATGAGAGGGAAGAATAGAAGAACAGAATAAAAGAAGAAGAATAAGAGAAACACACAAAAAAACAAGGAGGAATGAAAGCATGAGGGAAAAAAAGTGTGCAGAAGAGGGAAGAGAGAAATAGGGAATGAGAAAGGGAAGGAGGAAGGGAAGAAGGCAATAAGAAAAGCGTCAAGGGAGCCTCGGGAGGAGGAGTGCGAGGGAAGTGGAAGGGAAAGGAGGAGGGAAGGAGACGCGAAAGGGGAAACTGTGAAGAGAAGGAATGTCATGAGAGAGAGAGAGAGAGAGAGAGAGAGAGAGAGAGAGAGAGAGAGAGAGAGAGAGAGAGAGAGAGAGAGAGAGAGAGAGAGAGAGAGAGAGAGAGAGAGAGAGAGAGAGAGAGAGAGAGAGAGAGAGAGAGAATAAGTGAAGTGGACTAACGTAAGAATCCAGTAATAAAAAATGATGTGCACACACACACACACACACACACACACGCATCAACAAAATAATGTATCGATAACTATCACATAAATTGGAAACTCAAAAGATTGTGCTATTATTATTATTCAATTTTTTTTGTTTCTCATCGATAAACAATTTTGTCTCGTCTCTTCATTTAAATCTAATGAAATTTCCAACTAATAACCCCAATTTTTCTTTTTGTTTCTTCAATAATTAATTCTGAAATTCTTTCACAAACTGGATAAAGTGTAAATCACCTAACTGAGATCTATCTATCTATCTATCTATCTATCTATCTATCTATCTATCTATCTATCTATCTATCTATCTATATATATATATATATATATATATATATATATATATATATATATATATATATATATATATATATATATATACTCAGAATTGTGGTAATAATTATATTGATGGAAATAATAATAATAATAACAACAACAACAACAACAACAACAACAACAACAACAACAACAACAACAACAACAACAAAAACAACAACAACAACAATAACAACAGCAACAGCAATAGTAACAACAACAACAACGACAACAACAACAATGATGATGGTAATAATAATAATAATAATAATAATAATAATAATAATAATAATAATAATAATAATAATAACAATAATGATAATAATAATAATAATAATAATAATAATAATAATAATAATAATAATAAAAAAAAAAAAATAATAATAATAATAATAATAAGAAGAAGAAGAAGAAAAAGAAGACGAAGAATAAGAATAAGAAGAATGATGATGATAATAATAATAATTATCACTATCATCATTATCATCGTCATTATCATCATTATCGTCGTTGTCATCGTTGTTGTTGTTGTTGTTGTTGTTGTTGTTGTTGTTGCTGTTATTACTATTATTATTACTATTCCCACAATAACGTTACACTCTCTGAAACTCTTCGGTACACAGCACAATTCTGGCACACACGTTCAGCAAGGCGGGGAGGCGCGGGGGCTCAATTACTGCGCCGCACGCCCCGGGGGACGGTGTTCATTCTATTTGTGATACAGAGATAACACAGCGGTTTTTTTTTTTTTTTTTATGTACTTTTGGTGAGATATTAAATTTCACAGGGGAAGTGTACTATTTCTGATTAGGGCAGAGCAAACTTGGTATTGTTCAGTGCCTCAAAAACTCAATTCCTCCATCTATCAACTCGACACAACCTTCCAGACAACTATCCTCTCTTCTTCAATGACACTCAACTGTCCCCCTCTTCTACACTGAACATCTTCGGTCTGTCCTTTACTTATAATCTGAACTGGAAACTTCACATCTCATCTCTAGCTAAAACAGCTTTTATGAAGTTAGGTGTTCTGAGACGTCTCCGCCAGTTTTTCTCACCCCTCCCTCCCGCTGCTAACTCTATACAAGGGCCTTATCCGTCCATGTATGGAGTATGCTTCACATGTCTGGGGGTTCCACTCATACCGCTCTTTTGGACAGGATGGAATCAAAAGTTTTTCGTCTCATCAGCTCCTCTCCTCTAACTGACTGTCTTCAGCATCTGTCTCATCGCCGCAGCGTTGCATCTCTAGCTGTCTTCTACCGCTATTTTCATGCTAACTGCTTTTCTGATATTGGTAACTGAATGCTTCCCCTCCTCCCGCGGCCTCGCTGCACAAGACTTTCTTCCTTCTCTCACCCTTATTCTGTCCACCTCTCTAATGCAAGAGTTAACCAGTATTCTCAATCATTCATCTCCTTCTCTGGTAAACTCTGGAACTCCCTGCCTGCTTCTGTATTTCCACTTCCTATGACTTAAACTCCTTCAAGAGGGAGGTTTCAAGACACTGGCATCTCAGTGGGCTTTTTTTTTTATTGTATTTTTTTGTTGCCGTTGGCCAGTGTCCCTCCTACATAAAAAAAAAAAAAAAAAATTAACACCCTGACTGGCAAATACTGAGACGTGATCACTTTGTACACTCATTTTCTACGCGTGCAGGCATCTCTGTGTTACCTTGTCAGTTTTTCCCTCATGCCTTGATCCTGAAGAGTTAAAGAAGATATGGAGTTAACTCTATATGCCTGAGCAACGTAAGTCTATCAATCCTTTTCCCCGCTACAGTAGTCTTTCGTTAGCACTGAGACACTGTAATAAATTGTTTGGGTGGATATAACGGAAAAAGAGAATATGAGGTTAATTTAATCTTTGCTAAGCTACAGAAGTTCGTATGTAAGAGACTGTACTACAAAGGAATACGTCTGAAAAGTGTATGATGGTAAGAAAGATTGATTAGCAGCGGAAGGGTTAATTAAGAACGTCTTGCTTGGTGATTTGTGTAACTGCAGCTTCTTAACTCCAGTGGTGATCAAGGTTGAGGTCTACAGTAATTCTTAACACTAATCTTTAACCCTCGTACACACATTCTGTTGCTATTTCGTAAAGGCGGTCTTTTCCCCGTGTCCTGTACACTACTGGAATACTTACACTGGATGAGATGACAATGCAATCTTTCATATCTGTTTTATTACCTTTACTGGCTGTCTCTGTCCTTACCTGTTTATTTTCAGGCTTATGGTAACTTTTTGCACTAATTTTCAACGCATTTATTATCTCTCTGTCTCAATTATATGAACGCAATCTTTCCTCCGCCAATGTATACGTGCTTCAGGAAAGTAACGAATACGAATGATTTCCAACGATAATTTCCACAACTTTTAACCTTCTTCCTTATATTTCAGCTTGACGAATATTATTGCTTCCTTTCCTCTCTCCCCCCCAATAAAGTTTAGTGAAAAAATATGCCCCCCACTTCCCAAACAATGAGGAATATGGCCCCGTTATTCTACCCCAGTGTGAGATATACGCTCCCCATCCCACATGAAGAAACGCCATCCTCTATCACCCTCCCCTGCCCCATGTCCCCATTAATATCCCCCTCCTTCCCCTAATCCATCCCTATTCCCTCCCCTATTCACCCATCCCTCCCCCATTCTCTAGTAAAATCCGTCTCCTTCCCTCCACCCACCCCCTATCTTCCCTAATATCTCCCTCCTACTCCCCACTCATCCCTATTCCCTCCCCATTCTTCAGTAATATCCACGTACTCCCCTTACTCACCCCTGTTCCCTCTCGTATTTATCCTCCTGCCCCCAAACCAGGCGTGATATATCCCCTCTCTCCCCTCTCCACCCCTACACAGCCAGCTGGTCCATATATTCTCAAGACCCGTGTGACGCCGTTCATCAGCTGGGCCGCCTGACACGCACTGATGACGTCACACCCCCGTTATGGCGAGATTGAGTCCCCAGCGTCAACGTATTGTAGTGGCGAGCGCTTATTGGCTAGCTGACGCGACCCTCGTGTAACGCTAGGTGTTTTACGATTGGCCCGGCGTGATGACGTAGCTTATCTCTCACTTCTGATTGGCCATTCCTCAACCGGAAGAAATGGGGTGCCGCTGTGTATTGGGAAGAGGAGGAGGAGGAGGAGGAGGAGGAGGAGGAGGAGGAGGAGGAGGAGGAGGAGGAGGAGGAGGAGGAGGAGGAGGAGGTCGTTACTCAGCGTGGCGTTATTCACTGGTGTCACTATAGAGAGGTCGTAATAACACAGATATTGGCGAAGGAAGGTATAGTGGGAGGAAGATGTAGAGGAAGGAAGAGGGAGATGAACTGAGGGAGGGGAGGAGGAGCTGGAGGGACAGGTCAAGGAGGGGTGAGGAAGGCGTTGAAGACGAAGGAAGGGGAGCTGAGACGAAGAGTGAGTGAAGATGGGAGACAAGGGGAATATGAAAGGAGGGAGAGATGGGAGGGATAGAAGAAAGGAAGAATGTATGGAGTGAAAGAGGAGGTGGTGGAGGAGAGAGGGAGGGGCAAAGAGAGAAGAGGAAGGAAAATAGAAGAGGGAGTTTAGAAGATGGGAAGAGACGAGGGAGTGAAAGAATGAATGGTATACAATATCTTCCCTCTCACACTTTCTTTCCCTCTGCGTCACCCAATCTCCCTCCTCCTTTTCCTCTTTCTCATCCTTCCCCATCCTCCTCCTCCTCCTCCTCCTCCTCCTCCTCCTCCTCCTGCTGCTGCCTCCTGCTCTCTCTCTAATTCTTTTTCCTTTAAGGATTTCGACAGTTTCTCTGGTCTTTTTCGCTTTCCCGTGATAAAACATCGTCTAAGAAATAGTAGTAGTAGTAGTAGTAGTAGTAGTAGTAGTAGTAGTAGTAGTTATTATTGTTGTTGTTGTTGTTATTGTGGTGGTGGTGGTGGTGGTGGTGTTGGTGGTAGTAGTAGCAGTAGTAGTAGTAGTAGTAGTAGTAGTAGTAGTAGTAGTAGTAGTAGTAGTAGTAGTAGTAGTAGTAGTAGTAATAGTAGTAGCAGTAGTAGTAGTAGTAAGAAATAATAAAAATAACTACTACTAATAATAGATAATAGTAACAACAACCCCAACAACAACAACAAGATAAACAACAACACAAGCAATAGTACCAAGAAAAAAAAAAAAAAAAAAAAAAAAAACGAAAACCACCACCACCACCACCACCACCAGGAACACACACGGACAGAATACACCACACATACATCATTCACCTCCTCAGCCATTACGTGTGAATCTGCTTTGCTCCTTTGCTCTGAGGTCACAATCCTTTGCTTTTATTTATTGGCGCGCAACCTTC
>NC_087162.1:6970000-6975000 GCF_035594125.1 Scylla paramamosain | reverse complement strand
GTACTTTTTTTTTTCTTTTTTTGGTACTGACAGTTTTGGTGCGGAAGCCCTTTTTATTGGGAATACTTCTTCATGGGTATTTTGGTCTACATGGCAGTGTGTGTGTGTGTGTGTGTGTGTGTGTGTGTGTGTGTGTGTGTGGTGGCGTTATGGCACATATGGTTTTATGGTGCGTTATGGTGAGTCAATATGGTTGGTATGGTGCAATGTATCATGGCGCCCGTGTGGTTCATTCCTAGGGGTTCGATTGCATTGTGTCGTGTGTTGTTGGGAAGATGAAATGGGTTTATATTTAACTGTTTCCCTTTTTAACACAGGCATCGGTTTAAATTAATGTTATGAATACATATTCCCTTTTCCTCCTCCTCCTCCTCTTCCTCCTCTCTCCTTCCTGAGCCACGGAAGGCAGACTGATGTTCGTGTCCTGGCGCAATATCGAAATGGCACATCCCTCCCTTCGCCTTTAAATTGTGGTGGATGAAGAATGGATGGGTTTTCAATTTGGGCTTCTGTTGCTGCGGCTTGCATCATACGCCTGCCAGCCCCGCCAAGCCTCGACCGCCTGGAAAGACTGTCATACTGCCCACATGATTTTCCGTCTTTTAATTTGCTGCAAATCTCGTAAATAATTCAAACAAATGTGAAAACAAAAATAGAAAAAAAAAATATATATTGTAAAAAAGTCCCCGCGCACGTTGCACCAACACGGAGATTAAGGACGAAAAATTTCCCCGTGGTTGCGTTACCCCGTTGGAAAGAAGGAAGAGCGGTTTAAAAAGAAAAAAAAAAAAGTAAATAATAAATCTTTCCCCAGGCCGAACACACCACCAGGTTTAGCGTCCCTTCCTTCCTTCCTTCCTCAGTTAAAATGATCAGTTTTGGCACGAGCGGGAGGCGGGTGGGGGGCTCCAGCTGATGTCTTCCGCTAAATATATTCCTGAGTTAAGTAATGTCGGAGCAGCAGCCTGGGTCTTTGTGTGAGCCGCCCGCGTGAGCCAGCGCCTACCCCCGCCACCCACCACCGCCCGCATTCAACCTCCGAGGCATTATGATTTTGGTCCTCCCTCAGTATTCACAGAAGACAGCGTGAGGGGTCCATTTCAGAACTTAGGGAAGTAAATGCAGCTGAATATCATCCATCACGTTACGCCACGCTAAGAAATTTCACCTTCCCGAGAAACAATTATTTCTAAGTGGCCCGCGTTGGGATTGTTATGCTCCTTGGCAACAGGAGTGTGGACTGCCTGCCTGCCTCTTTCACGAGCCACGCACTGGTAATCTGTTCAGTACTTTATGCATGTTCAAGTCAGCCAGTCTTCCAGTATTATCTATGATGTCACAAAGGAACACTATTGAACATTATTGTTTCCCGTAGAAAGGGACGCTTTGTAAATTACTCACTTGGGAGACGTATGACAGGTATGAACATACTATTTATTATTGTTATATTCTGCTTGACACAGTGTTTACAGGTAGAAAATGGAAAATTAATACAAATGATAAATCAATACACACACACACACACACACACACACACACACACACACACACACACACACACACACACACACACACACACACACACACACACAGAGTTACAATAGTTACATAGAAATACAGGCCACAAGAGACCTTGTGGCCTCACGAGCTGACCTGTCCTAAGATTACTAAGATGATAGTAGAAGTTAAAGGACAGCAAAGCAGAAGGCTCTCTCTCCAACCTCCACTCCCTCCGGCATAAGCCGCAAAGGAAACAGGTCGGAAATAAATACCTTACGGCTTTATAGAAGTAAAAAAAAAACGAAGGAAATTCTTATATGAGAGAATGAAAATTGATGAAATGAGGGTGCCTGTTTCCTGGAGGCAAGGAGTTCTAATCTCTAACAAACAAACGTTGTTAACCGCGTATTTGAAGTAAAATATTTATCAAGACGGCATTTAAAATGTCTCTACGGTATTGCAGTCTATCACGTCTCGAGGAGGCACATTCCATAGATTGATGACACGATGGAAAAAAAAAAACTATTTTGATTCATGAGAGTTGGAGGAATTCCCAAAAATTTTATAACCGTTTCCCCGCGTGTAATTTGAATAGTCTATTGTGAAATATTTACTGTAGTCCATGTCATCAATGCCTATGATGATTTTAAATACTTAGTCTTCTTTGAGTAAGTGGGAATAGATTTAATTCTTTAAGACGCTCTTCGTATGATTTGCTTCTTAGGCTTGGTATAATTTTTGTTACTCTACGCTGAACTTGTTCTGATTTATCTATGTCTTTCTGGCAATAAGGTCACCATGCTCGAACGCAATATTCCAAAAAGGGACAAACCAGAGAGTTATAAAGAGTGAGGATTATACCTTTTAGATTTACATTAAAATTATCTACCAATTAAGCCAATTATTTTATTTGCTTTCTTTACGACTTTTGAAAACTACTGGCCAGGCTTTAGGTTATTCGATATTGTTACTCCTAAATCAATTTCGTTGTCTACACTTTTAAGTTGGGTACCATTCAAAACATACTTTGCTTTTTCGTTTCGATACCCTATATGCAGAGAGAGAGAGAGAGAGAGAGAGAGAGAGAGAGAGAGAGAGAGAGAGAGAGAGAGAGAGGAGAGAGAGAGAGAGAGAGAGAGAGGAGAGAGAGAGAGAACAAGCTTGACGTTGAATCGAATGAGTGACAGGAATACATAATAAAGTGTTTGCTGAATGAAGGCAGGGAACACGAGTGCCAGGAGAGCTGCCGTAGTGACCCTGGAGTGACTTCTCTAATTTTATAACAAGTGTAGCACATTTTAATTAATTAAAGGAAACACCCTCCAGGCTCAGCACCACAATCAAACAGGTCTCCATTAATTATAACAACAAGCAGTTCATCACATAATTAACGAATGAAATACATTTTTTCCCTCTAGGTCGTAAATTCTTGCAATAACTTTTAGCACGTTTCATCGTCGGCAATAACTAATAAGGACGCGGTAATGAGCAGTGATTTGCGAGAGAAACTGGCAGCACATCAATTCAAAATGCATCACATCTCACTGTCAATGAATAAAAGTGCCTTCCTTTCCATAATCAGTGAACAGATACTTAAGGGAAAAAAAAAAAAAAACTACGTACGCTAATAATGGTACTGCGAATGCGTATTGTCATGACTGTATCCATACATAATAATAATAATAATAATAATAATAATAATAATAATAATAACAATAATAATAATAATAATAATAATAATAATAATAATAATAATAATAATAATAATAATAATAATAACAATAATAATAATGATAATAATAATAACAGCAACAACAAACAGCCTGGACTGCTTAGTGCTGACACCCTTCTTCCCTTTCTGTGTAAAACTGGGACAGCCCAAATATAGTATAATGATAATAATGATAATAATAATAATAATAATAATAATAATAATAATAATAATAATAATAATAATAATAATAATAATAATAATAATAATAATAAAATAAATAAATAAATTAATAAGCAAAACTAAGATACTCGTCACCACCAAACTACCAAGCATGTTTAAATTCATCTACGTCACTTAACTAATAGCATTTTTATTTCTACGCAGCGCCCCGTCTCTTCCTTCACCTCAGCTTCCTTCTGTCTCGGGGGGAATTCATCATTTTAAATCATTCTACCACCCTTGGCCGCATTTGATATGTGGACAAAGGATCGGGGAGTGAAATATGCCTACCAGTCTTTTCCAATCCAATCCAAGAGGGGAAAAAAAAAACAATGAGTAGAAAACAGAAAATCAAAGAGCACCATACATATTATATACATACGCATGGACTCCACTATTGCCAACCATACGGAATGTACTATTTTTCATATATATATATTTTCTGTTGTGGAGCGTAACGCGAGGAGAGTCTGGCTGATAATAAAATGCCTCGCGGCTGTGAATGTGATACAGTTTGATGTCAGAATAATGGTTTCAGGGAAGGAAAGAGCGGCTGGAAAGTAATCACGTTGCAGGGATGGCGTGTTGACGACCCTGCTCGCTACAGTGTTGCTGGCCCTCTCCGCTCACTGAAGAAGAAATGCCTAGCCAGCGTAAATTATATAATGAATATTGAAACGATTCAAGGATAAGCTGTATCAATTCAGCAACCTTTTATCAATCTGGAGCATAATAAACAGTCTTTCTCGTATGTCAACACGTGTACAAGTTTAAAAGCACCAGTCGTAAACTTACAAATGTATACTACGTACGTAAATTTCAAACAGATGCGTCACTTATTTATTTCACTAGCGTCCTCTATAGACTAAACGAGACATTAGCACACATCAAGCGCCATAGATGAAGATAAAAAGTTGCGTCATTTCGTAAATATGAAGCAATGAATAAACGCACAACAAAATCCACAGAAGAGTAAAAAGAAGTTGTTTCATTTATTACACTAACTAATAAAAATAAATAAATAAATAAAATACGTCAAAAGAGTAAAAGGAATAGTAGTTACAGATAGCACACAAAACACAGGAGAGGATAACGAGGCTGTGGGCGGCATAGGCTGCTGACAGAATGAGATGATGAGGCTGTGGACCACACTGCGTAGAGTACACACTACATAGCCTACGAACAGACTAATGTGTAAACGTAATTAAGACCGTAAAGTTATCAACTCACTGGAAACACGCCATATATAGGAACGTCCTTTTTAATTACCCGGCAGTTGTCGCAGATAAATAAGTGGTGATGCGTTTCCTTTTTCCCGTTAATAGGAAAATAGCAGCAATTATCCAGTACGAGGAACATAATTAACCATGTGTCACATCCACTAAGCTGGGCGTCATAGGAGGCTGGTGAGGGGGAGGCACGGGGTGGATGGTCTCCTCGTCTCTTCCAGCTCAAGCCTCCTCACTTTCAACTTGGCTTCTAAAACTTAGCAACGCACAACATTTGCACTTTAACTAATTAACCACGGGAAAAAAAATAAAAAATAAAAAACTGGACACGTATCGCT
>NC_087162.1:6955000-6965000 GCF_035594125.1 Scylla paramamosain | reverse complement strand
ACCCCAATATTATCTAAACGAACTTAACCTAACCTAACCTACCCCAACATTATCTAAACGAACTTAACCTAACCTGACCTGACCTACCTAACCTGACCTAACCTAATCTAACTCTTGAATCTAACCTATTATTACATCAATCAAACTTACGTTACCCCAACATTATCTAAACGAACTTAAACCTAACCTAACCTAACTTGACTAACTAACCTAACCTAACCTAACTAGCAGCATCTCCTCGTCTGGCCACCTACACACGTGGCTATACACTGTCGGCGTGGATAGAGGATAACAAATGAGATACGCAGCCTTTCTACCGTAACATGGAAAGGCTCTCGTTTTACATAATAATACCTTTTTGTCTGGTTGCCATTTATGTCTATGTAGTCACCGTGTAACTCGAGGATGGCAGATATACAAAGGAAGAACACATCAGCAGACCTGTTGGCCCTTATGAGGCTATAACATGACAAGCTATACTGATGCAGAGTAGGAGGTACAAAGTAGTAAAGAAGGACTAAACAGCAGATGATATATTATGAAAATGAGATGCAATGTTATAAAAAAAAAAATTGCAAAGCGTTTACAGCAACAAAAACTGCAGGGAGGGGTGATGTAAGTAGAGCCGCCGCCGCCACCACCGCCGCCGCCGCCGCCGCCTACACCACCACCACCTGCGTCTCCTGCAACCATCCACCTCCTCCTCCTCCTCCTTCTCCTTCTCCTTCTCCTTCTTCTTCTGCGACGCCTAATTTTATTCATCAAAATATTCCGCAAGTTATCAAAGTGGAAATACGGGTATTAATATATTCATGAGTCAAGCTGCGTGAGTCTTGCAGCAGCAGCAGCAGCACCCACTCCCCCCAACCACCGCACACCTCTTTCCGCAGGACAACTGGAAGGCTCTCTCTCTCTCTCTCTCTCTCCTCTCTCTCTCTCTCTCTCTCTCTCTCTCTCTCTCTCTCTCTCTCTTCTCTCTCTCTCTCTCTCTCGTCTCTCGCTCGCTCGCCTCGCTCTTTTTTGCGTACTTATTTTTTCCTTACCATGCCTCCAGTTTGCATAATTCCAACTCTGTTCGGGACAGATACGGAAGAGAAGCGTCCTGGTAGTGGTGGGTGGTGGTGGAGGTGGTGGTGGTGGTGGCAGCCGCGGCTCGCAATCTATTTCGCGCCTGAGTTCTTTCCTCTTTCCCTCAAGGCATTCATTATTCCTTTACACCTGTTTTTCCTCCCTGTATTTCTGAGTATCATTTCCCCTTGGCTGTGGTCGGGGCGGGAGGAGCGCGACACAACACCCTCCCTCTCCCTCTCTCTCCCTCCCTCTCTCCTCGCCACTCCCTCCGCCCTAACGATCTTGTCCTGAGCTTTCTCTCGTCAGGGATTTCAGACTAGATATTCACCGCCAGACGCCCCAGAGCTCCTCCTTCCCCCAGGGTCCTCCGTTTCATCCTGAACTCACGGCCCTCTGCGCCTCTTACGCATTCACACACTCGGTCACGAACGGTCTTTGCGGATCCATTATTATCATTAGTGTTGTTTTTGTTGTTGTTGTTGTTATGATGGTTAGTATTATTATTTTTATTATTACTGATGTTTTTGCTCCTGTCACCATTATTTTTATTTCTATTATTATTATTATTATTATTATTATTATTATTATTATTATTATTATTATCATCATCATCATCATCATTGTTGTTGTTGCTGGTTTTATTATTATTATCATTACTATGCATTTGTTGTTTTTTATTTTATTTATATGTATCATTATCATTACAACAACAACAACAACAACAACAACAACAACAACAACAACAACAACAACAACAACAACAACAACAACAACAACAACAACAACAACAACAACAACAACAACAACAACAACAACAACAACAACAACAACAACAACAACAACAACAACAACAACAACAACAACAACAACAACAACAACAACAACAACAACAACAACAACAACAACAACAACAACAACAACAACAACAACAACAACAACAACAACAACAACAACAACAACAACAACAACAACAACAACAACAACAACAACAACAACAACAACAACAACAACAACAACAACAACAACAACAACAACAACAACAACAACAACAACAACAACAACAACAACAACAACAACAACTACTACTACTACTACTACTACTACTACTACTACTACTACTACTACTACTACTACTACTACTACTACTACTACTACTACTACTACTGCCACCACCACCATTACAACTATTACTACTACTACTACTACTACTGCCACCACTACCATTGCCACCACCACCACCATCACCACTACTACTACTACTATTACTACTACCATCACCACCAGCACCACCACCACCAGCAAAACCCCTTGCCGGGCGATGGACGGGCGTCCATCCACTAGCACACAGCACTCACAAGGAGCACCCGCAGCACCTTACCACACAACAATCAGCTTCACCTCGCCATGACTCAAACGTTTTCTCAAGTCGACGATCTGCTACACATTTCACTTGATAGTACATTAATATTTCTGCGCCTAACGGTGTGTATCCGGTCTCACTGATGTCACATTTAATGGATGAAAATTCCTGAATAGTGATTTCCTATTTGTTTACTGTATTACTCGTGGCAAACTTATCATTAATTGTGGGACGCTCACTGTGGTATTATTTGAGGCTTGAGAGTTGTATTAAGTCATGACAAGCTTGAAACAATAGGCACAAAAGTAAGTGGAAAAAAAGACAAGTTTACTAAAAGTGTGACAAATGAAGACATCCAGTATACGTAATTAAAGCTGCCTTTACATCAAGCGAATTGAATCGATTCAATTAATGAAAAATGAACACGATTCATGATTCGTCTTCATTCGACACACTAATTTCAGTGTAACCGTTTACACCAAATCATGCAGATTCATGGCGATGGTCAATGGTTCGCGCGGCCCATTTTTTTCATCAGTCACGGCCATTCCGCCAAAAAGTGAGCATCATGTTTTCGGACAACCTGATTAATGCAGTACCAGAGAGACGTCTTGCATATGATCCTTGTGATCCGGTGCCCCGAGTGCGGGGTGCAGTCAACTCAACAAGTATTTTCAAATTGTCCCGTGTTCATTTTAAAGAAATAAAAAAAATCTCTGGATTGTTTCCCACATCAGGGAATAACTGTCCAAAGCTCTCAAATTCAGGTCTAATATTACATTCATGCACCCATACTCTTGACGCCTACGACTACGCCGCCAGAGCCACGGCACACTGCTACTTTGCGAGAGCATCTACGTCCACACTCATCAAAGGCAGCCTTCACACTGCTGCCTGTTGATTCTGACAATTTCTCCCACTCAGTGCGAACCAAGGAAGCCTTGGTGGGAATGGTGCTGACACAAAATGAGTCCTTATGAACTGAACCGAATCGATTCGCTTGGTGTAAACGCAGCCTTAACTTCAACTCGAAGTTTCACAAAAGACAAGAACTCTGTTCTATAAAGGATTCAAATGATACGTTTCTGCCCTCGTTAATACAATATCTAGTGTGTCAAAATTGCAGAAATTCAGCGCATTTGTCTATACTGCGCTTTGAGCATGTGCAGAAAGAATCTGAGTCTTGCATACTCATTCATGTTGGCGACTAGAATTCAGCTTGATCAATTTATTTCCTCATCACGAGACGCTTGCGCATGTGTAGTGCAAATCCAGAAATTTTAACATGCTCGGTTACACACAAATGAAGGGTACATGACATCTACCAAGTTTCGAAAGAACCAGCAGAACAGTTATTGAGAAACATGTGACACACCAACTCGCTCCAGCAGCGGTAATGAAACAGAAGACTGAAAAAAAACAAAAAAAATGGTGTTAGTTCTGTTGCAATGAGCTACATAGCTCCAGAGATACAAGCTTATAGGAAATGTGTACTACTACTACTACTACTACTACTACTACTACTACTACTACTACTACTACTAGTGCTACTACTACTACTACTACTACTACTACTATTGCTGCTACTACTACTACTACTACTACTACTACTACTACTACTACTACTAATAATAATAATAATAATAATAATAATATTACTATTTCTACTGACTACTACTTCTCTTAATATTATTCTTTTTTTTTCAGCTTCACACACACACGAATCTTGTTTTAGATCACTGTCACCATCACCACCGTCACCATCATCATACTAATCACGCAGTGAGATCAACGTATTCCACAAAAGGTCATACTATCAGCACAATACAGCATTTCATTACTCAGGTCATCAGAATAAAAACACCAGTTGAAAAAAAAAAAAAAAAAAACAGTATAAACTTCACTTGAATCTAAACTGGAAAAAAAAAAAAAAAACTAACTAGATGATTTTTTATTTTACCTATCTGTTTATTTTCTGGCATCGTTCATTTCAGTTCAACATATTTCGTGATATTTGGAAAAAATCTCTATACAAATGACCAAAAAATGCCCATCAAAGTGAAAGAAGAACAATTTATAAAATCTTAATGTATTTTCGAACGTCAAAGTAGAACGAGGTGAAAAAAAAAGTGAGAAAACTGTGGGATATTTTTACGATATGAAAAACAGAGGAGAGAGAGAGAGAGAGAGAGAGAGAGAGAGAGAGAGAGAGAGAGAGAGAGAGAGAGAGAGAGAGAGAGAGAGAGAGAGAGAGAGAGAGAGAGAGAGAGAGAGAGAGAGAGAGAGAGAGAGAGAGAGAGACTGATACAGACAGATAGACAGTTAGATAAATAGATAGACACAGACAGACAGACGGACAGTGACAGACATAAGGAGAAACAAAGACAAGAACACACACAACAAAGCGAAAAGGAAAAAAGTAAAACACACAAAAAAGAGAGAAAGAAAGACAGACAGAAAACACAGGGACAGAAAGAAAGAACAAGACAGGAAGAAAAAGAAAAAGAAAAGGAAAAAAAAACTCGTAGATAAAAGGGAGAAAAAAAAACAAAAAATAAAATAAAATAAAGGGCAATAATTAGAAACGAGGTTCATATTTTCGAATGTGACTCGAGCAACAAAATAAGACCCAATCCTATCCTCCGATTGGTTACAAAGTTACTGACGTCATCCAGATGCGATTGGATGACGCGGGGAGGGGAGGGAGGGACATTAGAGTGGGGGGGAGGGAGGGAAGGAAGGAATTAGGGGAAGGGAGGGAGGAAGGGAAGAGAATGGAGGAAAGGTAGGTGAGAGGGAGAAAATACCTCCATTTAAGGTTTAATTGTTGGTCGTTAGAGAGAGATAGAGAGAGAGAGAGAGAGAGAGAGAGAGAGAGAGAGAGAGAGAGAGAGAGAGAGAGAGAGAGAGAGAGAGAGAGAGAGAGAGAGGAGAGAGAGAGAGAGAGAGAGAGATATGCGTATGGGAGTACTAAAGGTTAAAGGGAGGGAGAAAAAAAGAAAGGAGAAAAGAAAAAAAGACGAGAAAAGAACGTGAAACTGAAAACAAAGATAAGACGAGAGCGAAGACGACTGGAAGAAGTAAAATCGGATAGAGAACAAAGGAGATCAGAGAGAGAGAGAGAGAGAGAGAGAGAGAGAGAGAGAGAGAGAGAGAGAGAGAGAGAGAGAGAGAGAGAGAGAGAGAGAGAGAGAGAAAATGAATCTGTAAAAAATACAAAAGTTTTTACAATTTGTGGTGAGTAGCAGCCAGTGTAGTGTTTCAGGACTACACATTTCTCTTCTTTAATTCTTTTACTTTCACTCACTCACTCACTCACTCACTCACTCACTCACTTGCTCGCTCACTCTCGACGATTAATTTTCCTACCGCCAGGAAAAGGTGATGACAGAGGCTGACAGACAGAGATGAACAGATGGGAGTCATAAAGGCAACACACACACACACACACACACACACACACACACACACACACACACACACGTGGAGGCTCGCCGCTAAAACCTTTATTAACGTAGTGAAAATCGAGGTGAAACTGAACACAAGGAAAGGCAAAAATATGACTGTATTGTTGATTTTTCTTTCCGTTACTGAAGGTTACGCAAACTCTGCCTTCTGTCGCCTCGGGGAAGAACAGCAATCAGGTAACTCTCAAGGCTGAAAGGTACAAGGGGAATGTGCGTGTTTTTTTTTTTTTCTTTGTGTCAGTAGAAGTTGCATCCTCTGATATCCGGCTTGGGGTAAACACGAACAGTTCACGCTGCACGCACTGTCTGAAGAAATGACGAGAAAAATGTAACAAGGCAAATTAATAGCGCACAGTTCAGATAGGAATCATGGAAAGTAGAAGGAATACGCGATTTATTATGTGTTATGCAGGAGGGGCACCGGCCAAGGATAAAAAAAAATAAATAAATAAATAAATAAATAAAAAAATAAATAAATAAAATCAAATAAATAAATAAAATAAAATAAAACAAAATAAAATATGTCAAAAAAATAAATAAATAAAAATAAATTAATTAATTAAATAAATAAATGAATAAAATAAATAAATAAAAAATAAATAAAAAAAATAAAAATACAAAATAAATAATTAAATAAATAAATAAATAAATAAATAAATAAATAAATAAATAAATAAACAAATAAAAAGGAAAAGCAACAACAACAACAACGACAACAACAACCGGAGGTGCCAGCCCCCAAACAGTAAAAAAAAAAAAAAATCACAAAAAATTAGTGGTTAAGTGTCTTGAAACTCCCTCTTGAATGAGTAATGCATCAAGTGGTTTAATGGCCTCACAGCATTTACGATGAAAAGGTTCCCTAAATGTTCCTATGTACAGTTCAAAGGTGTCACAAAGAAGCAAGGCCTGTATTCAGAAACGTTATGATCTTTCAACACGACTATTTTCAAAGGCCACGGAGATGAAAATTCGGGTTCTCAAGGCTGTTTCTCTTTTTAGTAATGTAAAAATCTTGTTAACATGTCACTAGAACCATAAAAACACCCTTAAAAACTCCCACAGCTTCAACTAGTGGTTTTTATAAGTACTCGGCATAGAAGCAGAAGTGTTCCAGAATGTGGTTTCAAGAGTGTTACAGTTTACACTTCCCTTGCCAGCAATACGTGGCTTGTGGAACTGTGCTTAATGAGACAAGAGACTAAAGTTGGAAGAGGCAAATAAATATCGATAGTATATACAAAGCTGCCATGGCGACGACACTGCTTCACTCCGCTCTTCCCTCCACGTCAGAGTCGCGAGTGGAGTGATACAGGTGTGACGAGACAAAAGAACACCTATGCAGGTATACCATAGGTGCCACAGGGACGCGCAAGCCACACTTTACATGTCACTCAACAATTGTATGTAGCTTGTGAAATGATAAATAAAGACACAAGTACATCGAAGTGGAGAAATATTTACACTTACGTACGTTTACATAAGGACAGATTTTATTAGGATGCATTTACCACTTTTCTACTTTTTTTTCAATACACTAACCATTTTTTATGCAAGGGGGGCACCGGTAGAGAGTAACAAAAAGAACGAAAACAAGGCCCACTAAGGTGCTAGTCCCAAAAGAAAGGTAAAAAAAAAAAAAAATCATTAAAAATTCGAGGGTCTTGAAATCTCCCTGTTGAAAGAGTTCAAGTCATATGAAGGAGGAGATGCAAAAGCTCCAGAAATGATACTTTATGAGGCCAAAGCAGCTCACGAAGCGGCCTCATAATTTTCACCTACCGGGAAGACCACGCAACTAATAAACAACAGTGAACATTTACACATACAAACAAACAACAGTGAACATTTACACATACAAACAAACAACTGTGAACATTTCCACATACAAACACGCATACAAACAAACAACAGTGAACATTTCCACATACAAACAAACAACAGTGAACATTTAAACATACAAACACACATACAAACAAACAACAGTGAACATTTCCACACACAAACACACATACAAACAAACAACAGTGAACATTTACACGTACAAACAAACAAATGACACGGCGACACGACCACCACACCTTGCACTTCACTTGATAACAACAGCTTGTGACATTAAGCATGATGTGAAAAGGCGATCTCCGGCAAAACCTTTATCACTGTTGTTTTATCCGGATGCTTACGAACAAAAGAGTAAAAGATTGTGAAGGCATCAGTTATAATGCCAGTGTTTTAAGAAATAATTACCTTCCTTTGTGTGTTTCAATGGCACGCTTTTCTGGGATCGCTGGCTGCAATGGCGACCTGAGCGTGAGTCACCTTCTCTTCTTTAAATACCCAGAAATTAATACACTTTAAATAATGATACGATGTGCACTCCTTTAATGATAAGGACTATAATGATGATGCTTGTGAATATGATGATGGTGATGATTATGAAGATGTTTGTAATGATAATGATTCAAGTGTTGTTTCTCACACATCTGATGGCGCGTTAAAAAGAGAATAGAGAAACAATAGAGAAGAGTAAACAAAAGAAAACAGTGATGAAAAGCAATATGAGTCATAAAACATTTACATAACGGAAACACACACGCACTATCTCTCTCTCTCTCTCTCTCTCTCTCTCTCTCTCTCTCTCTCTCTCTCTCTCTCTCTCTCTCTCTCTCTCTCTCTGCCTTTCTCTCCTCCTTCTCCTTCTTCTTCTTCTTCTTTTTCTTTTACTACTACTACTACTACTACTACTATCACTACTACTCCTACTACATGTAATAATAATAATAATAATAATAATAATAATAATAATAATAATAATAATAATAATAATAATGATAATAATAATAATAACAATAATAATAAAAGAAAAAGAAGAGCAACAACAACAACAACAACAACACATTTCCCACCGAGCAGCTGCCTGCCTGCCTGCGCCACACCGCCAGTAAGCAGTTCAGTACAGCATTGTTTACATAATGCTTTCATGATCCACAAGATACGCCGCGCATACGTTTGAAACTCATGGAAACACGTGTCTAAGTTTCAGAATTACAGGAGAGCAAGTTTAATAATCAGCATGCACAACACGCAGCCTGAGTAAGATTATTCAAAAATTCTTTCTTGGCCATTTTTGTTGTATGTGTGAAAGTAAGCAGCACCTAATGAATGGAAATCCTGATCGTTAAGGTTCATTCAAACAATAATGATGAAAGTTGTGAAAAACGTGAAAACTTTACGGATAATCTTGTCCGAGAAACTTGAAATCTCCACAAAACAGACAAAGACGATGACTGTTCTGATGAATTCAGTTTCATCTTGACCTTGTTTAAATATTTGTGAACATTACATTTCTAAAAGTTTGTCCAACTGTCACTTAAGAGATCCCCACAAAGAAGCACTAGATGTAATCAGGAAGTTTGTGGCCTTCATTATGCCCCTGTCCTGCTGCAGGTGCCGCTGCTGCGCCACGCATGCCGGCACCTACCTCAGTGTTCGTGTGTCTGCAGCGGCAGCTCGCCCTTCCACCCGTGCTCTTTGTTTTGCCAGGTCATATGCAGAATGTTGTAAATGATGGAAAGGAAAAAAGACAGAGTGGAGTACTGCAGGAGAAGAGATAAAGCAAAGCAATAATTAACTTTACCTGTGATCACACGTGACCAGCACCTTGACTGACCAGGCTTGACTGACCAGGCTTTTGTAAATGCGGTGGCTTGAGTTTAGATTGTGAAAAATTCCCAAAGAGAGTGATATTGCATTTACGTTACGTTAATTCCTTGTATTTAGCAAGCGCCAATCAGATCGAATCGCGGGAAACATGACGCCATGAAGGTAAGCAGGGGAAGACGCCGGGGTGGCAAGCACTCCCTAGCCACCCCCGCACTTAGCAAGGTCGAGGCTTGCTGCGCCACAAAAGCTGGCTCATGCTAAGTCCCGGAAGTTTAACCAAGGAATATTCGGTTGCCATTAACTGAACTACCGCGAGTAAATCCCCGGCTCCACGGCCCACAGGACCGCCTCATCCAGGGTTATTCCATCCTGCAAGATTTTACCTTCCGCACCAGATAAGTCCTGCTCCGGAGGTGGCCGCGTTAGGCAGGTAGGCCTG
>NC_087162.1:6937500-6952500 GCF_035594125.1 Scylla paramamosain | reverse complement strand
TTTTGTACTGGTGGACGAATCTTATAATAACAGAAGTATTTGTAGTAGCAGTATTATTATTATTATTATTATTATTATTATTATTATTATTAGTAGTAGTAGTAGTAGTAGTAGTAGTAGTAGTAGTAGTAGTAGTAGTAGTGGTAGTAGTACTAGTATAGTAGTAGTAGTAGTAGTAATATAGTAGTAGTAGTAGTAGTAGTAGTAGTAGTAGTAGTAGTAGTAGTAGTGGCAATGATAATGATGATGATGATGATGATGATGATGATGATGGTGACAACAACAACAACAACAACAGTAGCAGCACCAGCAGCAGCAGCAACAGCAACAGCAGCAGCAGCAGCAGCAGCAGTAGTATTAGTATTAGTATTAGTAGTAGTAGTAGTAGTAGTAGGTACAGCAACAAAAATAAATAATGACTGATGATAATGATGATGATGATGGTAACAACAACAACAACAACAACAACAACAACAACAACAACAACGTGATAATAATAATAACCCCTTCATGACTTCCTTCTGCAGATTAATGATAACAGAAAATAAGGGAAATAAAAGAAAGAAGAAAAGATACGAGAGAACGTTGAATACAAATACGAAGGAAGAAAACAACAACTATTATTTGAAAGCGAAGCGTAGTGCTAGACAAGAAAGAACGGTGTTAAACATTTACCGAGCATAAACAAAGGATGTGAATACCATGGAGTAAGAACGTGGAGGCTGAAATATGAATGGCCAGTGTTTACACCTAAGCAGATGACTGAAAGATGAAGAAAATAGAACATGAAAGGAGGTGGAATATATATTTTGCAGCTAATACTTAAATCATCACTCACACAGAGAGACGAGACGAATAAAGGGAGGAACGAAAGGTAGAAAGATAAAGACAAACTCACCAGGCAAGAAGGAAAATAATAGTGACTCACCTAAGAAGAGTTTTGAAGCACGTCAACAAACACTACAGGCGCCTCCCCTCCTGCTCCTCCTCCTTAGCGTGGCAGCCTCGCCTCAAAGCACACACAAGGGCTCTCCACCACACCACTAAGCCCTCCACTGCTCTGGCCAAGAACGAGCGAGCAAAAAATACAAAAAAAGATGCACTAGTCCTCACACAGCCCAGACCGGAGTTGCACTGGGTTAAAATTTTTTTGCTGGGTCCTCTTTTCCGCGCTCTCTTATGCTCCTAATGATATACTAAAACACTTATTTACTCTGCAAATACATGCTTTTTTTTTATCTCTTGAGAAAACACACGCAGAAAAAAGTAAGCAAGCAGACGCACGGAAACAAGGTAAAGAAGAAGAAAAATATTATAAAATACAAAATTTCAAATATAATAACCCAGAGATCTCTCCACGAGCCAATGTAAACACGTGACGCCATCCTCTCTCGGCGTGCGGCGGCAGGATGGGAGGCCCCAGTAAGTGTTGTCTCTAATATAGACACTGTTATCTTGCCTAACATAAATTCACCTTTGGAACAGACGCATTTAGCTTCCTTTTATCGCGTATAGTAGTGGCAGAGGTGGCGGGTACGTGGGTGAGAGAAGAGGTTAGGGAGAGTGGGAAGGAGCGGGGAGGGAGTAGTGGTGGCGGTAATGGCGGGTGTGTTTGGTCTCGGCCTCCCATGTTCGTTGTCCAGCCGTTGTTTGGATGGAGTTGGCTGGGTTGTTTTGACAGTCCTATTGATGTCGTGCACGAGGTGGAGGATGGGAAGGCCGGGAGGGAAGGAGGAGGAGCAGGACTGGCTCTGGGGAACATAGCAGGGAAAGAGGTCGAGGAAGGGTTCTGGGAGGGAGGCAGGGCGGGTGGTGGTGGTGGTGGTAAAGAGCCAAAGGGGTGGGATTTGGAAAGTAGGTCGTGAAATGCCAAGCGTAGAATTGGATTTTCCCTCGATCAAATACCAGCTAAACTTATGCAGCGTTGGGGGTGAGTGTTAATGGAAACCGTATTTTTTTTCCCCCTTTTTTTTTTTCTGGTGGTGCATAATTTTGAGTCCGTGTTTGGCGCATGCAAATTCCCACCCCCTCGTTACGTTTTGGAGGCTTAAATTAGCGCTAAGCGGGCACTTCATTGTGTGTGTGTATAGGCATTTGGTCACTAGCCACTCATCACTGGGCGGAATGAGTCGCAAAAAGTCTTGCTAAACGGGAAATGAGTGTGATGGACGCTAATAGAGTAGATAAAGTGCATGGAAGGGAAAGTTAAAGGGTAATCTTGGTACGCAGAGTTAAAATGAAATATCAAATAATTATACCGTCAGAGAGAGAGAGAGAGAGAGAGAGAGAGAGAGAGAGAGAGATTAATTACGTGTAGCGGTGCCTGATATGGGAAAAACAGCGCGATATGTTCAGGGTTTCGCCTTCCTTCAAAGACTTTCCACAGCACGTAGCGTCAGTTTCGAGAATTCATAATTATTGCATAGAAACAAGCTCAAAAATGCGCGTAAATGCATTCCGTCCCGACCATCTGACATTACTGCAAATTTTACAACACACACACACACACACGCGCGCGTACGTTATATTCGTTCCGGCAGTAAATTGACGGGGTATAATTTTGGCTTTACAGCTGCCCAATAAAACTCCTTTAATAGTTTCCTCCAGTCGTAAACAAGACACGTAAAAATATGACGTAGGTAAAGTGCACACACACACACACACACACCGGCAGTAGTAACGAGGCATAAAAGTCCATCTTCCCTCAGTTCCTTGTTTGCTTTCTGTATTAACGTGCCGTGGCCTGGAAGAAATACATAAAATTTTCACGATTTTATTATTTTTTTTTTTAAGATGGATTAAGTCAAGATATTCAAGGATAGGAGTTGGATACATTGTTGTTGTTATTGTTGTTATTTGTCGTTGTTTGTTGTTTGTTTTTGTTGCTTGTTGTTATTATTGTTGTTTGTTTGTTGTTGTTGTTGTAGTTATTGTCATTATCTTCATCTTCTGTATAAGTGTGCTGTAAGTTGGTGAAATTGGACTAGTATAAATTTTTCATGAGTAAATTAAGATATTCTGCGATACGAATTTGATATTGTTACTATTATTATTATTATTATTATTATTATTATTATTATTATTATTATTATTATTATTATTATCATCATCATCATTATTATTTTCATCATTATCATCATCTCATCATCATCACCATCAATCATATCCTCCATTTCCTCGGCCTCATCGTTCACCTTCCCCTTCTCATCATCATCACCATCACTGTCTACATCAGAATAGAATAAGCCGCGGTCAACCTTTAAACTATGGGTGACGACCCGGGAAATAGCGTCACTGGGGGCGAGGAGGCATCAGAATATTGGTTCACTCCCCTACGCCCTCGCCACCACCCTCCCTCGGCGCGCCATCTCCGGCCTCAGGGTAGGAACCAAGGAACGTATATGTATCTTTGGCAGGGACTACGGACGCTGCTGAGTAGAAGGAAGGGGAAGGTAAATATGAGTAAAGGTAAGGTAGAATTGTTTGTTCCTTTAATTATGAGACACTGGGGAGCTTGTTGATCTATAACGAGGGGATGTAAGAGAGAGGGCTTAGAAAAAAGGAATAGAAAAAGGGCTTAGAAAAAGGAAAAAGAAAAAAATGGTACAAGGGTAAACTGTTGCGGAAAAAATAACGTTTGTTCTGTTGGGTATATTTGTGAATTTTGCTGAGATGTCCAGTAATGTTGCGCAAGATTTCCTAGCGTAGCCAGACGTAATCTAGTTTAATCGGTAATATAACATACTATTATATTGTCTTTTTTATTGTCGAAAATTTATAACACATTTCAGCGATATTTTTCCGTGGTATTTTTCACGTCACATTAATTTCTATGACTTTTTTATGCCATTTTTTATTCTGAGTATTCACGTAAAAGCTCACACATTTCAGAATATAGAATACAAGCTATAATAGATTACGACCTTCACTCCGACCTCCACTTTGCCTCCTCCCTCCATGACTCAACAGAGAGCAGGCTGACGTGACCAAAGGATATGGTGAGTGAAGACAGGCCCGGATTCTGAAACACTTCTTCGCTTTATCTCCACGACGTATTTTCAAAACGCTCAAGCTGAAGTTTCACAGGTATATAATGATGTTTTTTTTTACCGTTCAGCTGACGGATCAACAAGATTTATACGTTACTGATAGGAGAAACACTCTTGAGAACCCGGTTAATCATCTCTGTGGCCTTTGAATATAGTTGTGTTGAAAGAGCATAGCGTTTCTGAATACGACACTCAATCTTCCCATGTACCGCCACAGACTGGAGATCGCTCATCATTACCAGAGCTGTGGTGTTGAGCGTATCGACAGAGATGCTTAAAAAGAAAATATTTGGTTGCATTCACGGCACTGCTGATGAACTAATGCTTCCTGAAAAGATCGGATGTGTGGTAACCTTGTAATGAAGCTGAAAGTATTGATGATAAAGGAAGCATATATTTGAGTGCATTAATGTAGGTCACACGTGGCCATAAAGATGAAAGATGGAAATAATGGAGATTAACTGAACTGATGGCCTAGTCATGTATTTAAAAGTGCTGACAGTGCAGATGTAAAGAGCAAATGTTTCAATGCGTTCATAGTAAAACTTGGTCATTAAGCTCAAAATAAAGCTGTTTCAGAAGACCAACTGAATATGTAGCAGTTTGATGATGATAAAAACAAAATCACCACTTCACCCACACAGAATCTATGCCTTAACAAGCTACCGTACCTCAGAATTAGTATACACAATTGAACAAAGACACCTTATATGATAAAGTGACACCACCACCTATCCTGCATACATAATTCCAGGTAGCCAGCCTCCCTCGCTCCCTCGCTGGTATAGACAGGTAGATGAGAGAGCCGCGGTGTGCCCGTCTAGGGAGAAGGGAGGCATGTCTGTGATGTGATGTGGGAACGCTGGTACACTTTGTAGGCATGTTATATTAATTTACGGAAGTGAGCTGGCTGGGAAGGAGGTAGAAATTATTACAGCGCCAGATCCTTAGATTCATATTAACGTAATCTCAGAAAGTTGGCTTGGAAATGTGTGGAAGCACTTAACGCAGTGGGATTAACAGAGTGGTTATTTTTTGCGGGTCTTCAAAACCTTTTTTATTTATTATTTATTTTTTTCATGATGGTAAATTGAGAGTTTGTAATGAGTTAATCGTTTCACTGCTGATTCGAAACACTTATTTTTCGTATTACTGTCTCAAAAATACGTGGTTGTGTAGCCTGGCAAAGATAAAGTTGTACTCGTAATCCACGTTCTCTTTCCTTGACGTCCATCTGAATCAGTAATTAAAGTGACCCCAAATGTTAACAAGACACGACCATTGCAGTAAAAGGGTTTAACGGAGCTAATTTGTATGATATTCCTTCTACTGTTTAAATGAGGGAGATTGTTTTATATATATATATTTTTTTAATAGTATGATTTATATAGTACTGTTTTGTAGCATAGTTTATGACGCGTTGACTTACATGGACCTGTTCTGTAGTATCGTTCATGTGGCGTAAGAAGTCAAATGTTTATCGTATTGTGCATGACGTTTCAGTACCTAATAGTTTTTCTTCTGTAACTGCCGGAAAATACCAGTGATTTATAAGACAAAGGAGAGTTGAAACAATCTCTCTCTCTCTCTCCTCTCTCCCTTCTCTCTCCTCTCTCTCTCTTCTCTCTCTCATCCTCCTCCTCTCTCTCTCTCTCTCTTCTCTCTCTCTCTCTCTCTCCTCTCTCCTCTCTCTCTCTCTTCCTCTCCTCTCTCTCCTCTCCTCCTCTCTCTCTCTCTCTCTGAGTATTTAAGAATTCAAGCCGGGAAATAAGCAGAGTAAGCAGCTACAGTATGAAACACGGCAGGATAAATTCCCTACATTTTATGTCCAGAGAGAGAGAGAGAGAGAGAGAGAGAGAGAGAGAGGAGAGAGGAGAGAGATGAGGAAGTGCCGCGAGTGCTCTAAGAAAATAGAAAATAACTTGGCTGGAATTTTTGCCCAAGAAATCACAATGAGTAAGGAGAGAGAGAGAGAGAGAGAGAGAGAGAGAGAGAGAGAGAGAGGAGAGAGAGAGAGAGAGGAGAGAGAGAGAGAGAGAGAGGAAGTAAAGGAAGGAATCATGGTGAGGAAGAAGGGAGAGATGGAGGAAGAGATAAAAAGAAAAAGAAAGGAGAGAAAAAGAGAAAGGAAGAATGAGAGAAGGAGAGGGACATATGCAGGAGAAAATAAAGAAATCATGGTGAAGGATGAAAGAAGTAGGAAAAGGAGAGGATCGGGGAAGAGAGCAAAGAAAAAAAAAAGCATAAGGACTGAAGATGGAGACTGCGAGATGAATAAAGAAAGAACGACGAGGGGTTGAGAGGGAGAAAGGAGAGAAGAGAGAAGAGGGGGAGAGAAAGGGAGGGAAGACCAGGATAAGGGACTACTCTTAAAAACGATTAGAATTCACTGCAGGACTGTTTTCAAAAGCGACAGAGGTGACGAGTAGGATTTTCACAGTCTTCTCCAATTATTGATGCAAAAATCGTGTTAAACCGCCACCAGATTCACGAAAACATTTAATAATCCCTATCACTTCCATTAGAAATTGTTGTATAATCGTGTCAAAGGTGATTAGCAAGACTCGCACGTTGGTTATCCTCCCCCGGCTAAAGATGCAAATACTTGTTAAACTACCACCGGAATCACGAAAACACACCTGAAAATCCGTACGACTTCCAACTAGAGCCTATTCAGTGTAATCTTAGTAGGACACTCAAAACATTTAAAAGCGAAGGACTTTCATGATATTTTCTCTCACTGTTGATGTAAAAACGTGTTAAAATTACAACTGGAATCACGAAAACACACTTGAAAAATCTATACGACTTCCACTAGGGGCTGTTCAGTGTAATCGCGGTAAGACAGCGAGACGTTAGCAAGGAAGGTCTCGGGAGTGAAGGTGCGAGGTGGGAGGGGAGGAAATCAGCTCCTTATAAGAATGGAGACGTTAATCTTCAAGTTGCAGGCTCGTTAATTGCCGATTTTTGTGAGCGTTACACCTGGTGCGCTCCTGACAGAGAGAGAGAGAGAGAGAGAGAGAGAGAGAGAGAGAGAGAGAGAGAGAGAGAGAGAGAGAGAGAGAGAGAGATAAGTGGGAAAAGTTAATCTCAAGTTTATTATTCTAAATGTAATTATGCTTTAAGTTAGAATATTAGTTATTTAAGTTATCTAAAAAAGTAGATTGGTACTTAATTATGTCTTTAATGTGGGTGGTGCGCGCTGTGTCACCTTTAAGCTGGGCATCGTATCATTGTCGACTAATTAAAGTGTCAGAGAGAGAGAGAGAGAGAGAGAGAGATGAGAGAGAGAGAGAGAGAGAGAATGCTCACTAAACAAGGGTGAAGAAAAGATACTAAAAAAAAGACAATTAAAGATAGTTGGATGGAGGAAAGAGTGAAAGGAAGAAAAATGGAAACGAGGCAATGAAAGAGATAAACTGCTGTAAGAGAGAGAGAGAGAGAGAGAGAGAGAGAGAGAGAGAGAGAGAGAGAGAGAGAGAGAGAGAGAGAGAGAGAATATGTTATGTATGCTGACGGTGTGTCTGTTTATATATGTATGTATGTGTGTATGTGTGTATGTGTATATATATATATATATATATATATATATATATACATGTATAATGAGATACCTGTGCGTCTGTGAGTGTATGTGTTTCGTTGTTGATGTATTTATCTCGCTGTTCTTCCATTTATTTACTTTATTTATTTATTTACTTATTTTGTAATTGTTTCCTCCCCATGCCATGTATATTATGTGTGTTTTCGCTGATATGTAAGTGTGCGTGTAAGTATGTAAGTGTGTGTGTGCTAAGTAGCGTGCCCTGTAAATGCTCACTTCAGTTAACAGGTAATCCGAATCTGGTCAGCAACACCTGTCTGACTCACACAGCTGACGACTATGCTTACATCTCATAAGGGGCTGTCAAAAATATATCCATTGAACGTCCCTGAACATGTAATTCCTCTATATTGAGACTGTAACCTTCTATGAGAGAGAGAGAGAGAGAGAGAGAGAGAGAGAGAGAGAGAGAGAGAGAGAGAGAGAGAGAGAGAGAGAGAGAATTACACGTTGGTCTGTCATTGGTGCTTTGCTGTTCTCTGTTTCCTGCTCAGCCTTTCCTGTCCCACAAATACTAATAATTCACGAGAGCATCAGTTTGTGTTTTTCCGCCGCCGAGCAAGATTTAACTGGCGGCAGAATAGACTCCGATAGAGAGAGATCGCAGTAATGGCAAATATATGATAATGTGAGATGGCTTTCGTTATTCTGATTCTGATTTTTAGTCATAATAGGTGTACACATGAACGCTAGAGAGAGAGAGACAGACAGACAGACAGACAGGCAGGCACACACAGACCCACTGACGGAGAGAAATAGACAAAGACACAGGTAAAACGTAACAGACTAAAATGATTAAACTGAGCGGGGATACGTAGGCAGGCAGGCGGGCAGGCAGAAGGACTGGCAGGTAGGCGGGCAAGATTGGTAATTTGCCGATAGCAGAGCCGGTGATTGGGTTAAAAGAAAGAGCGAAAGGTGGAGAGACGAGGCAGTTACTTCATTGCCCCATCAGCATAATTTCCTCTCCGCGATGGACATGAGGCGAGGCAAGGCAAGGAGACTCACGCACGCACTCACCCACGCACTCACGCAGGTGCTCTAAGGATTTTACGGTGCTAATTTCCCGAAGCGTTTCATGTTAGTGGGGAATTAACGCTTCAGAATTGTCTCACTCTCTTTCTCTCTCTGTCTCTCTCTTGCTCTTCTCTCTCTCTCTCTCTCTCTCTCTCTCTCTCTCTCTCTCTCTCTCTCTCTCTCTCTCTCTCTCGTCACTAAGGTTATTTGGGTCCTGTTTTTTTTTTCTTCTTTTACTGGGAGATGTTTGTTGTGTCTTTCGTTAGTTTCTTAAGTTTTGTTGCTTTTAGGGTTTGTTTGTTTGGAGAGAGAGAGAGAGAGAGAGAGAGAGAGAGAGAGAGAGAGAGAGAGAGAGAGAGAGAGAGAGAGAGAGAGAACTGACTGGCTGGCTGGCTGGACTAGTGACTGTTCTGGTGAGTTTGCATGGGTATAGTTTCCGTGCGTGTTAACATAAACTTTTCCAGCCAATGCCCGCCGCTGCCGCCGCCACATTGCCCTGTCAGACACACGGCCCCCTCACCTCATCTTCATTCCCTGGCTCCACCTCATTATCACCCCCTGCTGTCCCTGTGAGTGTCCGGTTCCCCTTTCTTACCCATTCTTGCCCATGAGGTTCTGTGACTAGTGCGCGTTTTGTTTTTCTATGTGTTTATTTGTTTTGTTTATCTGTTACTAGAATTATCGTGAGTTATTGAGTTTCATTGGGGGATGTTGGACGAGTCTCTCTCTCTCTCTCTCTCTCTCTCTCTCTCTCTCTCTCTCTCTCTCTCTCTCTCTCTCTCTCTCTCTCTCTCTCTCTCTCTCTCTCTCTCTCTCTCTCTCTCTCTCTCTCTCTCTCTCTCTCTCTCTCTCTCTCTCAGTCGGGTCCTCTTCGTGTTGTATTCAGGTGGCTGCTATCGACCCAGTAACCGAGAAGACCTTGTTTTGCAGCGGGCAGCCTGAAGCGTCGGGAGGCAGCTGCGTGGTGATGGTGTCTGCAAGTCAAGTCAGGGCTTCTTGCAAACTGAATGTGAGAAGCATGAGCCGGAGGTCGAGAGCAATTGTAGCCCGCGTCACGGTCTGGTAGCCTCTGCTCTGCTCGGTGGAGGGACAACCGATCAGGAGGGACTGCAGCACCTGCCTTGTAAGTGTTGTTGTCCTTGCTTTGCCTTGCTTCGAGTAGCGTTGGTGTTCCGATGTCAGAATAACAATAATTTAATCAGTCAGTCAGTTAACCAATCAGCTGGTCCGCTAATGCATCATAACTTAGCCATCTAGTTTTATGCTATATCAAACTGCCGCGTGAGTTGTGTGTCTGACACTTCTTTGTCTCATTGAACCTTTCGACTGTTATAACTTCTCTTCATGCTTGATAATATTATTTAGAGTAATTCCAAAAAATCCCACTGCACGAGAAGAGATTGATCGAGCAGCGCAAATGTTGTAGTGCCTGTAATCACATGTAGTCACGTATATGCTTGGTAAGATCGTCTAGGTTTACTGAAATGAAGTAGCAAGTATCACATTGCCATCAGCAGTCACAGGGTTAACTCATCTCTCACAGCAATGGAGTGGAGAGTGTGGTGGTGAGACGCTTGCTCTCTTACCGTGGTGTGTTCGTGACCTCGTCCTTGACTCGCAGAAGACATGAGCAGGCAGTTCACGTTTAGGAAGTGGACAAAACACCGAGTTGTTGTTGTGCTTCACGCTTGCCTGGAACGCCGCCTCGAGTTGTGACAAAGGATGTTTGGCGAAACTTTGCTCTTCTCCAGAATGCTCTCGATTCAGGCCTTTTCCAGTCATTCGAAGATGTTCGAGACTCCGGGAATCCACGTAAAAAGACAAAGCCGGTGCTGAAAAGTCCATCAAAGGGGGCATGTTGGAGCTTACTTATCCAGTTGGCTTCTTCTTTTACTATATCACAGTTCGCGCACCAAATTCACGTCCTTGAGGTAAAAAAAAAAAAGTTTTCAGTGGGCACGGTTTTGGGAATTTAACAAGTCCAGCTTTTTCCGGCTTTCCCTTCTTTAATTTCTAGATTAAATAATGTAGCAGCTTATTACTACCTTACAACGTCTATAAAGTCCACGTTCTTGAGCTGGAAAGTCTATAGGGACATGGCTTTGGAGGTGTACAGGTCCGGCTCTCTCCGCCCTTACCATCCTTTATCTCTAGATGAGGTAGTGTAGCAGCTTATCACACACATCTTCGTAAGGTCCAACACTCTGCTTCTGCTTGTTCTTTTGCGTTCCTTTTCGTATTGTGTGAAGAGTGAAACATTGGTATACACCTTCCTGTTTATAAACCCTGCATGCTGAGCCAAGTTGGGCAGAATCACAGGTAATATCACTTAACTTAAATCTCCTGGCAATGCTCAAACTCGCCCGGCAGTGTGCAGTGGTGTAGTGGTGTTGATGCTCTCGGCAAGGGAGGGGTGAGGGTTCGTGTTAAGATGCTACTGTTCCCTTTCCGAGAACTTAACCTGAGTGGTCATAGGAACGTAGCCAAGGCCAGCAATCTCTCAACAATGGTCCTGTTACCCTTTTCAGTTTATGGGCAACCGTTGTGTGTGTGTGTGTGTGTGTGTGTGTGTGTGTGTGTGTGTGTGTGTGTGTGTGAGAGAGAGAGAGAGAGAGAGAGAGAGAGAGAGAGAGAGAGAGAGAGAGAGAGAGAGAGAGAGAGAGAGAGAGAGAGAGAGAGAGAGAGAATCACCCCACGACCTTTGTTTTAATTAGTCCTCCAATATGCATGTGACCCCAGTTGTTCTAGTGGCGCTGCTAAAAATCTGTGGCTGTTTGCTCCAAGGTAGGTCATCATTGGAAAGGTCAAAGATGATGGAAGTATGAGAGAATACTGTAATTCCCTGGGAGGGAGGCGCGCGCTGGAGCAGACGCCACACACCGCCGTAATTCATGCCGCCGCTGATGATGTAATTCTAAACGTAGCGGGAAAACTTGCCAACTTTTCCGTCGTCAACGTTAATGAAGATGCTGGAATGAGTAGGTAGTGTATTTAGAGAAAGGTGTCTGATTTTTTTTTTACTTTTTTTATTTTATTTTATTTATTTATTTATTTATTTATTTATTTATTTATTTACTTATTTATTTGCTGTTTCCGTGAAAGAAGGGAGAGGAAATGTTGGAAAGCGATGGAGTGCCTCAACAGAAATACATTCCTGATTCCTTTTTTGTTGCGTACGTTAAAGAAGAAGAGGAGGAAAATATTGAAATGCACAACTACATGTGTTTCTCATAAAATGCCTGAATGTTCTTTTCGTGGCGTACGCGAGTATTGGAATGGGACAAAACATGTTTCTTTAAAAATACTGCACGACTTTTTTTTCATTGATTATGTTTGTGAAGGACAGGATGAAAATGTTACAATGCATACATTTTAAAAAGTTTTATGACAAAACTAATTATACTAAACAAACTCGGGTAGTAAGTAAGCGTGCAGTAGACAGTCGTGGTGCATAACATATATTTTCATTATATATTACACACTCATGATAATTTAATTTAATTAATCCGAGGCTAGATATGAGGCCAGCGCCGAGGCACTAATATCCGCCCCGCTGCAGGAGGTGGCGGCGCGGTGGGCGGGGCGGGCAGGCGGGGCGTGGCGGACAGGAGTCACCACGGCCCTCCTCACTCCTTGCCCGTCTCGCACCACCCTTGTGTTGGCACATTGTGGAGGCGGCTCACAGCACAGGCTCAGTGTGGAGGGCAAGAAAGCTTAGCCTCTACCCTTTTCCGTCACGCAGATGGTGTAAGATTCCATGTCATCGGGGCAAGGAAAATACGCAGTTAATGGTAGAAAGAAAGTAGATTTATAGACAAGAGATCTGAAGGGCAGCCGGAGATACAGGCACACGGATGGGGATATTTAAGAGATAAATTGATGAATAGATAGTACGTTGGTAAAGATAGATAAATAGATAAACAGAAAAACAGATAGATGGATATTGACCACAAACTTATGAAAATCTATAAAATGAGAAACACACACACACACACACACACACACACACACACACACACACACACACACACACACACACACACACACACACACACACACACACACACACACACACACACACACACACACACACACACCGTAACTCACCTGCACCTGATCTGTAGGGTCGGCGACAGGCAGCACTGACATGTTGAAGGTGTGGGTGGGGGGCGGACACCCCACGCCCTCGCCCTCCCCGCGGCACCCTGGAACACAGACGCGCACAGGTTACTCAGACCAAGGTGCAGAGAGAGAGAGAGAGAGAGAGAGAGAGAGAGAGAGAGAGAGAGAGAGAGAGAGAGAGAGAGAGAGAGGTGGAGGGGAAAACAAAGACTAACAAGGACAAGATTAATAATAAAGGGAAAAAAAGGGTAAAAAAAAGGGGGAGTATTGCAGTTTAGTAATCCGCTTTGTCGTGTTCAGTTCGTCAAGTTTTTCCTTTCCTCTGCTATATTTTTTTTCCTCTATAATTCTGCATTTTTCTATTAGTCCCCCTTCATGTTTAGTTCGTTCAGGTTTCCTCTCCCCAGCATGTTTTTGCTTTTTTTTGACTGTATTTTTGTTTTCTGTTCTGTTTGTCCACTTTCCCTCCTTTTTTTTCATCTCACCTACTATTAAACGGTTCCATATTTTACTAAGTTTCTCAAGTTTTCCCCTTCATCTTATTTCCCTTGCACTACTTTATTTTCAGTCTTCCTCCTCTTCATCATTACCTCCACTGCGTCTAACCTTCCTTTCCCTCTCCTCATATTTTTCCCCTCCACTTAATTTCCTATATTTTGATTTCCCCTCTCTCCAAATCTCTCATTACTTTTCTACCTCTTCTTCCCTACCTTTTCAATACCTGGTCTCCTCTCCTGCCCATTTTCCTCTAGGTCTGCCCAATAATACTGTAATAATACCAATAATGTATACCAATAATTCTGTGGTATATCTCTCTGCCACATTTTTTATTTATTTATTTATTTATTTTCTTCTTCAACTTATTTCATCCCACGGTTTTTCTCTTCCAGTTTACAGAGTACCTTATTTATTTGGTCTACTTTCTTCCTTCCCCCCTTCATTTCTTCATTCTTCTATTCTTGTCGTATAATCTTCCTTCATCTTTCGTGTTTCGTTTCTTTTTGGTGTTTTGTTTATTTATTTATTTATTTTTGTTTTGTTACGGTAATATTTCCCTTTGTTTCGTATACGCCTCTGCTACATACTCTTATTAGTCTTCCTCTTCTTCATCCCACCATCGTCATCTACTGATCCAACAATGCTCAAGTTTCTATTATAGACCAATTTTCCACGTCCTCTTATGAGTCTTCCTCTTCTTTAACTATTACTATTTTCATTCCATCCTTCTCCTCCTCCTGCTTCTCCTCCTCCTCTTCCTCCTCCTCCTCTTCTTCTTCTTCTTCTCGCTCCATTTCTTTTCCCCACGCCACCCAACAAGTCCTGCCATTCCCATTCCTGCCGCAGTCTCTCCTCTTCCCTGCCGCTTCCCTCGCCCGCCCTTACTACTCCCCAATCCACCCCAAGCGATGTGAATTATTTTAGAACTCGGTGACAACTTCCTCTCTTCAAAATTCTTCTCCAGGTTGTGAGCAGTTCTCGGGATTCATGAGTAAAGTTTTGTTACTTTTACTAACTTTGCCCTGCGTCTCTCTCTCTCTCTCTCTCTCTCTCTCTCTCTCTCTCTCTCTCTCTCTCTCTCTCTCTCTCTCTCTCTCTCTCTCTCTCTCTCTCAGTTAGGCAGTAAGTTGCTATTCACTCATTCATTTAGCCATTTATTCATCCATCTGGGTCATTTAATCGGCCTAGGCATTCACTGATTCATTCATTCATTCAGTCGGTCAGTCAGTCACTTATTCATTCATTCATTCATTCATTCATTCATTCATTCAGTCAGTCAGTCAGTCAGTCAGTCAGGCAGCCAATCAATTAATCAGCCATTCATTCATACATTCATTGAGACAGTCATTCAGTAAATCAGTCAATCATTCATTCAATAAATCAGTAAATTCATTCATTCATTCACTCACTCAGCCACTCGGTCACAAAGCCACTACGGTCCCCGCCAGCAGGACACATGAGTCAGGCGACCTTCTCTTCTTTTCTGATGATCGAGAGGGTGGGCCAGTGAGGCGTAAGAGGACTGACTCACTCTTTTTTTCCCTCCATTCTTTGTTTGTCCCGGAGACACGGCTTTTCCCTACTGTTTGTCAGGGGATCATATTGCTGCCATAATGTGCCAGCGTGCTGTGGGCGTTTTTTTCTTTGTTCCTCTGCTGCTGCTACTGCTGCTGCTGCTACAATTACTTGCTGGTGTTTCTACTACTACTA
>NC_087162.1:6912500-6930000 GCF_035594125.1 Scylla paramamosain | reverse complement strand
GTCACTCCCGAGGTCACTTTATTAGGGGATGATTTAAAGGGAACACTTTAAGGATGATTTTGCAACGATTTTTCAAGGGTTATTCTAGACGGCACTTCGAAGTCACTTTTTGTGGGTCACTTTTTTTTTTTCTTTATAAATAACTTGAGAATTCACTTCACCGTCACTTTAGAGGTCACTTCAGGAACATTTAAGCTGTCACTGTCGAAGTCACGTGTATTTCCATAAGTTGCTTGTAGGTCAGTTCACCGTCACTTGAGCGGTCACTAGAGGGACACTTCAATATGTCACTGTAGAGGTCACGGTAATCTTCACAGGTTACTTGTCTTCAGAGTCACCTCACAAGTCACTTCATGGATTGCTACGTCAGTCACTTAAGAAATGACATTTATGTCTCTTTAAGGGTCTCTTGGGGGTTCCGCTAAGGTCACACAGGTCACTAAGGTTCAGCTGGAGGTCACTTTCAATATTTTATGCTATATTTTATTGTTATTGTTATTATTATTATTATTATTATTACTATTTTTTTTTTTTTTTGCAGCGGTTTTCTCTCTTTCTTCGTATTATATCTATTTTTTTCTTGAATTTTCACTTTGTGTTATGCATCCCGGAAATACCTGAATTTATTTTTTCCCCCTTTTTTTTTCTCTCGTTTTATAATAACGCTCTAGTCCTGTTTGTTATCTTTCCCTCTTTTTTGGAATCAAACATCAGGTGCATTTTTTCTTTCTTTTCCGCTTACAATAGTTTTTTCCTCTATTTTCTTTTCCTGTTAATCTACCACTACTCTGTACAATTATTATTTACTCTAATATACTAGGAACCAAAACTGAGAATGTATTTATTCATTTATTTATTTACTTACTAACCCTCCCTATTCATCAGTTTATATGTATGTATGAATTTATTAGCTTATCTTAAAATCTAATTAATTTTTGCTTATATACCTTCAGTTGAAACATATGTAATATTTATCTAATTATTCATGTATGTATTCGTCTACTTATTAGTTTGTTGTTGTATTTCGTTAGGATTTATTTTCACAGCTTCTCTTCTTTCTTTCCTCTTTCATGCAATGCTTTTCTTTTTAAAATCAAACTGTCATTTGTTTTTATACTTGCTTCTTTGTTTTATGTGAACTTTTTTTTTTTTACTGTATTATTTTTGTCTTTGTTTTCACTTTGTCTGTTTCCACTGTTCCGTCACCGTCCTTGGCCTGGTGTCCGTGTACAGTCCGTGCCTACAGTCCTTCTTCTGTCCGAGGGAGAATGTGTGGAAATACTGTCTTCAGATCTTTGCCTTTCTCACAAACTTTTTTCCTTTTCCTTTCCTCTTCTAAAATCACAGCACTATTATTTCATTTCATCGTACGCACTTGTATATTTTCCATTTACAGTTTTTTTTTTCTGGTGTATATATATTTGTGTATGTATTTTTTTGTTTTTATTTTTATTTACCTGATGTTTATTTGTGTTTCTTCGCTTTTCATGGCTTTGTTGTTTTTATTTATCTTTTTTCTCTCTCTTTCTCTCTTCCTTCACCTCCAGCAGTAGAGAAGCTGAACACTTTTTCTCTGTCTCGTACTCACTCCAGATTATTTCCCTGGAAGGAGAAAAAAAGAAGGGAAAGTGTTGGGTTAGTTTTGTGCGATAAATGTTTTCACACGTATATTTTTATTTATTTATTTATTTATTCATATATTTATTGTTAACGGAAATTGAACTGAAAACTTTTCTTGCACAATTCTTGCTTTAAATCTAAGAGACAAATTGTTATAAAGGTGATCATGTTGCAAATTGTTTTGTTTATGTACATTTAATTTATTCACACACACACACACACACACACACACACACACACACACACACACACACACACACACACACACACACACACACACACACACACACACACACACACACACACACACACCACCTACGTGATTATACATCATCATTATATTCATGTTCTTTCCCCTCTCTCTCTCTCTCTCTCTCTCTCTCTCTCTCTCTCTCTCTCTCTCTCTCTCTCTCTCTCTCTCTCTCTCTCTCTCTCTCTCTCTACATTCTACCTTCCTTCCATCCTCATCCTTCCACTTATCTTCATCTTTCCTTCTATTTCTTCTTTCGTGTTTTATCATATCCTCTTTATCTTGCCTAATTCTTATTCACAACATATGTATTTTCAATTTTTGTCATCTATATAATCTGTCTTTTCGTCTTCTCCTCCTTCCCTTTTCATTCATTTCATTCTTTTGAAATTTCATGAGGACAGCACGTATTTAAATGATATGTTCTCTTTTTCTTTTTCTTTTTCTTTTTCTTTTTCTTTTTCTCGTGTTCCATGTGTTGAATTCCTTCCATACAAAGCAAACAAACGGACCGTGAATTAATGAACGTTTGTGTGTCTGTTTGTTTGTTCATGTACATAATCCACGTACTTCCCTTGTTAGTTTTAATTTATTTTAGTTTTATTTTATTTTAGATAGATATTTTTTCCTTGATATCCTTGTGTTCTCTCTCTCTCTCTCTCTCTCTCTCTCTCTCTCTCTCTCTCTCTCTCTCTCTCTCTCTCTCTCTCTCTCTCTCTCTCTCTCTCTCTCTCTCTCTCTCTCTCTCTCTCTCTCTCTCTCTCTCTGAAGGGATGAGTACCCATGAGCATGTTCATCAAGACACATTAGCACAATGAGCCTCTCGTGGGACATTGGCTGGAAGGAGTGTCTTGGTTGTAGCTGAAGAAATTAGTTTAGAGTCCCTCGCTCGCTGTCTTGTCTGCTGGGCCCGTGTTGTTGTTGTTGTTGTTGTTGTTGTTGATGGTGGTGGTGGTGGTGGTGGTGGTGGTGGTGATGAGGGTGGTGGTGGTGGTGTGGTGGTGGCGGCGATGGTGTTGGTGTCGTTATTATTATTATTATTATTATTATTATTATTATTATTATTATTATTATTATTACTCGTATTATTATTATTATTTTTATCATCATCATCTATATCATTATTACTACTTCTATGCGTATTACTACTACTACTACTACTACTACTTTGCTGTTACTACTACTACTACTACTACTACTACTACTACTACTACTACTACTACTACTACTACTACTACTAGTACTACTACTACTACTACTACTACTACTACTACTACTACTACTACTACTACTACTACTAACTACTACCACTACTACTACTACTACTACTACTACTACTACTACTACTACTACTACTACTACTACTACTACTACTACTACTACTACTACTACTACTACTACTGCTGCTGCTGCTGCTGTTATTATCACCACTGCAGTTATTGTGCACGTGATGGCATGAACCACTTGCATTCCCCCAGTTTGCTGCTGTGATGATAACTTAATTACTGCCGTGTGACATGACCATTGTTGTTATTGTAAGTGAAATAATTTTGATACTACTGCTACTACTATGTCCTTTATTATTATTATTACTACTATTATTGTTGGTATTGCTGCTGCTGCTGCTGCTGCTGGTGTTGTTGCTAGAATCAGTGCCCTCTTTCTTCAGATTATTTTATTCCTTGCTATAAACAGATGTCTACGTATACAGCAGTAGCAATAGTAGCAGCACTAGCAGTAGTAGTAGTAGTAGTAGTAGTAGTAGTAGTAGTAGTAGTAGTAGTAGTAGTAGTAGAAGTAGTAGTAGTAATAGTAGTAGTAATTACATTAATAAAAATGACAGAATAATAATGATGATAAAGAAAATGCAGTCATTATGATTAAACGAGTGGACTTCATCTAAATAATAGTTTCCTACACACACACACACACACACACACACACACACACACACACACACACACACACACACACACACACACACACACACACACACACACACACACACACACACACACACACACACACACACACACACACACACACACACACACACACACACACACACACACACACACACACACACACACACACACACACACACACACACACACACACACACACACACACACACACACACACACACACACACACACACACACACACACACACACACACACACACACACACACACACACACACACACACACACACACACACACACACACACACACACACACACACACACACACACACACACACACACACACACACACACACACACACACACACACACACACACACACACACACACACACACACACACACACACACACACACACACACACACACACACACACACACACACACACACACACACACACACACACACACACACACACACACACACACACACACACACACACACACACACACACACACACACACACACACACACACACACACACACACACACACACACACACACACACACACACACACACACACACACACACACACACACACACACACACACACACACACACACACACACACACACACACACACACACACACACACACACACACACACACACACACACACACACACACACACACACACACACACACACACACACACACACACACACACACACACACACACACACACACACACACACACACACACACACACACACACACACACACACACACACACACACACACACACACACACACACACACACACACACACACACACACACACACACACACACACACACACACACACACACACACACACACACACACACACACACACACACACACACACACACACACACACACACACACACACACACACACACACACACACACACACACACACACACACACACACACACACACACACACACACACACACACACACACACACACACACACACACACACACACACACACACACACACACACACACACACACACACACACACACACACACACACACACACACACACACACACACACACACACACACACACACACACACACACACACACACACACACACACACACACACACACACACACACACACACACACACACACACACACACACACACACACACACACACACACACACACACACACACACACACACACACACACACACACACACACACACACACACACACACACACACACACACACACACACACACACACACACACACACACACACACACACACACACACACACACACACACACACACACACACACACACACACACACACACACACACACACACACACACACACACACACACACACACACACACACACACACACACACACACACACACACACACACACACACACACACACACACACACACACACACACACACACACACACACACACACACACACACACACACACACACACACACACACACACACACACACACACACACACACACACACACACACACACACACACACACACACACACACACACACACACACACACACACACACACACACACACACACACACACACACACACACACACACACACACACACACACACACACACACACACACACACACACACACACACACACACACACACACACACACACACACACACACACACACACACACACACACACACACACACACACACACACACACACACACACACACACACACACACACACACACACACACACACACACACACACACACACACACACACACACACACACACACACACACACACACACACACACGGTTTAATAGTTATCAATAATACGTCTCCACTTGACATCGAAGGATCTGCAGAGGAGGCATGTGTCAGGGGAAGGAAGTTGGTACTAACGGGCTATCAACATTGTGCTTTTAGGGAACCGTCCCCCCTCTCAAGACTTGGCGGGATTCTCAAAGCACACTTCACCTCTGCCCCCGCCACTTGGCTGACATTCACTTCAACACCTGCTGCTTCCTGTGAGAAGGCGAATCCACTGTTCACCAGCCACATGTAGCCCAGTCGGATTATTTTCTTTCTAAATACACGCGGTTTTATTAGTTATTCTAAGAAGGGAGATTATTTTTTGTGTATGGCCTGCAGATCCTTCCTGACTACAGTGCTGTGGGGACCTACCGACTTGACACATCATACTAAGCTCAGCAACGTCCATAGTTTTCTGAGGCCTTTTCTCTCCTGTGATTTCAATATCACTTTCAAGAATTTGAGCTTCACCTCTCGCACGGATACCTTACATTTATAAATGATTCCATCCATCCTGTTTTTCTCACCCCCGAGCTGCTAACTCCGTACAGGGGCCTTATCCGCCCATGTAGGGAGTATGTTTCACATGTATGGAGGGTTCCACAGGGTTGAATCAAAAGCTTTTCGTCTTATCAACTCCTCTCCTCTAACTAACTGTCTTCAACCTCTTTCTCATCGCCGCAGTGTTGCATCTCTTGCTATCTTCTACCGCTATTTTTATGCTAACTGCTCTTCTGATCTTGCCAACTGCATGCCTCCCCTCCTCCCGTGGCCTCGCTGCACAAGACTTTCTTCTTTCTCTCATCCCTATTCTGTTCACCTCTCTGATGCAAGAGTTAACCAGTATTCTCGGTCATTCTTCCTTTTCCCTGGTAAACTCTGGAAATCCCTGCCTGCTTCTGTACTTCCTCCTTCCTATGACTTGAACTCTTTCATGAGGGAGGTTTCAAGACACTTACCCACCCCTTTTTTTTTCTACCATTCTGTCTGTCATCTTATGGGCACTAACAATAAATGGGGCTTTTTTTTGGCTCATATTTTTTTCTCTTTTGACCAGTGGCCCTCTTGCATAAAAAAAAAAAAGAAAACTTCGTAACTTAAATGCATCCATATTATCTATATTCATCCAATTTGATTCTGCTACTTTTCAAGGCAAGGATGGCTGTATTGTTATAGTGGTGATGTACAGATTATGTTTCATCTTGTAAGTTGGAGCTGTAACAGTGAGTGGCCGATGAATAGCGAGTTGAGGAGGAAGTGCCGCGTTACGTCCTCAAGCGTCACTCTGTTGGTGCCAAGGTCCCCGCCAGTGTGAGATAGCAGCGGCAGACCAGAGCCACGGCCACGGCACAGGGTTGGGTGTTTTAGCTGCTTTTGACTGCTTTTTTTTATTAGCGTGTTATTTCCTCAGTGTCAATACCTGTTGTCCTTCATGTTGCATGTATTGATAAGAGCAGTATGAAGATTTGTATTCGCCATGATGTATTTATCATGCCAGAATACTACGATGTATATTTCCTCGCGGTGTTGTTTGCGTTGCTTTAGGAGTGTTGCTCTGGCCATCCACTAAGTCAGGGTTTCTCAGCCTTTTTTTTAACCTGGGCCCCCCAGAAGCTGGTTCAGTGTAGTTTGGGCCCCCTCCTCCATGCGCCACACACTCAACCCCCTCCTCAACTATGCCACCATAGATAGATAGAATCAGACAGATAGATAGATATATAGATAGAGGGAGAGCATGACAGCTGCATCTCATTTGTACTAATAACCAGTGAGTCCTTGATTTCCTGTGATTTTTTTTTCCTCTCCCATCCTGTGCTCACCCCTCTCCCCCTCCTAAAGAGTGTCCGCATCCCTCCCCCCTTTGAGAACCACTGCATTAAGTTATTGTTTTCAGTATTTATAGTCTGACAAGGGCATGAAACTGCTTGCTAGTACGTGGTGGAGCACTAACTGTTAGGCGCTGTCGTAGTATTGAAGTTTTATGATCATTAGTGTTACAATGCACATCGGGATGAGGACACCATACCCGGGTGTGTCCAGTTACTGAATTCATGAGCGTGGTTACGTGATAGCGTCTCGAATTGGTAGGAGGCAAATATAGTCCTCGTAAAAAGCCCTGTCAGAGCACCTCCATACCTGTGCATAATGACATAATGTACGCATATATTGAATACAAAGTCAACCAAGGAGAGTTCTTTTGCTACTCATCGGCATCACGCAAGAGCCAAGACCGTCTTGCACACACACACACACACACACACACACACACACACACACACACACACACACACACACACACACACACACACACACACACACACACACACACACACACACAAGGAGGAGTATGAAAAGGAGGTGGAGGAACAGTAAAAGGAAGAGGATGTGAAACAGGAGCAAGAAAATGAAAATGTGAAGGAGGAGAAAAAGGAATAGGGTGCAGAGGAGGAGGAATAGAATAGAATGCTGAGGAGGAGGAGGAGGAGGAGGAGGAGGAGGATATGACATCAAACAAGTCTTTTATTAATATTCAACAACAAATTTATATTTCTAGCGTTGTTTTCTTTAAGTCTTTTGTGTGTTCCCTTGACCTCCTGTCTCTTGTAATAACCGATGTCAACATTATATGCAGCAGTGTGTGTGTGTGTGTGTGTGTGTGTGTGTGTGTGTGTGTGTGTGTGTGTGTGTGTGTGTGTGTGTTGTATCGAGTAAAAGTGAAAGGTTGTGAGGTGATACATTGTAGCTTGTGTTATAATTTATTTTTCAAATTCTCTCTCTCTCTCTCTCTCTCTCTCTCTCTCTCTCTCTCTCTCTCTCTCTCTCTCTCTCTCTCTCTCTCTCTCTCTCTCTCTCTCTCTCACTTTTTTTAATAGCATATCTTTCAATTTTCTGTGTTAGTCTCTGTCTTTACATTGTTTGTATATCAGTCTCTCTCTCTCTCTCTCTCTCTCTCTCTCTCTCTCTCTCTCTCTCTCTCTCTCTCTCTCTCTCTCTCTCTCTCTCTCTCTCTCAATAAGCCTGATTTTCCCTCCTTAACATCTCCCTCCCCAATCCCCTCCGTCTTTCTCCCTCTTTCCCTCCTTCCCTCTTCCCCCGAACCCTCTCAATACATTTTCCTCTTCATGGGCAATAAACATAAGTAAAGTGCGGGCGTATTCTTCTTTATGGCGCTGTGTCATGCGAATAAAAATCAATACATCAGTCTATTCTGTTATCAAACGGTGTATTTAAGGTGTAATAGCCTCAGGGCCGCGGGTGGAGGAGCGTTTAAGGCCGGACGGTGTGTGGATGGGATGGGATAAGAGAGAGAGGAGATAGAGAAGGTTTGGGAACAGGGAGAGTAGAATGATGGGAAGGAAGAACCAGGGGAGTTTTTTTTTTTTTCAATTATTTTTCTCTCAAGAAGCGGTGTTTCTAGGGAGAGTTTGGGAAGGAGGGGGAAGTAGAATGATGGGTGAGATGGAAGTGGTAGGTGAAGGAAGAATCGGGGGAACTTTTTTTAATCTTTTTTTTTTTTTTTTCAAAGGAGCGGTATTTCCGTGTTTTTTTTTCTCTCCCTCTTTCTCTTTCTGTTTAGGTAAGAGATAGGGAGAGTCTGGGAAGGAGGGGGGAGTGGAATGATGGGCGTGATGGAAGGGATGTGGGAAGGAAGGATCGGAGGGGACTTTTCAATCTTGTTTTGTGTAAGGAGAATTATTTTCTTTTTCCTTATCCCTTTTTATTTCTCCCTCTTCTTGATCAGCCTTTTTCACATACATAAGAAAAGAAGAAGAAGAGGAACAGTAGGAATGGAATGCCGTGATGAGAATAAGAGGGAGAGGGACACAATGACACACAAAGAAACAACAACAAACATTAGACCAGCTGGCCGTATACGAAAGCTGCACGTTTGGGTGAAAGAGTTGGAATAGAATGCCGTGATGGGAGGGAATGCGACACAAATGAACACAGAGGAAGAACAAACATCATCAGACGTGTTGGCCCATTGCGAGACTGCTTGTGATACTCCATGCACATTAGGTAACCTGGAGTAAGAATTTTGGCATTGTAGTGAAGTGTAGTGTATTTAGTATACAGTAAGACATGTAGGATAGATATAGGATGGTACTGCCTTTTTTTAACCAATTTCTCTCTCTCTCTCTCTCTCTCTCTCTCTCTCTCTCTCTCTCTCTCTCTCTCTCTCTCTCTCTCTCTCTCTCTCTCTCTCTCTCTCTCTCTCTCCACCCTTCCCATCTTTGTAACGCCATTTCCTTAATAAACTGTTAAACTACTGAATGACTGCCTGATTGATGATTGACTGATTGACTGCTATATTCTGACGCCATAACACTAAGGTCACGTGACGCAGCGCACTAAGGTTTAAGTACAGGCATTACTTAAGTATAAAGCGAGGAGAACGAGGTAAAAAATGCAATTAAAAACTACAATCAACATTTAAATGCAAAATAAAAGAGAAGGGCAGAAAGGATTTGGGAAGGAGTGGAAGGGTGGAATGAGAGGAAGTAAACGCATGAGTAAGAGAGGTAGAGAGAGAGGAGAGAGATAAAAGAGGAGAGAAAGAGAGAAAAATGCGATGATGAGAAGTGGAAGGGGCAGTAGATGCATAAATAAGAGGTGGATGGAGAGAGAGAGAGAGAGAGAGAGAGAGAGAGAGAGAGAGAGAGAGAGAGAGAGAGAGAGAGAGAGAGAGAGCTGTAAAAGTGGGAAGGTGTAGCGAGTGTGTGGAAATGGGAGGAAGAGAAGGTGGAAGAGGAGATGGGTGTGGAGAGGGAAGCTTTGGCATGTAATGGAGCGAGATGGGGAGGGGGAGGGAAGTAATGGGGTGGAAGGGCGTGATAGACAGGGAGGTGAAGAGAGGGAGGGTTGGCAAGGACGGCAAGCAGGGGAGGGGAACTTGTAAAGGGAAGAGTGAGGAGAGGATTAGATGTAAAAGCAGAGTAGGATACGAGGAATGGAAGTAATGGTTTAACTCTTTCACTGCTAATGGGAGACGCTATGATGCTTGTTACTCCTCGTGTGGGTAACTTTGTACGTAGAGTGTTACTGAACTGAGACATCACGAGGGGCTGAAGGGTTTAAATTACTCAAGTCATTTATGTTATTGTCGCTGGCGCCTTTCGTCATTGGCTAAACTAAACATTTTATTCAGCTTGAGGAGTATTGAGTACATAGCCAGTGAAGACAAGGAAACATCATCATCCCAGGACAGTCTATTTCATTCCAGCACAGTCTAGTCCACCCCAGCCCAGCCTAATTCAAAGCAGTCTAGATCATCTCACTCCAGCTTATCTCAATGCAGTCCAGATCATCCCAACAGAGTTCAGTTTATCCCAGCCTATCTCAGCCCCACCTAGTCTATCCCAGTCTAGCCCATCCCATCCCAGTCTATCCCATTCCAATTTAGTCCATCCGAACCCAGTCTATCACAGTCCAGTTTAATCCTTCCCAGCCCAGTCTATCCCAGCCTTGTCCATCCAAGCTCAGCCCAGCCCAGCCTAGTCTATCCCAAGCCAGCCCAGTCCATCCCAGCCCAGCCTGTCCTTATGTTAATTACTAGCGTTGGTCTAATTCCCAATATATGCACCGGGGTGATTGCCTCATTAGTGTTTGCTGTGAAATATTCATATGCGCCTACTGCTGTAATGAATTTTCTATCAAATTAAGCCCCCTATCTTCCTCTCTCCACGCCTCTCTCTCTCTCTCTCTCTCTCTCTCTCTCTCTCTCTCTCTCTCTCTCTCTCTCTCTCTCTCTCTCTCTCTCTCTCTCTCTCTCTCTCTCTCTCTCTCTCTCTCTCTCGTAGCGTGCGAGGAGGCAGTGAGGGGACCAGGTGTGATGGGCTTAATAGGCATGTGTTGGTGAGAGGAGGAGGAGGAGGAGGAGGAGAGCGCTGGAGGCTGGAACTTATAGTTTGATGCGCCTAAAAACAATCTTCCTCTCCTCCTCCTCTTCCTTCTCCTCCTCCTCCTCCTCCTCCTCCTCCTTCTTGTTCATTTGTTTTTCTTTTGGACTAGTTGTTGTTGTTGTTGTAGTTGTCGTTGTTCGTGGTGGTGGTGGTGGTGGTGGTGATGGTGGTGGTGGTGTTGTTGTTGTTGTTGTTGTTGTTGTTGTTGTTGTTGTTGTTGTTGTTGTTGTTGTTGTCATTATTATTATATTATTACTATTATTAGGATTGTCATTATTATTTCTGTCTTGTTACTCCTAATCTTCTTGTTTTTCTTCTTTCTTTTTCTTGTTTTGCCTCATCATCACCACCACCACCACTACTACTACTACTACTTCTTCTACTACTACTACTACTACTACTACTACTACTACTACTACTACTACTACTACTACTACTACTACTACTACTACTACTACTACTACTACTACTACCACCACCACCACCACCACCACCACCACCACCACCACCACCACCACCACCACCACCACCACCACCACTACTACAACTACTACTACAAATGATAATAATAATGATAACACTCAATATTGTAATTCCTCCCACCACCGCCACCACCACCACCACCACCACCACCACCACCACCACCACCGCTACCACCACCACCACCACCACCACCACCACCACCACCACCACCACCGCTTTCCCCTCAAGATAAACACATTACAGCAAGTGAGTCCTCGGCAGCTTAAACATCATTAGTGTCCTGCGAGGAATGAGTCTTGTGTGAGCTAATTATATTCAAAGGGGAGGAGGATTGTGTGTGTGTGTGTCTGTGCGTGTGTGTGTGTGTGTGTGGTGAAGTAGACGGTAGAGAAATGTTAAGAGATGTGAAGTGAGGTGAGATGAGGTGATGTAAGGTGAGGAAGTCGAGAGTCTAACTTAATAACGAAACTTCTTGTAGCGATGGAAGCTAACAAACAGTTCTGCGCGGGAAGGGAGTGAAGAATGAAAGGGATGGAGTTGAATGAAGCGTTGAGTTTGAAAAGTTTGGCGTGCGGTTCTCGTGATAATAGCGATAAGAAGTGAAAGTTGTGGTAATTGTTGCTAATAGTTGGTAATAGTTGATGAAAAAGAAGAAAAAATTAAATGGAAAAGAAAGTTAATGCAGCGATTTGTATGATTAGTTAATTGATTCATACATGCTGTCTGTGAAAGAAACTGAATTAATTGTCAGTAATACGTTTGTGAGGGAGAAAAAGAGAGAAAAACGAATAATAAAAAAGAAAAAAACGGAAATATTACATGCATATTTTTTTTAGCGAGTGTATAAGGATAAAAAAAACATACACAAAAAAAAAACATTGAACGGGATTGGAAAAACGTTTAGGTGGCGGGAGAGAACAAAAAAAAACGGATGACACAGGAATCCACTTTCAATAAATTTAGCTTCTAACGAGACAGAATCCACGTGCTCCCTTCCCCCTCCCTCCACTTAAACCCACACACACACACACACACACACACACACACACACACACACACACACACACACACACACACACACACACACACACACACACACACACACACACACACACACACACACACACACACACACACACACACACACACACACACACACACACACACACACACACACACACACACATAATGGAGAAAGAACGCTTAATGTGGAGTCTGTGAAAGTCGGCTGGTGGGGTCTGGCTAATGTGTGTGTGTGTGTGTGTGTGTGTGTGTGTGTGTGTGTGTGTGTGTGTGTGTGTGTGTGTGTCGAAAATTATCCAAGTTGTATAAAAAAGGACACAAAAGGTTGAATAATAATTGTATGTAAAAAGAAACAGTTGGAAATGAATTTTTTATGTAGTGCAAGTGGTATGATATTAATTAGACAGGTATGTACGTACGTAGGTAGAGAGCGGAATGAGACTTGCAATATGACAAGTAAATGTTTTTGCTTGTGAAATCAGAAATGAATGGTAAGAGTTCTTTTTATATCATATTTATTTATTTTTCTTTCTCATCCTCTTCTTTGTATTATTATCTAGTCTTCGTCGTTGTCCTCCTCCTCCTCCTCCTCCTCCTCCTCCTCCTCCTCAACCCTGAACGTCACTGTATTATTTCATTATTTCATGGATGCTATTCTGGTCGTTCCTTCGTCAGGCTCAGAGAGAGAGAGAGAGAGAGAGAGAGAGAGAGAGAGAGAGAGAGAGAGAGAGAGAGAGAGAGAGAGAGAGAGAGAGAGAGAGAGAGAGAGAGAGAGAGAGAGAGAGAGAGAGAGAGAGAGAGAGAGAGAGAGAGTATAAATTAATATGATAAAATTGCCCCAAAAGTTTAATATAGAGCACCGTGAAAAATGAAGCAGTCGAGAGCCAAAAAAAAAAAAGAAGAAAAAAAAAAAAAGAGTTATAGATAAATAAAAGAAGTTTACTCTCACCCAGAATTCATGTGTTTAGTTTGCTGTTGCTGTTGTTGTTGTTGTTGTTATCATCATTATTATTATTATTATTATTATTATTATTATTATTATTATTATTATTATTATTATTATTATGTGGGAATATGTAACACGCAAGAGAATTGGAATACTAAGATTAACTCAACAAATCGTAAAGTTGGAGAGCAATGATTGGAGGAGAGATTGAATTAATGAACAGTTATGCTCTCACACGCCTTATCTAGTACGTAATGGTGATGACAACCTCTCTCTCTCTCTCTCTCTCTCTCTCTCTCTCTCTCTCTCTCTCTCTCTCTCTCTCTCTCTCTCTCTCTCTCTCTCTCTCTCTCTCTCTCTCTCTCACCCTCCTCTCTCTTTATTATTTTTATCCTTCTCTCCCCTTTCCTGATACTCTCTTCTTGTCGTAAGCATCCTTCTTCTCCCCCTCTCACCACCATCACTACCACCACTACTATTACCACCACCATCACCACCACCACCACCGCCGTCGCCGTCGCAGCCACCACTAGCACAGCCTTCGTGAGCCTCGCCCCTCCCTCACCGCCACCACCTTCATCACTATTAAACAAAAGAGGTGTTATTAGTGCCTTCACACCTGTCTGCTTCCTTCCTTCCTTCCTTCCTTCCTTCACTTTGTTTTCCTTCCTTCCTTGCTTGCTTTCTTCTTTCATTCCGTTACGCCTGCTTCCCTACTTCCTTCCTTCCTGTCTTCCTTCCTTTCTTTCTTTCTTTCTTTCTTTCTTTCTCTCATTCTTTCATTCTTTCTTCCTTCACACCTTTCTTCTTTCTTTCATTCTTTTTTCTTTCACACCTTTCTTCCTTCTTTCCTTCCTTCCTTCCTTCCTTCCTTCCTTCCTTCCTTCCTTCCTTCCTTCCTTCCTTCCTTCCTTCCTTCCTTCCTTCCTTCCTTCCTTCCTGTCTTTCTGTCTGTCTGTCTGTCAATCTTTCTTTATTTTTCCTTGCTTCCTTCATTTGCTTATTTAATTCATTCTTTCTTTCTTCACCTGCTTCCTCTCTCTCTCTCTCTCTCTCTCTCTCTCTCTCTCTCTCTCTCTCTCTCTCTCTCTCTCTCTCTCTCTCTCTCTCTCTCTCTCTCGTCTTTTCAATAATTTTCTTGCTCTGTTCTATCTCCGCTTATGTGTGTGTGTGTGTGTGTGTGTGTGTGTGTGTGTGTGTGTGTGTGTGTGTGTGTGTGTGTGTGTGTGTGTGAGTGTGAGAGAGCGTTAATAAAATATAGTAATTTCTCACATTTATATTGCTTTGATATTGATATGATTTCATTCACTGTAAATCTGAAGAGTCATTTCCCTCTTTAATAAATACTGGAAATTATTGAATATTGTTTTTGTTACGTCTTTCTAATTTGCGCTGCGCTATAATAACGAGTCGTGATATCCTTATTTTTTGTGATTGTTGAAGCGAATAAAACTGATTTGCTGCATGAGTAATAGCAAAAAAGTTCATGCTGTAAAAATTAAGCTAGACAGAGAGAGAGAGAGAGAGAGAGAGAGAGAGAGAGAGAGAGAGAGAGAGAGAGAGAGAGAGAGAGAGAGAAACCAGAAAGTGATGAATTATGCTTTACATGACTCGCACACGCTGAAAGAGAGAGAGAGAGAGAGAGAGAGAGAGAGAGAGAGAGAGAGAGAGAGAGAGAGAGAGAGAGAGAGAGAGAGAGAGAGAGAGAGATTGACTGAAGAGCAAAATGGCGTAAGAGAGAGAGAGAGAGAGAGAGAGAGAGAGAGAGAGAGAGAGAGAGAGAGAGAGAGAGAGAGAGAGAGAGAGAGAGAGAGAGAGAGAGACTGTGTGGAGCTTAGTACCTGACAAAGACCGCGATCAACAACAACACAAAAATGAGGCTAGCGGAAACACGAAGGGCAGGCGGCGCACACACACACACACACACACACACACACACACACACACACACACACACACACACACACACACACACACACACACACACACACACACACACACACACACACACAAGAGGCGGGGAGGAGATGAAACAGAACCTTTGTAGCACACTGTTTACATCCATCCAGAGCTTGTGGCCAGGATATGTGTGGAGAGAGAGAGAGAGAGAGAGAGAGAGAGAGAGAGAGAGAGAGAGAGAGAGAGAGAGAGAGAGAGAGAGAGAGAGAGAGAGAGAGAGAGAGTTTGCTGATGTATTTACAAACATCTTATCACTTTTCATTTATTTTTTCTGACCTTTTTTGATGTAATATTTTTTTTTCGTTCTATTTGAAAATGATTCTTCTTTTGTTTCCATGAGAGAGAGAGAGAGAGAGAGAGAGAGAGAGAGAGAGAGAGAGAGAGAGAGAGAGAGAGAGAGAGAGAGAGAGAGAGAAAGGTATAAGCCAGAAAGTGGGAGCGTGAATGAGAATGATAAGAGAAAATGTTGGTGAGTGCGAGTGAGGAAAGCTTAAAGAGAGAGAGAGAGAGAGAGAGAGAGAGAGAGAGAGAGAGAGAGAGAGAGAGAGAGAGAGAGAGAGAGAGACAGTCGTAATGCTTGATGCTCGAAATGGAATATGAGAGAAGGGGAACGAGGGCGGCTGGGCGTGGAGCAACATAAGGAAGGAAGCATAAAGGGTTGTAACACGTGTAAGTGGAGTCAATTAAGCTTTTATAAACATTCCTGGCAGGTGTGAGCGCTATAAATTCACTTGCGGGGATTATCATGAACTTAGTGGGGGATCAGAACGGTTGTGTTATTCGTCACGTCATTTATTTGATTTGTGTCAGCACTCGGGGACGTGCTTGGAGTGGCGGAAAATTATAATATGTGTTGATTGTGCTTCTCTCTCTCTCTCGTCTGTGCTCTGTGCTGAATGGCAAAGGTTGTTGAGGTTACCTGTGTTGTTAATTTGTTACCAGTGCATCATCAATGGAGCTTCGGTACGTGGCTTTAACAATTTCCTCCTATTCTCAACTTCTTTAATGGCCACTTTATCGTCTCATGCTGAAAAGTTGGTATTTATGTATATTCTTGACGTTATTTATTCATTTATTTACGTATTCATTTTTTTTTGGGGGGGAGGAGGGGGAAAGGCGGGCGTTAAGTTGCTTTTTCATCCCGATCTGTTAACGGCATTTCTAGTTTGATATTTTGTCACGTGGCGCAGTGTGACCCCGTTAGTGTTGCGAAATTAAATCAATCAGTCAATTTTGCTGTCTGTTGGAACACACGCCAATACTTAAAACATTAGTAAACTGCACGCTTCAGAGAGAGAGAGAGAGAGAGAGAGAGAGAGAGAGAGAGAGAGAGAGAGAGAGAGAGAGAGAGAGAGAGAGAGAGAGAGAGAGAGAGAGACAAATAACTGTTTGCTGCCACAGCCTTTAGAAGAGAGTCTTTCCTGCGGCAGGGAAGAAAGAAGTCTGGAGAGGAAGGGAGGAAGGGAGGATGGGAAAGAGAGAGAGAGAGAGAGAGAGAGAGAGAGAGAGAGAGAGAGAGAGAGAGAGAG
>NC_087162.1:6897500-6905000 GCF_035594125.1 Scylla paramamosain | reverse complement strand
TCACCATGGCGGAAAAAGCACTAAAGAAAAAGAATAAATAAATGACGAATGGGGGAAATAATGCCACCCCTTGCATCCATTAGGAGGCTAAATGAACACCGGGAAAACGATAAACGAGTGATTGAATAAAAAGTGCAACATGAAAGGTTAAACGAGGGCTCGAAATTATCATGTACACGTTGGTTAAAGTGAAAAAAACAAAACAAAAAAAAAACAAGTAATAGAAAATATCTTGATAGCAATGGTTTTAAAAGTATTGCGCGCACACACACACACACACACACACACACACACACACACACACACACACACACACACACACACACACACACACACACACACACACACACACACACACACACACACACACACACACACACACACACACACACACACACACTCAAAAAATATAAATAAATAAAAAATAAATAAACAAATAAAAAAAAGGAGAGAGAGAGAGAGAGAGAGAGAGAGAGAGAGAGAGAGAGAGAGAGAGAGAGAGAGAGAGAGAGAGAGAGAGAGAGAGAGAGAGAGAGAGCATGCACAAAAACTGTGCACTATATGAAAAAAATAAATGATAAAAAAAAGAAAAAAAAAAGAAAAAAAAGACTAGAGTTTTTTGTCAATGGCGAGAAATTTCCGAGTCCCTTGATGTTTTAGAAGACCTCTCGGCACCAATTAGCCGCACGTTGTATTGCAGGAGCCTGAACACTGCCGAGGGAGGGGTGGGCGGGGCAGGAGGCGGGGCTGAGGCAGGGAGGGGAAGGTCGGGGGGATAGAAACTGATAACTTTAAAAAATACGTCGATGTTTGAATGTTGGTTCACACGCTTCATAACACTGGATGGGAGGCGACAGTGGTGCAATATGATTAGATACTTCATTGTGGCAGTTAACTCTTTCTTTCTCTCTCTCTCTCTCTCTCTCTCTCTCTCTCTCTCTCTCTCTCTCTCTCTCTCTCTCTCTCTCTCTCTCTCTCTCTCTCTCTCTCTCTCTCTTTGCACTCACTTCAAGCGCCACCACCACCACCACCACCATCACTAGCACCACCAGTAACTATCAAGGTGGACTATGCAAACTTCGAACACACACTCTACCTACACTGCCCCTAAATGATGGTGTGGGCGTGTGCCGGGTTTATGTGGGGCGCAGACGAGACCTGTCTGTATTGGGAAGGCTGCTGCTGGAGGCTACCTGAGCGTAAGAACCATCATTCTGAAACACTTCTGCGCCGCACCTCCACTCACGAGTTTCAAAAGGCTCTAGTTGAAGCTACACAGGTTTTTAGGTATGTTTTTTTACGGTCCTAGTGACAAATTAACTGGCGTTCTACGTTTTTAAAAGGAGGAACACTCGTGAGAACCAGGCTAATCATCTCTGTGGCCTTTGAAAATAGTCGTGGTGAGAGAGCAAAGCGTCTCAGAATACGGATGTAAGGGCGTCGCTGGGAAATGGTAAGGATATAGATGGGACTGTGGTTGAGAATTGGAATAAGCGGTGGGATTGATGATAAAACTGTGGGAGAGTGTGTTAGGATAAGGGGTGATGGTAAGATGAAGGTAAAAGTAGATAGTGGTGAAGGGGAGAAGCGGAAATCAAGGCGTTAGGAAAGGAGAGAGTGAAGAGCGAGAAGGGAGGGAGTGACGAGGGAGAAGAAGGGAGGGAGCGAAGGAGGGAAACCGGAAATCAGCAACCTACACCAACACACCACTTCGATGATCACAGAGATTCCTCCTCCTCTTCCTCCTCCTCATCGTCGTCGTCTTATTCCTCTCTTCGCCTGGTTGCTTCTCAATCTTCTCTTCTCTCAAACCTATCTCGTTTTTTTCTTTTCCTTTTCCCCCTCTTCCCCTGTCTTTGATTTCGCGATCTTTCTCGTCTTCTTCTTCTTCTTCTTGGTCGTCGTCGTCGTCGTCGTCGTCGTCGTCCTCGTCGTCGTCCTCGTCGTCGTCCTCGTCCTCCTCCTCCTCCTCCTCCTCCTCCTCCTCCTCCTCCTCCTCCTCCTCCTCCTCCTCCTCTTCCTCCTCCTCCTCCTCCTCCTCCTCCTCCTCCTAAACGGCGTATTGTTTGCTTGGCCTGATGTAAAAAGCGGCTTGTCACAGGGATCAGTTCTTTGCCGTGTTCTGTTCTTAATTTATGTTAATGACATCGATAATGGGCTCTCTTGCAAAATTTCCAAATTTGCCGATGATACAAAAATTGTCAGTAAAGTAACTACGACACTGGAAAGAGCAATCTTGCAGTCAGATCTTGATAATTTAGGCTGCTGGGCTGACGGATGACAAATGAAATTTAACGTCAATAAATGTAAAGTATTACACATCGGGAGCCACAACAACCATGTTCAGTATTCAATGAATGGCCAACAGGTTTCCCCACTCAGCAGGGAAAAGGACCTCGGAATCATTTCAAGTGATTTAAAGCCTAGTCAGCATTGCTCAGTGGTAGTTAAAACCGCTAATAAATTGGTTGGCTTCGTCTGACGCATGTTTGATAATAAGTCAGAAAAGTAATATTAAAACTTTACAATTCTCTTGTTCGGCTTCATCTCTTGTGCTGCGTTCAGTGTTGGTCACCTTACTACAGAAAAGACATTGATAAGTTAGAAAGGGTTCAACGTAAAGTAATAAAAATGATACCTTGGCTGAGGAATCTGCCCTATGAAGGGAGGCTTAAAGAACTTAATTTATTCAGCCTATTGAAACGGAGGATGTGAGGTGATCTAATAGAAGTGTTTAAAATATTCAAGGGATTTGATAGCATTAATGCAGAAGATTACTTTATAGTCGATTGATCAAACATAACAAGAAGACGTAACAGTTTAAAGATAATTGGTGGAAGATTCTCATGGGATGAGGCCAAACATTCCTTCAACCGGGTGGCCGATGTCTGGAATTCTCTACCGTCCAGTGTCGTTGACTGCAACAGTTACCGCTTTTTAAAGACAGGTTAGACAAGCACTTATCCTCCAGCGAATATCTAAGTTGTTATTCATTGTCGTAGTAAAATCCATTGGAGCTCCTCCGCGCCCTGGTAGTGTCAGCAGTTGAAGTGATAGTCCTCATCTCGTTCCTGTTGAAGTTCCTTGCAGTTTTTCCTTGCTGCATGGGTGTCTTCCTTTCCTGGCAGCTTCGGCTGGAGAGAGTGGTGGGTAGGGAGGAGCCTTCGGCTTTGCTATCTTACATCTTTCACTGTAGATTAGGTAATGTAGCGCAGACAGCCTCATAAGGGGCAGCAGACCAGCTGCTGTTCTTTCTTTGTGTTCCTTTGTGTTCCTTTGTTCTTCCTCCTCCTCCTCCTCCTCCTCCTCCGCCCATAAGACATTCTCGCTTCTTCCCTAAGGCTAAAAGGACGAGAAGCTATTGACTGAGGTAGCAGGAAGAGGAGGAGGAGGAGGAAGAGGAGGAAGTGAAGGGAAGGGAGGAGTATCATAGTTCTCTGATGTTAGTGAAATGGGAACCCTTGAACAATATAAGTTCAACGTTGTATTTTGACATCCCCGTTTTATTTTTCCAAGGAACTTGCTAATTGGAAGAGTTTGTCGCTGTATCGGGGACTGGATGGCTGGCTGGCTGGATGGATGGCTGGATGGCTGGCTGGATGGATGAGTGCCTTGTGACATTTTCAAGTTACGTAATAGTGTTCTGCGTAGCGAGCCTAGCGTGCCCTGACCTCCTTGCTGACGCTTTTTTAACTCCTGCCCAGTGCGGCCCCGGAAAGGTGTACAGTGCGTTGCCAAGTTCCATTCATGATTCAGGCGGTGGTGGAAAATGTTTAAAGGATGAATCTGTACATAGAGTGAAAGTGGTGCTACAGTGCCATGAGCGTGGAGGAAAGATGAACACATGAACACTTGGCGGAGGACGAGGAGGAGTGTTGTGATCGTGGAAAGTGTTGTTATAGTGTTGTGACTGTGGAGGAAAGGTTAACACTTGGATGTATGCAACTGAGGAGGAGGAAGGGGAGGAGGAGTGGCGCTTGTGAAACTGACGCTGAAAGATGAGTAAGAAGAGAAGGGTGAGGCGGATGGAGAGGAGGAAGTAAGATACTCAGGAAAAAAGAACAAAAAATACTGGAAGAGCTGCTGTGTAAATGTATTAATCTATAACGAACGTATCTGTTGATTTACTATTCTGCGTACCACTACCAATAAACTACGAGGAGGAGAAGGAGGTGGAAGTGTATTCATGTCAAGGTCAAACCATCCATACTCTTTCTCACAACCCGATCACAGAGTTATTTTTTACTATTCATTAATTCATTTATTTTTATTCTTACTTGAGAAATATTAGTGATTTCAACATAAGCCAAACGTCACAACTGCACACATACAGATGAATCCTAGGACAGCAGCCAGTCGTGTGTGTGTGTGTGTGTGTGTGTGTGTGTGTGTGTGTGTGTGTGTACTGACTAATTACTTGGTGACGCGAAGATTTGTGCTATATATATATATATATATATATATATATATATATATATATATATATATATATATATATATATATATATATATATATATATATATATATATATATATATATATATATATATATATATATATATATATATATATATATATATATATATATATATATATATATATATATATATATATATATATATATATATATATATATATATATATATATATACATATAAAATGAGATTTGAGACGTGCTACACAGAATGCGGAAAATTGTAAATATTTTCAAGATTTTTCCTTGAATTATCTAGACATCATTCATTGTCATCACAGTGTCACCTTCCTTTACTTACACCGCCAGTCCCATTGTACCCCACTAATGGAGACCCAAGACTTGCACTCTAAGCCTTACGTGCATTTTTCAATTACATAATAGGATTTGCGACATTCTGAGGCCAAGTGTACGTAGTGTATTCTGAATTTCGTAAAGGTTGTCAGTGCGAAGAGAATTTACGCATGCTGAGAACCACTTTGAGGAGTTTCTGCCAGCGCGCTCACGTTTCGTCGCCTTATTGAATGTTTGACAGCGCGCTGGAAGTTTTGACAGCTGATTTAACATTTTGTCATCACGCTGAACGCTTCGCCATTCCCGATGAAACTTTCGGCCCCACTCGACGGTTTGTCAAGACGAGGAAGTTTTTATCACAGCGCTGAATGTTCTGGCGGTGCCGCGAGTGTTCTTGTGTCACCCTGAACCTGTTACCAAGGCGCCGCATTGCTTACTGCTGCACTCGCTTGTGTCAGGGATAGTCAAAACCTAGATAAGAAAACCCTACAGGAAACTCTTAGTTGATCGATCACGCTGAGATTTGTTTTGAATGTGCGGGATTGCAGAGTGCAGGCTCGCCCGCTGACAGGGCGTGCCAAGCATCGGTCTCACTCCCTGCGCCCCTTGACACACGCGACCCCACTACCCTATTGATCATCATGATGAATGCCTTTCACACCGCACCACTCACCACCACAGAAAAAAAAAAGTTTATATATATATATATATATATATATATATATATATATATATATATATATATATATATATATATATATATATATATATATATATATATATATATATATATATATATATATATATATATATATATGTATATATATAGAGTGTGTATGTGTGTGTGTGTGTGTGTGTGTGTGTGTGTGTGTGTGTGTGTGTGTGTGTGTGTGTGTGTGTGTGTGTGTGTGTGTGTGTGAAGGAATTAAGGAAAGTAAGTGTCGGATTCAAACATGACTACCTGTCAATAACTGTGGTGAAAGGTTCGATAAAAACTTGGCGTTAAATAAGCTCAGAAATTCCATCAGAATCTTGCAAAAATATGAGCTCTTTTGAAGGGAAGCGTATCTTGCACCACGCACCCACCCACCCACCTGCACACACACACACACACACACACACACACACACACACACACACACACACACACACACACACACACACACACACCTGCACACACACACACACACACACACACACACACACACACACACACACACACACACACACACACACACACACACACACACACACACACACACACCTGCACACACACACACACACACACACACACACACACACGGACGACACGATCAAGGGTTACGCTCCAGCATCACAAAACTCGTGCCGTCTCCCAGCCGCTGGTAAAACAATGAGTAGATTACGCAGCGAAACAGACAACATCTAACATCAACTCTATCCACCTTGCGTCATAAAAAATAACGAAAAAAAAATATTTGAAGTATTTTTGATAACCTGAACTTGGAAGCTAAAGGATTAAACGTAACTGGCGAATACTTGAAGCATCTAAGCCTCTTAAGCTTCGCAGAGGACATCATCTTAATCCCCGCAGCCTAAGGGAATTACACGGGAATCCCCGACCTCGGTAAGTAGTCTAAAGATGAACGAATGAAAAATTAAAGTCTCGATTTATACTGACACACACACACAAAAAAAAAAGGTTTTAATTTGGAAGCAAACTTAACAAAACATGACACTTTGTAAAGGAAGAGTAAATAAAACTAGATATTTTATTAGGGACTGCCATTCAAGACTTGACATTTTATCAAGTAACGCGAAGAAAACCCTGACATTTTTTTAAAGGAATATCGAGAGAAAGAGAGAGAAAAAAAATCCTTACATTTCATAGAAGAATATTGACAAAAACCTGACATTTTCAAAAGGGATCAGAAATGGAGATGAGCTGAACACGTGGCTGGAAAAGCGGATGACAAACAGATGGAGGCAAAAAACTGACTACCTGCCTGCCCGACTGACTGACTGACTGACTGACTGACTGACTGTGGCCCCCAGGGAAACAAAGGCCAGCACAGGGAGCCTAGACAGGAAGTGGAGAGATGAGACTGAAAAAGTTTGTTGGAAGAACCTCGCAGATATTGGTTGAGTGGTGTGACTGGGAGGGGAAGTCTTAGTACAACTGTGTTCTTGTGTTGTTGTTGTTGTTGTTGTTGTTGTTGTTGTTGTTTTGGTGGTGGTGGTGGTGATGGTGGTAATGTTGTTGTTGTTGTTGTTGTTGTTGGTGGTGGTGGTGGTGGTGGTGGTGGTGGTGAAATGCATATGGTAACCTTTCTTTTGATGATGATTATGATGGTGATGATGATGATAGTGATGGTGGTAGTGATGGTGGCAGTGGAGGAGGGTCGGTGGAACAGGCGTGGTAGTGGTCGCTTACCTACGGAGGAGCGACTATGCTTCTCTGGGCAGGTACAGACAGAAAGACACGTTATTGAACATTGTCCTCGTACCACAGCCTTGCGGCACCAGTTTGGTATTACCACCCTGGAAAATCTGTTCATTGAAAGGAAAGATTATATTACTGTCTGTCACATCTGCCATGCTGTTTTGGATAAATACGTGTAATCATATATGGATTGTTTTATGCTTGTTTCTGGGTTTTATCTAGAAGTGTAATATCCCACCTTAATAATTAATAATGAGAATGGCTATGTCGCCACACACGAATATTTAAACTGTAATAATTGGACCATTTA
>NC_087162.1:6880000-6892500 GCF_035594125.1 Scylla paramamosain | reverse complement strand
ATTTGCTTATTTACGCATGACATTTTTAAAACTATCAATTCAAGGCAGAAAAACCTGACCGTGAGAGCAAAAAGCGACAAACGTAGCACGCACGGCAGAAAAAAAACAACAAAAACAATAGCAGGTCAATACTTCAGAGGGAAATGAATGGTCTTGTGTCAGGCGGCGGCGATGCTTCGGTGAGCTGCCTGTGCGTCTCGTTAGGGTTGGGTTAGGTTAGGTAAGGTTAGGTTAGGCAAGGTAGGATTAGGTTAGGTAAGGTTGGGATGGGTTAAGTTAGGTTAGATTTGGTTAGGTTAAGTTGGGTAAGGTATGGTTAGGTTAGGCTACATTAGGTAAGGTTAGATCAGGTTAGGTTAAGGTTGGTAAGGTTAAGTTAGATTAGATTACGTCAGGTTAGGTTTGGTTAGGTTAGGTTAAGGTTAGGTTAGGTAAGGTTAGGTTAAGTTAGGTTTGTGATGGCTGGGTGACGTATGGAAAGAGGGTGAGCGGCAGTAAGCAAAGCAGTCGGTAAATCCAGCTAAGTGAGCGGTAAGAAGTGTGTGTGTACTGGGGTACCCCTTGTGGGATTACCGGCCTGGTATACGTATAGATAGATCGATAGACAGATCACCATTAAGTTTTATTTTATGCCTCTGATGAATAGAAAGTCATAAAGAGAAATAGACACTGACTGTCATGAGAAGTCCTTCGTTACCATTTGCTGCTATCCATATTTCTCAGTTTAGCGTTTCTCTCAACGTTTTATGCTCAGAAGAAATAGTCACATAGTCTTTTATTATTATTTATTATTTTATTATTATTATTATATTATTATTATTTATATTATTCACGGCTTTTCTGTCCACCGTGTACATCTATTATTATTATTATTATTATTATTATTATTATTATTATTATTATTATTATTATTATTATTATTATTATTATTTTCTTTTTTATTATTGCATGTTGGTGTTCTGTGCCCCCAGTCGTGAAGCAAGAAACATGCTTGGCTTCTATCGCGAGTGTGCTGAGTATATAGTGGGGTCGAATAAACACTGGTATATCTTGACACATGACTGCTAAATGGTGGGGTCCATTACTGCCAGTTTGTCAAACAGTCAACCAGTCAGTCAGTCAGTCAGTCAGTCAGTCAGTAAGTCAGTCAGTCAATTAACCAATCAGCTCATCAACCCATCTACCAACCATCCATTCTTACTGCACATACGTCTTACTGCACATACGTAGACTAAGAATGGAACTAAAAAAAAAAAGAAATAAGAAAAAAAGAAACTGACGAACAGACAGACATGAAAATGAAAATATGCAAAGTAAAGTTTTTAATTGAAATAGAACTTGATAAAAGTGCGGAACTTTGCAGAGGCGACAAAGTTTGTATACACGTAGCGAATTTTGAACTTTTGATAAGGTGTGAGATCGAGCGATAGGGGAGAGGGGAGAGCGAGCATAGGCGAGGGAACAAGAGTGAAAGGGTAGAGGAAAAGTGCAAGGGTTAGGAGAGAAGAAATAAGTTATAGAGTAGAGGAATAGAAGAGTGTAAGGAGTATATAGACGAAATAAACCATAAAAGTAGATCAGGGAAGATTAGAAAGAGGAAGAGTGAGACAAAAGAGCAGAGAAAATAAATGACTGAGGTAGATGTAGGAGAAAAATTAGTAGGAAGAGTAGAAACTGATAACGAAGTATATAAAAAGATAGGGGGAAGTACGAACCTCTAGTAGAAAAAAATGGAAAAAGTAAATGAAAAGGAGGAATTAGGGAGAATCTGGCCTAAGGGAGGAGAAATGGATGACAGTGTTAGGGACGGAAAAAAGAAGAGAAAAACTGTAAGAAGAAAAGAATAAATAGATGACAAAAATAGCCAAAGAAAAAAAAAAGAATGGAGTACAAGAGAAAAAATGACAAAAGTAGTATTAGAAGAGAAAACAGTGTTGTTATTCTTTAGGTATTAAATAAATCTAGAAAGGGGAAAATGGAGAAAAAAAAAAAACTGGGAAAGGAGATGATAAAAGGTAAGTATATGAAAAAAGAGAAAATCTGAAGTAATCTTAAAAAAAATGAAACCTATGTTGCTATTCTTTAAGTATTAGATAAATTTAGAAAGAAGAAAAAACAAAAAAAAATAAATGATAAAAGGTAGGTATATAGAAAAGAAAAAATAAAGATGTCTTAGAAAATGAAAACTATGTTGCTATTCCTTAAGTACTGGATAAATTTATAAAGGGGAGAAAGAAAAAAAAAAGAGAAAAAAATGTCAAAAAGTAGGCACAGAGAAAAGAGAACATTTAAAGTAGTCTTAGAAGATGAAAATTAGTTGTTACCCTATAAGTATTACATTAATTTAATAAGGGGAAAAAGAAGAGAGAAAAAAAGACAAAATTAGACATAAAGAGAAGAGAACATCTAAGATATTATTCAAGCCCTAGATCTACAATTTATATCTAAGAAACATAACTTTAAGGAAGGGTAACTTTTTTTCTTGTTCCCTTCTCTTTCTGGACAGGGAGAACTGTATAATGCCTCTAGGACACTGCACCTGTTCTGGACACAAAGCGAGAGGGACGAGGAGAGGACACCGGGTACGAAATCTTGCCTGAGGGAACGAAAGAGAAAAAGGAGACCGAGAGGGGAAAAGGAAACCTTGTTAGTAAGATGTGACCTTTTGAAACCTTGTTGAGATGATATTAAAGGAATAACTAATATATTATTTTTATAGTAGAGTCTCCCACAATAGCGTATTGCGTAGTGACTGTAGTGAAGAATGACGTTGTTATCTGAAGAATGGTGACGATTAAAAGGAAGAATAAGGACGATGATAATGGTGGTAGTGGTGGAGGTGGTGGTGGTGTAATGGCCATGACAGACGAGGAAGAAGAAAAGAGGAAGTGGAAGACAGGTCAGAGGATTTAACAATCTAGCCTCTCTAGAACATTATTTTTATGACGCTGAAACAAGATGATGATGATAATGATGGTAGTGGTGATGGAGGTGGAGGATGTGATAAATATGAAGAGAAGGAATGGGATAAATATGAAGAGAAGGAAGTGGTTCAACAATATAGGTTTTTTGAAACATTATTTACATGAAGGTGAAACAAGAAGAGGAGGCCCGTAATCAGAAACGCTTTTGATCTCTCACCACTACTATTTTCAAAGGTCACAGAGATGATTAACTGAGTTCTCATGAGTGTCTCCTGTTAATAATGTAGAAATTCTGTTAATCTGTCAATAGTATAAAGCAAATCCTTAAAAACCGTGTAACTTCAACTAAAGCCTTTTGAAAGTAGTGGAGGTGCATCGCAGAAATGTTTCAGAATACAGTCCTGAGTTGTAAGACGACGGCTTGGACTGTGCTGAGGGGAAATAAGTCTTCAGGGGTTCTTCTTTACATACAGTACGAGGTGTGTCATTAAAGTTCCAGGACTGGTGTCCTAAAAGATGAATTTCAAACCCAAGCCACAAACCACCATATTTCCCCTTCAAAGTAATCCTTCTGGAGTATACAACTGCGCTCCCAACCCTCTACAGTCACTAATCTTTTTCTTACGTGCTTTTAAAATCATGTCCTCTGTTGCAGGTCGTTTAACAATGAGCGCTGAACAGCGAACAAACTTGAAGTTTTTGGTGCAGTTGGGGAAAACGCCGTCAGAAGCACTGGGTATGCTGCAAAAAGTGTACGGGGATGAGACAATGTCACGCTCACGTGTTTTTGAGTGGTGCAAGAGGTTCAAAGAGGGCCGGGAGGACGTGGAAGATGACCCCAGGAGTGGAAGACCCTCAACGAGCAGGAATGAGGCCAATGTTGAGCGTGTCAAGCAGATGGTGCGTGACGATCGTCGGTTGACTGTTCGAAAGATCGCAGATGAGCTTGGCATGAACCACAACAGCGTGTGGAAGATTATCACTGAAGATCTGGGCATGCGGAAAGTCTGTGCGAAGATGGTGCCGAGACTCCTGAACGATGACCAGAAGGGACGACGCATGCAGGTGTGTCAGGACATCCTCGAGCGTCTGGAAACTGAACCAGACTTGCTCAGGAGAGTCATCACCGGCGATGAGTCCTGGGTATTTGAGTACGACCCGGAGACCAAACGCCAGAGCCTTCAATGGAAGAGTCCGGCGTCGCCACGGCCGAAGAAAGCAAGGCAGTCCAGGTCCAGCTTCAAGGTCATGTTGATCGCTTTCTTCGATGTGAGGGGCATCGTCCACTGCGAGTTCTTGCCACAGGGCCAGACAGTCAACCAACATGTGTACAAAGAAGTACTGCGGCGTCTGCTTCGTGCAGTGCGCGAGAAGAGGCGGGAGTTGTGGCAGGGCAACTCGTGGCTGCTTCACCACGACAATGCGCCTGCTCACAATGCCCTGAGCATCAGAGAGTTCTTGGCCAAGAAGAACATCGCCGTGCTGGAGCAACCGCCCTACTCACCTGACCTCGCTCCGTGCGACTTCTTCCTCTTCCCCAAGCTCAAGGAGGTCATGAAGGGGACCCGTTTTGATGATGCGGACGACATCAAAAAGGCCGTGACGACGGAGCTGAGGAGCATCCCGCAAGAATCCTTCCAGCAGTGCATGCAAGCCTGGCAGAGAAGGATGGACAAGTGCATGCGGTGCCAGGGGGATTACTTCGAAGGAGATAACCTATAGTTTGTAGCCTGGATGTGAAATAAAACTTGTGTGGCACCAGTCCTGGAACTTTAATGACACACCTCGTATATACAGACTTGCGATATGAACAGCGGTATGCACAAAGACTAGAGGATCGCGACGCGGGGTACGAAGTGAATCTGAATCTCTTGACAGACATGTGTTATGTAGTGAGTTGCACCTGACTCGCTCGTGACGTTATCGTGTAGCAGTCTAAGGGAACTGCCTGCCTGGACGTCTGGCCAACACTTCTGACTGTACTGACGTTCTGTTTGGTCTTTTAACCTCTTCATTAGTAGTGGCACCGTTTTACTTATTAGAAACTAAACTACAAACACACATAAAAAGCTTTACTAGATATTCGATGACATCTTTTGCTGTGAGTGTAGTCTTTCACAACCCTCGTCTGAACTCATACAAGGCCATTTTATCAGGCTCAGGAAAAGCTGTGACGGCCTACAAACTACAAACAAACTACTTTGTTGTGCTTGACACACCCAGCTACGCATGATACCAATTGATCCTATATACCTCACCTCACATGTTCATCGCACATTAATAACTATCAAACTGAAATCTAACAGTGCCTAACAAACTGAAGCAGGTGACAGGGAGAGAGAGAGAGAGAAAGAGTCCATATAAGAAATGATACTCGATTCAGGAATGTGGCATATACGAAGAGGAAGTAGCAAGGAAAAGAGCAAGAGGAAGAAGAAAATAAGAAAGGAGGAAAGGAAAACTAAATCTAGAGGTGAGAGAGTTTATCTGTGAAAAATAAATCTTAGAATAATAAAACAAGATAATGAAGAGAAACATGCACAATGTGTTTATTAGAAATTTGTGTGACCTACAATTACCGAAGAGATTTAATTTTGTTATTGTTATGAGAGTAAAAGGAGGATAATGAATAAAAGGTAAATTAGTTCTTCATAGTCTCGCAGATAATTGCGAGAGAAAATAGTCCATTAATGAGCAGGTATAAACTTAAGCGTTCTGGTAAGCGCACCCACCCACACACACACACACACACACACACACACACACACACACACTCTCTCTCTCTCTCTCTCTCTCTCTCTCTCTCTCTCTCTCTCTCTCTCTCTCTCTCTCTCTCTCTCTCTCTCTCAGCAACCACTTTTACTCTTGTCGATTACTTTGCTGTAATTTCCACATGCAATTACCTTGTATCTTTTCCTCATTAAGAGTGTGCGACTTGACACGAGTCTAAAATAGTAATGGAGAAATAGGAGCATGTGTGTGTGTGTGTGTGTGTGTGTGTGTGTGTGCTCACGACACTTGAGAAAACATCACATGACTGTTATTCTGTTTGTTAACGAGTGTGTGTGTGTGTGTGTGTGTGTGTGTGTGTGTGTGTGTGTGTGTGTGTGTGTGTGTGTATACTTGTTGGTATTTTTACATGATTGAGTCAAGCTCGTAATGTCTCGTCTTTCAGCAGTAAATTACCATCTTTTTTCTTTGAATTTATGTTTATTATTTGCACACACACAGACACACACACAGACACACACACACACACACACACACACACACACACACACACACACACACACACACACACACACACACACACACACACACACACACACACACACACACACACACACACACACGGCCTCCATCATCGTGTGCGTCGTGTATCACCCCCCAAGAGCCGCCACAGCACAGCACAGCTCCTCACCACTCACATCATCGACACTGCTGATGCCCTGAGGGTGAAGTATCCTGCCGCCAAACTGGTCATCTGTGGGGACTTTAACAGATTAGATATCAACGATATTCTACACCAGCTACACCTCACCCAGGTCGTGGACTTCCCCACCCACCAGCAAGCCATCCTCGACCTTATACTGACAGACATGGGCCAGCAGTACTCGCCCCCCAAACCGCTGCCTCCCATGGGACGGAGCACCCACCTCTCCATACTGTGGTCACCCACACCCACCACCTCGACCCCCCGGTCAACCGTCACCAGGACCCACCGCCCCATGCCTGACTCAGCCATGAGGGAGTTTGGGCAGTGGGTGACACAACACCCGTGGACCGAAGTGCTGGATGTGGCAGAATTACGTCACCACCACCACAGAGGCCTTCCACCGCTACTTCCCAACCAAGAGGGTCACAACGCACCCTTCTGATGCTCCCTGGATGACACCCCGCATTAAAAGACTCATGCGTCAGCGGACCTGGGCGTTCCACTCCTGCCCGGTCCTTTACAGGAAACTAAGAAACAGAGTAATCAGGGAGATTAAGAATGCAAAGGCAAGCTATTACCCAGACAAGATACACCACCTCAAGCTGACCAACAACAGACAGTGGTACGCTAAGATCAAAGCTTTATGTGGCCTACAAAAGCACACTTCGTCTCTTCCTTGCACCTCACACCTTCCTGCTACTCTCGCGGCTCAGGAGATGAACGATCACTTTGCTGCTATCTGTCAAACCTTTCCTCCCCTCCACACCTCTGCTTCCTGCCTATCTTCCGGCCCCCTCTCATCCCCCCAGTGTCCAGGCGGTGGATGTTTTTAAGAGAATACTCAAATTCAAATCAAGATCCACCACACCCACTGACCTTCCTATAAAAATTTACAAGGAATTTGCGGTAGAGCTAGCAACACCGCTATGCTCAATAATAAACGCTTCACTCTCCCAACACTCTTGCCCCGAGGACTGGAAGACGCCTTACGTCACCCCCATCCCCAAAACCTCCAGTCCACAGTCACTCAATGACCTCAGACCAGTCTCTATCACCCCCATCCCTAGCCTTATTTGTGAAGATTTTGTATATGACTGGGCCTACACCAAAATCTGTAATACCGTGGATATCAGACAGTTTGGAAATATTAAAGCCACCTCCACCTCCCATTACCTGACCAGTTTCCTTGAATTCATCCACAGCCACCTGGACAAGCGAAACACCTCTCTAGCTGTTGCTTTTGTGGACTTCAAAAAGGCTTTTGATCTTGTTGATCACACTGTTGTCATCAGCAAAGCAGTGAGTCTGGGTCTCCCTCCTAACCTGATAGCGTGGCTAGCCGACTTCCTCACAGGGAGGCGTCAGGCCGTTCGCTATCAGGGCTGTGTCTCTACTTTCCAACAGCTGACTTGTGGGGTCCCCCAGGGGACCAAGATGGGTCCTCTATGCTTCCTCTTCCTCATTAACGACGCCCTCACTGACACGCCCCATCGCTGGAAGTATGTGGACGACTGCACCGTGGGCGTCCCAGTTTCCACCAAGAACCCGGACTACTCGCCACTGCAAGTGATCCTGGAGCGACTGCAGACGTGGACGGAGGAGAGCAGGATGACCATCAACCACAACAAAACTGTGGTGATGCATTTCTGTACCTCCTCTGTACCAGTGCCCCCCTCCCCAGCTCTCAGTGGGCCCTCACCCCCCTCCAGGTAGTCCGATGTGCCAAGCTCCTCGGAGTCACGGTGGACGACCAGCTGACCTGGAAGCAGCATGTCGCCAGCACCATAAGATCAGCTACCTACAGGCTGTACATGCTGCGCAGACTCAGGTCGCTGGGGACGCCGACAGATGAGTTAAGGGGGGTGTATCTTACTTTCATCCTCCCCAAACTCATGTACGCCTCCCCAGCGTGGTCCTCCTCCCTCACACACACTCAACAGCTACAGTTGGAGAGTGTGCAGAAAAGGGCGTGCAGGGTCATCCTTGGCCCTGCATACACCACCTATGAAGATGCCCTGAACACCCTGAAGCTGTCCAGACTATCCACCAGGTACAGTGAGGCCCTAGAGAAGTTTGGAAGGGGACTTCTGAATCATCCACGTCTCAGAAACATGCTGCCGCCTGACGCGCCTCGCCCTACCCGTGCCACCAGACACCACAATAAGTTAACGCCCCTAAAGGCGCCACGTACGGACCGGTACAGACTCAGTGCGATTCCCACCATGATGCGAGCCATCAATCAATAGTCTCTTCTAGATTTGACTTACCTTTAGGATTAATGTCAAGTATTCCCCCTCCCCCAATGTACATTTTCAGTTTGTTGACTGCCTAAAGAATAAACCGTTTATTATTATTATTATTATTATTATTATTATTATTATTATTATTATTATTATTATTATTATTATTATTATTACACACACACACACACACACACACACACACACACACACACACACACACACACACACACACACACACACACACACACACACACACTCCACTCATCTGTGGCTCTACCTATTTCCAAAGCTGTATTTCTGCTCATGCTTATTTTCTTTTCTTGTGTGTGTGTGTGTGTGTGTGTGTGTGTGTGTGTGTGTGTGTGTGTGTGTGTGTGTGTGTGTGTGTTTGTGTGTAATGAAATATAATTAGCCTGTCAGCTCCACCTGATGGTAATAATTTGTTTACCTTGATTATTATAATTATTACCAGCATTTTTTTTTGTACTTAACCTTGAGGGAATAATGGGTGGGGAGGAGCCTTCATCTGTACTATCCTTCGAGTGTGTTTACATCAGGTGGTGTGGCTTATCACAAAACCTCGTAAACACCAAAATATATGCAGTTCTTTGTGTTTCCCTTGTGTTCCTTTGTGTTTCTTTGTATAGCCTCAATCTTCGCCTTACAACTTAATCGTCTCTCGCAGATCTTCTCCGTCTTTATTTATTCCTCTTAATTCCCCAGTGACATTATCTTCTCTTTCTTCTCTTCCGCACTACGTCATTCACTTGGTGTATCCTTTCTTTCCTTCTTTCCTTCCTTCTTTCCTTCCTTCCTCCCTCCTTTCCTTCGTTCCTTCGTTCGTTTCATTCGTTCGTTCCTTCCTTCCTTCCTTCCTTCCTTCCTTCCTTCCTTCCTTCCTTCCTTCCTTCCTTCCTCCCTCCTTTCCTTCCTTCCTTCCTTCCTTCCTTCCTTCCTTCCTTCCTTCCTTCCTCCCTCCTTTCCTTCCTTCCTTCCTTCCTTCCTTCCTTCCCTCCTTCCTTCCTTCCTTCCTTCCTTCCTTCCTTCCTTCCTTCCTTCCTTCCTTCCTTCCTGTCCTTTCAAATTCTTCCTCCTTATTCGTATTCTCCTCTGTACCTCATATATTTTCTCCATTCGCCTTCTTTTCTTCCTTTTCCTCTCTTCCTCTCTTTCCTTCGCCTCCCTCTCCTTTACACTGCATAATCTACTTTTCTTCCTTTTCCTTTCTTCCTTCTCATCGCCTCTTAAATATTAGAAATACAGAATTATCTCTTGAAAGCTTCGAAGTTCTCTCTCTCTCTCTCTCTCTCTCTCTCTCTCTCTCTCTCTCTCTCTCTCTCTCTCTCTCTCTCTCTCTCTCTCTCTCTCTCTCTCTCTCTCGTTTGTCTGCCTCTCTGTCGGTCCGTCGGCGACATGTTCATTTTTTTTCCTCTTTCTTTCTCTTTTTCTCTCTTTCTCTCTTTCTCATTCGCATATTCATGAAGGCAAGTGAAGTGTGGTATTGGTGTCAGATTTGTTCTGTCTCCTCCTCCTCCTCCTCCTCCTCCTTTACCTTCTCTTTTTTTTTTATCTGTTTACCTTCGCCTCCTCCTACTTCTCAGTTTTTTCCTGTACCTTTTCCTTTTTACCTTCTTCCCTATTCTGCTCCTTCTACCCCTTCTCATCATGTTCTCTGTCGTTATTGTTGTTGTTTTCTGTTCCCCACTACCTCCTCCTCCTCCTCCTCCCCCTCCTCGTCCTCCTCCGAGTCGACACTGAACAGAAACAGCAAATAAATTAGTAGGGCTCAGTGGAAGAACCTTTGAATCTAAATCATAAAAAAAAAGTTATACTTGCCTTATATAACTCACTGCTGCGCCCTCATCTGGAATAATGTGTGCAGTTCTGGTCACCATATTACAAAAAAGACATTGATAAACTAGAAAAGATACAACGTAGAGTCACTAAAATTATTCCAAGATTGCATAATAAGCCGCATGAGGAACGACTGGAAGATCTAAACCTAATTAGCCAAACAAAACGCAGGATAAGAGGAGACCTGATTAAGGTGTTCAAGTTTTTAAAGGATATATAGCAACCTTGACGCTAATAAATATTTTATTACTGATCATTCGCACCCGACACGAAATAATGGATTCAAGATTACACCCAAACGTTTTTAAATCCTCTTGGCGAAGCGTTTTTCTTTAGTCGCACAGTAAATATCTTGAATAAACTTCCTTCAGAAATCGTAAACAATAATTTAAATGAATAATTTAAAAATAAAATAGAGAAATACTCAAAAGCTAACCTGCATGAATTTCTCTTCGTGTTAGAATAATTGCACATTGAACTAAAACCCTTGCATTTACTACAATATCCTCTTTTATTTTAAAGACACAGATTTTATTATAAATGTGTTCATTTTCAGATAGACGTATAGAGTTCATCGTAGTGTGAATAGTAGAACTTCCTTTCATCCTTTCCTATGAAAATTCCGTGTCAGTTTTTCCATACTGCATGGTACTTTTTCCAACTATTTCCATGCCAGCGCAGGCTGGAGGAGTTGTGGTCGGGGAGGAGCCTTCTGCTATGCTGGCCTCTCTCTCTGCCCTGTAGCTAGTTAGAAGTAGTTACCTAACAGCCTTTCATAAGAACATAAGAACATAAGAAATAAGGGAAGCTGCAAGAAGCGACCAGGCTTACACGTGGCAGTCCCTGTATGAAACACACCTACCTATTTCCATCTGCTATCCCCATCCATAAACTTGTCTAATCTTCTCTTAAAGCTCTCTAGTGTCCTAGCACTAACTACATGATTACTGAGTCCGTTCCACTCATCTACCACTCTATTTGAGAACCAATTTTTTTCCTATCTCCTTCCTAAACCTAAATTTTTCAAGCTTGAACCCGTTATTTCTTGTTCTACCCTGGTTTGCTGATCCTAAGAATTTTGCTTACATCTCCCTTGTTATAACCTTTCCTTTCGAGGACCTAAAGGTCTGTTGCTGTTTGGCTTTCCTTTTTATTCCTTTGTATTTCTCCTCCTCCTCCTCCTCCTCCTCCTCCTCTTCCTCCTCCTCCTCTTTCAGGGTCAGCGTTTATTTAAAAATGTCCACATCTTAATCTCGAAAAATAATTTAATGTCTTCCAATATTTCCATGTTTTGCGTCATCTGTTTTCTATAAATGGCTTTCTTTTCTCATTACTTCTTTTGACTTATTATTCTGAACTTTAGGTTATTAAGAGAGAGCGAGAGAGAGAGAGAGAGAGAGAGAGAGAGAGAGAGAGAGAGAGAGAGAGAGAGAGAGGAGAGAGAGAGAGAGAGAGAGAGAGAGAGAGAGAGAGAGAGAGAGAGAGAGAGAGAACACCGTCTTATTCAGTTTCGTCTTCTTTTCTTCCTCCAATTATCATTCTTCTGTTTCTCACTTTTTTTTTCCATTCTGTCTTCCATTATCGTTCGTCGTCGCCGTCCCCTTCTTCTTCTTCTTCTTCTTCTTCTTCTTCTTCTTCTTCTTCTTCTTCTTCTTCTTCTTCTTGGTCGTCCTCCCTCTTTCTCCTTCTCTTCCTCCTCAAGTTGTTATTGTTGTTTTGTTTGTTGTTCTCCTTGTTCTTGTTCTCTTTGTTGTTGTTGTTGTTGTTGTTGTTGTTGTTGTTGTTGTTGTTGTTGTTGTTGTTGCTGTTGTATTTCCACTTCTTTTGCACCACCCACCACCACCATCTCCTCCCTCCTATACATTATCATTGGTCAGTGGTCGCGTCCAGTAAGGCACCACGTCAGCGCAGGGCGGGCCAATCATCGCGCCATTATCTGGGCGGGAAGGCGGCGATTGGCTGGTGGGATGGCGGCGCTAACGAGGGAGGGTCGTTAGGACGTCTGCCTGCACCTCTCCAACTCCCTACTAATTGTTTCATTCA
>NC_087162.1:6860000-6862500 GCF_035594125.1 Scylla paramamosain | reverse complement strand
AGTGCTGAGATGGGAAGCCTCAGCAGCACCAGGAGTCATTGCTGCTCTCCTGTGCATTCGTTTTAAAGGACGCCAGGTGTAGGACATGAGATGGGACCAAGAGAAGGCAGCAGTGGGGACCTACACTTCAGACCTCTTGTAGAAAGGGTGTGAGGGTGTTTCCAGGGTGACTGCTTAATGGAATGGTGCAGGAGTGTTCTGTGGGGCCATGTATGCTAGAGTGACCACTTAAAAGGTGTGTAAGGGTGATTCTTGGCATTGTATTCTAGGACGATTGCTCAGAAAGAGTGTAAGAGTGTTTCCATGTAATGATTCACTTGATCAGGGTGAGGGTGAGCTGTGGGTGATAATGCGAGTGTGTGTTGTCCAGCCCTCCTTTACAAGTGAATCTCTCCCCAAACACTCCACATTCATCTCCTCACACTACCATCACACTTGCAACTGCTGGAGGAAGTATTCAGGAGGCTGGATGATGCCAGCCTTACTGTCAACTTAGCAAAAAGTAATTTCGTGCAAGCTGACGTGGAGTACTTAGGCTTCAAGGTTGGGAAAGGTGAAGTGAGAACCGTGGAAGCCAAGGTGAAGGACATTGTAAATCTCCCTCCACCCACCAATAGGAAGGAGATACTGAGATTCTTAGGGGCCAGTGGATATTACAGGCGATTTTGTAAGAATTTCTCTGATGTTGCCATGCCCCTGACCAAGTTGCTGAATAAGAAGTCAAAATTTTGTTGGGATAAGCTTTGTGAGGAAGCTTTTGTGGAGATTAAGAAAATGTTAGTCAGTGCCCCGGTGCTGCGCATGCCTGATTATGAAAAACCATTTGTATTGTACGTGGATGCCAGTCAGAATGGTGTGGGTGGTGTGTTAATGCAAGAACATGAGGGAATGGAGCACCCCATAGGCTATTATTCTAAGAAGTTGTTACCATATCAAAGGGCTTACAGCACTATTGAGAAAGAGGCTTTGGGCCTAGTGCTGAGTTTGAGTCATTTTGAAGTGTACGTCAAAGGGACGGGACAGCCTGTGCAGGTCTTCACCGACCACAATCCGCTCATTTTCTTGCATAAAATGAAAAACTCCAATCAGAGGCTGATGAGGTGGTGCCTGGTCTTACAGGACTATAACTTAGAGATTCACCATGTGAAAGGCAGTGAGAATATTATTGCTGATGCCTTGTCCCGTGCACCACCTAGTCGTGAGGCATCCTAATCAGGTGCCTCACGCCTCTTTTGGGAAGGGGATGTCATGTTATTGGCCGAGTTTACCTTGAATGGGATCACGTTTTCTTAGTGTCCCCGTGTTCCGGTTTACCTGCCATTCGGACATTATCCTTATTATTGTTATAAGTAGTGTAAGGCTTATTTACCCATTTTATATCATGTAGTATTATTCTCTTCATAATTTAAGTTCTCTATATCTTTATATGTATAAGGAAGGGAGTATAATTGAGGTGAAATACGTTGAAAACGAGGGGAGCTTGAGTGGGCAACAACACATTCCAAGGAGGGGAAAAATCAGAGCGCCTTAGGTCGTGAGGAAAGGTGGAGGGAAGGCGTCTCTCAGGGGAGGATTTTGGTGTGGATTGGTGATGGAGTGAGCTTGTGGAGGTATTGGTGGTGTAGCGGTATAACCTTGATATCCAGGATCAGGTTAGTGAGTCTTTTGTGGTACCAAGAGCTCTTGTCCGCTGAAATTCGGTTGTTGAGTCGTGCCGGTGACGCTGTTGGGAGGGGTCATAGGTCAAACTGGCAGCCATTTTGTGAGTGGAGGTTGTGGTGTTAACCTTGGAAGTTGGTGTTGTGGTGTACTGGTGATTTTGGGGACGATGTTATGGTGTTATGGGTAATCTTTGGTGATAATGGTAATATTTTGTGAGGTTTGAGGAGGTAAATCTCTTGTGAGGTTTGAGGAGGTAAAATTCGGGGAATTATTGTCTGGGGACGCGGAAATGGCGTCCGGGTAAATTCCTGCGGTTGAGGGGAAACATTTCTGTGACTGGTGGAGGTGTAAACGGGTTCTGGTGACGTGGGAAGTGACGAGAACGTCATGTAGTAACGTGTGCTACCTCATGTTGTTTGTGAATTATTATTAGTATTAATATATGTGCTTGTAACATGGAATAATCGTGTTTTCTACCCCCCCCCCCAACAACAATCTGGTATTAGAGGTGATTCCAGGTGTGCTGAGTCAAGGTAAAGGTGGAGTAAGAGATAATTCTGACGATTTCGGATAGGTCGGGTAGGCACTCGAAGCCTTTAAAAATCCAGACCTTTAAAACTTTCCGGGATCAGTGTAACGTCCACTTTCTTGGAGAGATAACCGGTATCGTACGATCGCAGGTAAGTAGGCGATCGTGACATTACTCAGAAAAAAAAGAAAAATCTAGCCATACAAGAAACAGATGTCAGAGAAGACAGACGGAAAGATTGACGGAAAATGATTCACCCCTTCAAACTTTGTTGCTCTTCCCCCCTCGCGCGTTCCCAAACCCAATTGA
>NC_087162.1:6825000-6857500 GCF_035594125.1 Scylla paramamosain | reverse complement strand
TGTGTTCGTGGACCGCTCAGATAAATGCTCAGGTGAATGGACGCTGTGCTTGTTAACGGTGATGGTTATTATGGTAATCGTGAACGGTGAGATTGTGTTACTTGTTAGAGCAGTTTCATCAAGCATTACGAGCCGCTTGCCTCCCGCCTGCCCCGCCATCACCGCTCGTGCCAGCAGCGGCGGCGCCTCCTCCCTCCTGGCGTGGCTGCGTGGTGCCCGTAATGAGCGTTCTTGAAGTAGTTGGTGTATGGTTCTGGTGCGTAATTATCTTGATTAGTTCAGGGAAGTTGAGTGTGTGTGTGTGTGTGTGTGTGTGTGTGTGTGTGTGTGTGTGTGTGTGTGTGTGTGTGAGAGAGAGAGAGAGAGAGAGAGAGAGAGAGAGAGAGAGAGAGAGAGAGAGAGAGAGAGAGAGAAAGAGACTTATTTCGTTTTTCTTCTTTATGTTCACCTCCTCCTCCTCTTCCTCTTCCTCTTCCTCTTCCTCTTCCTCTTCCTCTTCCTCTTCCTCCTCCTCCTCCTCCTCCTCCTCCTCCTCCTCCTCCTCCTCCTCCTCCTCCTCCTCCTCCTCCTCCTCCTCCTCCCCGTAGTTACATTCATAAATCATGATAACTTGTTGAAAATTCATACGTTTTCATGTTTTGTTTTAGGGAAGATGAAGGTGGTGTATGTGGTGGCGTGGGTTGAATGGGAGGCGGATGAATAAAAAAAAATAATGAAGGAGTGAAGAGGAGGCGAATGAGACTAAAGGAAGAAGATTTAACAAGGTTGGTGAAGAAATTTATTTACAACACAGATTTAACATTTATCTTTCATTTCTGGATAATCTTTTTAGGTTTTCTTTAAGGACTGGTGCGTCAGTGGCCTTTTATTTTATTTTATTTTTCCTTTTTGTTGTCGTAGGCCAGTGACCCTTTTACATAAACAAGAGAAATATTTACCCTTCTTTCCTGTGTTCCATAACGAGAAAGAGTAATTTAGAGCTCAATGAAAATACTGTTGAGTTTTAGAATTTTTGGTTCCACTCGATGTTTAGGAGTCGTGGAAATGTGCATTGGATTGTCCGTAGACTTGAGTGTGGTGTTGAGAAGCAGGTGAGGCAAGGCGAGGAGTGGGCGACTGGAAGGCACAGGAGCACGTGACTGGGAACCCCTCCCTCCGTGTCCCTGGCACTGTGAGTGACAAGGCCACTCGCTGTAACCCTCGGCTAAAGGAGGATTTTAGACAGGAAGAGGGATTGTTTGTCATTGTTGTTGTTGTTGTTGTTGTTGTTGTTGTTGTTGTTGTTGTTGTTGTTGTTGTTATTATTATTATTATTATTATTATTATTATTATTATTATTATTATTATTATTATTATGATTATTGTTATTATTATTATTATTATTATTATTATTATTATTATTATTATTATTATTATTATTATTATTATTATTATTATTGTTATTATTATTATCATTATTATTATTATTATTGTTATTATTATTATTATTATTATTATTATTATTATTATTATTATTATTATTATTATTATTATTATTATTATTATTATTATTATTACTACTACTACTACTACTACTACTACTACTACTACTACTACTACTACTACTACTACTGCTGCTGCTGCTGCTGCTGCTGCTCCTGCTGCTGCTCCTGCTGCTGCTGCTGCTGCTGCTGCTGATTTTTTTTTTTTTTTTTTTACTTAAGAGGATCACTGGCCAAGGAAAACAAAACAAAAAAAAAAAAGGAAAAAAAAATCCCATGTAGGTGCCAGTCCCAAAAGAGACGTCAAGAGAATCATCGAAATTTGAAGGATAAGTGTCTTGAAACCTCCCTCTTTAAAGAGCTCGAGTCATACGAAGAAGGAAAAACAGAAACAGACAGGGAGTTCCAGACTTTACCAGAGAAAAAGATGAATGATTGAGCATATTGGTTAATTCTTGCATTAGAGAGGTGGACAGAATAGGGATGAGAGAAAGAAGAAAGTCTTGTCCAGCGAGGCCACAGGAGGAGGGTAGGTATGTAGTTAGCAAGATTAGAAGAGCAGTCAGTATGAAAATAACGGTAGAAGATAGCAAGATAGCAGCGGGGGGGGGTGAGAAAAACTGGCAGAGACAACTCAGAATTCCTAACTTCACAAAAGCTATTTTAGCTAGAGTTGAGATGTGAAGTTTCCAGTTTAGACTATAAGTAAAGGACAGACCGAGGATGTTCTTTGTAGAACAGGGGAACAGTGGAGTGTCATTGAAGAAGAGGGGATAGTTGTCTGGAAGATTGTGTCGAGTCGATAGATGGAGAAATTGAGTTTTTGCAACTTTTAAGGCAACAACAAAAGTTTTACCAAAATCTCTAAAAGAGGATGACCAAGACTCAGTAAAGAAAGCCAGAAGATCACCAATAGAGCGGCTTTGACGAAACCCATACTGACGATCAGGTAGAAGGTTGTGAAGTGATAGACGTTTAAGGATCTTCCTGTTGAGGATAGATTAAAAACCTCAGATAGGCAGGAAATTAAAACAATAGGACGGTAGTTTGAGAAATTACAACGGTCATCCTTTTTAGGAACAAGCTGAATGTAGGCAAACTTCCAGCAGGAAAGAAAGGTAGATGTTGACAGAGTTGAAAGAGTTTGACTAGGCAAGATGCAAGCACGGAGGCGCAATTTCGGAGAAGAATAGGAGGGACCCCATCAGGTCTATAACCTTTCCTAGGGTTTAGGCCAGCGAGGGCATGGAAAACATCATTGTGAAGAATTATAATAGATAACATGAGGTAGTCAGAGAGTGGAGAAAAGGGAGGAGCAAGCCCTGAATCATCCAAGGTAGGGTTTTTCGCAAAGGTTTGAGCGATGAATTCAGCTTTAGAAATAGATGTGATGTCAGTGGTGCCATCAAGTTGAAATAAAGGAGGGAAAGATGAAGAAGCAAAGTTTTTGGATATGTTTTTGGCTAGGTGCCAGAAGTCACGAGGGGAGTTAGGTCTTGAAAGATTTGGACACTTTCTATTAATGAACGATTTTTCTGCTAGTTGGAGAACAGACTTGGCTTGATTCCGGGCACCTCTCTGTTATGTATAGCACGAGAACAGGCTGTGTTAAACCAAGGTTTGGGAGGTTTAGGTCGAGAGAAAGAGTGAGGAATGTAAGCATCAAAGCCTGATACTATCACCTCTGTTATGCACTCAGCACACAAAGACGGGTCTGTGACACGGAAGCTGTATTCATTCCAAGGAAAGTCAGCGAAATATCTCCTCAGGTCCCTTTGACTAGCAGAGGCAAAACGCCAGAGGCAGCTCCGCTTTGGGGGATCCTGAGGAGGGATTGGAGCAATAGGACAAGATGTGATCGGAGATTGTGATCGGAGGAGCACAACGGAGAACATAAGGTAATAACATAAGCAGAATGATTATAGGTTAGGAAAAGTCAAGAATGTTGGGCGTATCTCCAAGACGGTCAGGAATATGAGTAGCTCTAGGTCGTGGAGGATAACAAAGTTGTAGGCTAGTTCACGAGGATGGTCAGTGAAGGGAGAGGAAAGCCATAGCTGATGGTGAACATTGAAGTCTCCAAGAATGGAGATCTCCGCAAAAGGGAAGAGAGTCAGAATGTGCTCCACTTTAGAAGTTAAGTAATCAAAGAATTTCTTATAGTCAGAGGTATACAAAACAGATAAATTTAGTTTGAGAGTGACTCTGTAGTCGTAGCCAGATGGTGGAAAACTCGGAAGATTCAAGAGCGTGGGCACGAGAGCAGGTTAAGTCGTTGCACACATAGACACAACATCAAACTTTGGATTGAAAATGAGGATAGAGAAAGTAGGAGGGAACAGAAAAGAGGCTACTGCTAGTTGCCTCAGTGAGGAAAAGAAGATGAATTTAGTAGAGAAGAGGTGATGTTCTAGAGACGGAAAATTAGATCTAAGACCACGAATTTTGCAGGAGTTAATGAAGAAAAAGTTGAGGGGAGGGGTGTCAAGACACGTAGGGTCAATACCAGGAAAGCAGTCCGACATTTGTGGTCCCCTCCCCAGATGGGGACCCCGAGGCTGGTGTAGGAGTCGCCGTATTGATTTTGAAGTTTGAGTGAAGCGTGTGTGTATAATTAGGTGCATTTAGTTTTGTGTGAAGGAAGAGAGTTGTCTTTGGAGGGCAGGCTGTGACTGCCCCAATGTTTTGTGAGACACAAAAGGAAGCGGTTCAGTGAGGTCACAGCTGGGTTTAATGAAAAGTTCACAGCACCCCGTGATTCAGTGATTTAGACCTTACTGGGAGTAATTGTCGTTTCGGCAGGTGTCTGCTGCCTCTTGCAAACTGCTAGTATGATTATCATCGCTGTTGTTGTTGTTGTTGTTATTGATGTTGTTGTTGTTGTTGTTGTTGTTGTTGTTGTTGTTTTGTTGATGTCGTTGTCGTTGTTGTTGTTGTTGTTGTTGTTGTTGCTGTTGTTGTTGTTGTTGTTGTTGTTGTTGTTGTTGTTGTTGTTGTCGTTGTTATTGTTATTGTTGTTGTTGTTGTTGTTATTATTATTATTTATATATTTATTTGTCTATTAACTTATTTTATTATTATTATTTTTTTTTCTTATTATCATTTTTTATTTATATTTATATTTTTATTTATTATTATTATTATTTTTTTTTATTGTCATCATCGTCTTCATCATCTCCGTCATCATCGTTCTTTTCTCCATGTATGTTGAAACAGTTTTAAGTGGCTACAATTCACATCCTCCTCCTCCTCCTCCTCCTCCTCCTCCTCCTCCTTCGCGTCTGGTCCTCGTTGGCCGCAAATTATCCGGCTTACTAACGCTTCATCGCTATGACGTCAAGAATCTCTCTCTCTCTCTCTCTCTCTCTCTCTCTCTCTCCTCTCTCTCTCTCTCTCTCTCTCCTCTCCTCTCCTCTCTCTCTCTCTCTCTCTCTCTCTCTCTCTCCATTTTTTTTTATCTTTTCTTCCTATTACTTTATTTCTACTCCTTTTATTATTTTTTTTTTTTTGTATTTTTCCTCCCTTCTTCCTCTTTCTCTTTTTCCTCACTCTTCTACCAATTTCCATGGGTGTTTTAAATTTTCATTCCAATCTCCTCCTCCTCCTCCTCCTCCTCCTCCTCCTCCTCCTCCTCCTCCTCCTCCTCCTCCTCCTCCTCCTCCTCCTCCTCCTCCTCCTCCTCCTCCTTTCTCTTCTTTTCAGTGTTTTGTGCTAGTTTATACTTTTTTCGTTTTTCTTTCTTAATTTTTACTTTTACGTTTTTCGTTTTTTTTTTCCTTCTTGTGTTATTGTTCTTTTTTTTATTTTTATCTTCTTGTTTTGGTTGTTGGTTTTTCCTCTTCTTCTTTCTCCTCCTTATTGTCGTTTGTCGTTGTTGATGTGTGTTGTTGCAGGGTAATAATAGCAGCAGCAGAAGTAGTAGTAGTAGTAGTAGAGTAATAGTAGTAGTAGTAGTAGTAGTAGTAATAATAGTAGTAATGGTAATTGTTGTTATTGTTGTTGTTGTTGTTGCTGGCTGCTGCTGCTGCTGCTGCTATTGTTGTTGTTGTTGTTGTTGTTGTTGTTGTTGTTGTTGTTGTTGTTGTTGTTGTTGTTTTTGGTTCTTTTGCTGTTACCGTTATTGTTTCCTTTACTCCATTCTCCTCCTCCTCCTCCTCTTCTTCCTCCTCCTTGCTGTCTTTCCTTCAGGTCGGTCACTCCTGGTAATAAAAGATGCTTCAGAATAAGATTTTCCCTCCCTGAGTCGATGGCTGGAGTGGAGGAATATTGGCAATCTTCCCCTCGGCGCCCCGTGACCTCAGCTGACCCACCTGACATGCTGGGAGTTGACGCGGCTGTATTGTCCTGTTCTTGTTGTTCTTATTGTTCTTCTTTTTTCTTCTTGGTCTTGTTTTTTTATATTCTTTCTTGCTTATATTGTTGTTGTTGTTGTTATTGTTGTTGTTGTTGTTGTTGTTGTTGTTGTTGTTGTTGTTGTTGTTGTTGTTCTGTTTCTTCGTCTTTTTCCTCCTCCTCCTCCTCCTCCTCCTCCTCCTCCTCCTCCTCCTCCTCCTCCTGAGACTCTTTTTCTTATTTCTTGTATCCTTGTTTTGTTTCATTGACATGTATCATCTTGCTTCTTCTTTTTTTTCCTTTTCGTTTTCCTGATTTTGTTTATGTTTGTTCTGCTTGCGCCCCCCCCCCCCATCTCCTGCGCCGCTCCATAACCTGACGCTGTGACCTGACTCAGCCACGCAGACAGTTGACCTGAGTGTTGGTCTCTTATTTTTTTTTTCTTTTAATGTAGGAATGACACCAGCCAAGGGCAACAAAAATCCAGTAAAAAAAAAAAAGCCACTGAGATGCCTGTCCCCGAATAGGGTCTGAAGCGGTATTCAAAAATTGAGGAATAATTGTCTTGGAATCTCCCTCTTGAAGGAGTTCAAGTCATAGGAAGGTGGAAATACAGAAGCAGGCAGGGAGTTCCAGAGTTTACCAGAGAAAAGGATGAATAACTGAGAATACTGGTTAACTCTTGCGTTAGAGAGGTGGACAGAATAGGGGTGAGAGAAATAAGAAAGTCTTGTGCAGCGAGGCCGCGGGAGGAGGGAAGGCATGCAGTTAGCAAGATAAGAAGAGCAGTTAGTATGAAAATAGCGGTAGAAGATAGCAAGAGATGCAACATTGCGGCGATGAGAAAGAGGCTCAAGACAGTCAGTTAGAGGAGAGGAGTTGATGAGAAAAAAGCTCTCGATTCCACCCTGTCTAAAAGAGCGGTGTGAGTGGAAACCCCCCGGACATGTGAAGCGTGCTCCATACATGGATATATAAGAAGGCTCTTTTACTGAGTTTGCAGCTGGAAGGGTTTGAAAAACTGGCGGAGACGTCTCAGAACGCCTAACTTCATAAAAGCTATTTTAGTTAGAGATGAGATGTGAGGTTTCCTGTTTAGATTATCAGAAAAGGTTAGACCGAGGATGTTCAGTGTAGAAGAGGGGGACAGTTGAGTGTCATTGAAGAAGGAGGGGTAGTTGTCTGGAAGGTTGTGTCGATTTGATAGATGGAGGAATTGAGTTTTTGAGGAATTGAACAATACCAAGGTTTGCTCTGCCCCAATCAGAAATTTTTGAGAGATCAGAAGTCAGGAGTTCTGTGGCTTCCCTGCATGAACTGTTTACTTCCTGAAGGGTTGGACGTCTGTAAAAAGACGTGGAAGAGTGCAGGGGTGGTATTATCAGCGTAGGAGTGGATAGGACAAGAAGTTTGGTTTAGAAGATCATTGATGAATAATAAGAAGAGAGTGGGGTGGCAGGACAGAATCCTGAGGAACACCACTGTTAATAGATTTAGGAGAAGAACAGTGACCGTCTACCATAGCAGCAATAAAACGGTCAGAAAGGAAACTTGGGATGAAATTACAGAGAGAAGGATAGAAGCCGTAGGAGGGTAGTTTGGAAATCAAAGCTTTGTGGAAGACTGTATCAAAAGCTTTTGATATGTCTAAGGCAACAGCAAAAGTTTTCACCAAAATCTCTAAGAGAGGATGACCAAGACTCAGTAAGGAAAGCCAGAATACCACCAGTAGAGCGGCCTTGACGGAACCCATACTGGCGATCAGATAGAAGGTTGTGAAGTGATAGATGTTGAATCTTCCTGTTCTGAATAGATTAAAAACTTTAGATTGGGAGGAAATTAAAGCAATAGGACGGTTGCTTGAGAGATTAGAACGGCCATCCTTTTTAGGGACAGGGTGAATGTAGGCAAACTTACAGCAAGGAAAGGTAGATGTTGACAGACAGAGTTGAAAGAGTTTGACTAGGCAAGGTGCAAGCACGGAGGGCGCAATTTCGAAGAACAGTAGGAGGGACCTCATCAGGTCCATAAGCCTTCTGATGGTTAAGGCCAGCGAGGGCATGGAAAACATCATTCCGAAGAAATTTAATAGGTAGCATGAAGTAGTCAAAGGATGCAGAAGAGGGAGGAACAAGCCCTGAATCGTCCAAGGTAGAGTTTTTAGCAAAGGTTTGAGCGAAGAGTTCAGTTTTAGAGATAAATGTAATAGCAGTGATGCCATCTGGTTGAAATAAAGGAGGAAAAGAAGAAGAAGCAAAGTTATTGGAGATATTTTTGGCTAGATGCCAGAAGTCACGAGGGGAGTTAGATCTTGAAAGATTTTAACACTTTCTTTTAATGAACGAATATTTGGCTATTTGGAGAACAGACATGGCATGGTCCCGGGGAAAAATATAAAGAGCATGAGATTCTGGTGATGGAAAGCTTAAGTACCTTTTGTGGGCCACCTCTCTATCATGTATAGCACGAGAACAAGCTGTGTTAAACCAAGGTTTGTAAGGTTTAGGTCGAGAAAAAGAGTGAGTAATGTACGCCTCCATGCCAGACACTATCACTTCTGTTATGCGCTCGGCACACAAAGACAGGTCTCTGACACGGAAGCAATAGTCATTCCAAGGAAAATCAGCATAATACCTCCTCAGGTCCCCTTAACTAGCAGAGACAAACCGCCAGAGGCACCTCCGCCTAGGGGGATACTGAGGAGAGATTGGAGTGATAGGACAAGATACAGATATGAGATTGTCATCGGAGGAGCCCATAGGAGAAGAGAGGGTGACAGCATAAGCAGAATGATCAGAGGTTAGGAAAGAATGTTGAGCGTATCTCCAAGACGATCATGAACACGAGTAGGGTGTTGCACCAGTTGCTCTAGGTCGTGGAGGATAGCAAAGTTGAAGGCTAGTTCACCAGGATGGTCAGTGAAGGGAGAGGAAAGCCAAAGCTGGTGGTGAACAATGAAGTCTCCAAGAATGGAGATCTCTGCAAAAGGGAAGAGGGTCAGAATGTGCTCCACTTTGGAAGTTAAGTAGTCAAAGAATTTCTTATAGTCAGGGGAGTTAGGTGAGAGGTATACAGCACAGATAAATTTAGTTTGAGAGTGACTCTGTAGTCGCAACCAGATGGTGGAAAACTCGGAAGATTGAAGAGCGTGGGCACGAGAGCAGGTTAAGTCATTGTGCACATAAACACAACATCCAGCATTGGATTGAAAATGAGGATAGAGAAAGTAGGAGGGAACAGAAAAGGGGCTACTGTCAGTTTCATCAGACACCTGTGTTTCAGTGAGGAAAAGAAGATGAGGTTTAGTAGAGGAGAGGTGGTGTTCTAGAGATTGAAAATTAGATGTAAGATCGCGAATGTTGCAGAAGTTAATGAAGAAAAAGTTGAGGGGGGGTGTCAGGACACTTAGGGTCGATACCAGAAGTGTCTTGAAACCTCCCTCAACTTGCCTCGGGGTCTGACCGAAAATGGCGGCTGCGCTCTCTCTGTGCATCACAAGTTTTTATTTAATATACATTGGTAATCCACAGTGTGTATCCTTCTCACCCCGGATACTACTACTACCTTTCTTATCATACATGTTATCTCTCTCTCTTTCTTCTGTGTTGAGAGAGAGAGGAGAGAGAGAGGAGAGAGAGAGAGAGAGAGAGAGAGAGAGAGAGAGAGAGAGAGAGAGAGAGAGAGAGAGACCGCCACTCAACTCTTATTTCTTCCTTGTGTCGCATCCTGTTTTTAAAGTTTTACGTTATCAGTGTTTTCCTTCCCACCATCTCTCTCTCTCTCTCTCTCCTCTCTCTCTCTCTCCTCTCTCTCTCTCTCTCTCTCTCTCTCTCTCTTCCCCTGTACGTATTATTTTCCCTTCCTAATTTTATTCCTATGTCCCCTCAACCTGTCTGTTAATTTTCTCTCCTCCCCCTTACTGTCCTCTTTTCTGTGACACACACACACACACACACACACACACACACACACACACACACACACACACACACACACACACACACACACACACACACACACACACACACACACACACACACACACACACACACACACACACAACACACACACACACACACACACACACACACACACACACACAGAGAGAGAGAGAGAGAGAGAGAGAGAGAGAGAGAGAGAGAGAGAGAGAGAGAGAGAGAGAGAGAGAGAGAGAGAGAGAATGTAACTTAGCAAAAGGAGAAGGGAGCAGAAACACAAAGGAATACAAAGGAAGACAATCAACAATAGACACTGAGTTCCTTACAAGGCTGTTTGTATAACTATCCTACACTAACTACTATTGCAAAGACGCGGGGCAGGAAAGGAAGAGCGTGGATAGCAGGGGAAGAGAAAAGGAGAGGACAGCAAGAAGCCAGGGAAGCAAAATAAGAAACACGATAGCACAGCAAGAGACAGGATAGCGAAGAGACGAAGTAGAAGATAAGAAGAATAAAGAAGAAGTAAAGAAGTAAAAGAAGTTGGGTGGAAACGTGGAAAACCAAAATAGTGAATTGGAATAAGGACACGAGAGAGAGAGAGAGAGAGGGAGAGAGAGAGAGGGGAGAGAGGGAGAGAGAGGAGAGAGAGAGAGAGAGAGAGAGAGAGAGGAGGAGGAGAGGAGAGAGAGAGGAGAGAGGACACCCATCTGGCCTCACACCCTTAGGGGATTTAAAATCTTCCCCTTTAATTACTGAAGGTACACGTGGTCTTCGAAGCTTTCAGAGAGAGAGAGAGAGAGAGAGAGAGAGAGAGAGAGAGAGAGAGAGAGAGAGAGAGAGAGAGAGAGAGAGAGAGAGAGAGAGAGAGAGAGAGACGCGGCGCCTTACGAAATAAAAGGAGGCTATTTTTAAAAGGATAATATGTGGGACGGGAAAATTTTTGAAAAGGTCTGAAGGCGAAGGGAGGAGGAGGAGGAGGAGGAGGAGGAGGAGGAGGAGGAGGAGGATTTCTTTCAAGGGATGGAGAGAAGAAAGTCAGCAAAGCCAAAAGGGGAAGGAAGAGGAAGAGGAAAATTAACAGCCTAAGGGGGGAAAAGGGAAGAAGGGAAGAGTGGAAGGAGAGGCAAGCGTCGTGAGGAGTCAAAGAGCGAAGGAGAACAAAGGAAGTGAGTGAAAAGAAGAAATCGAGAAGGAAAATCGAGGGAAGTAGGGAAAGATGGAAGGTGTGATCAACAAGACGTGGAAGAAAGGGAGAAAGAGGAAAGGGAAATCAGGACCTTGAGAGACTGAATGGAAAAAAAAATAGAAAGGAAACTGAAACAAGTAAAGATGTTGTTTAGGGAAAAAAGAAGAATAAATTAAGAAAAAAAAATTAAAAAGAAAAAAAAATAGGTACCGCGTTGGATTTTGAGAGAAAAAGGGGAAATTGAGGAAAAAAAGAAAAGAAGACCTGAAGGGAAAATAGAACGGGGAAAAAAAACACAAAGAAAGACGAGTTATATAAGAAGAAAAAGGAGATTCGTGAAAAAAAAGAAAAAAAAACCTGAAGAGAAAATAGAAAGGTTTGAAATACAATTAAAGGACGAATCGTATTGGAAGAAAAAAGAGAAAAAATTAAGAAGAAAGGATGGTAAACAAAGACAAAAGGACGGAGAAAAAGAAAGAAAAAATTACAGCCGTGAACAGAGGCAAGAAAATAAAAAAAAAGATGGAAATGATAAAAACAAAAGAGGAAACGAATATTTGTTACATAGACAGATAAAAATAGAATAAAGGAAGATGTAAATGTAATAAAAAAAAAACAGAGACAGATGCTGAATGGGAAGAATAGAGAATGAAGAAAGTGAAGAGAGAGAGAGAGAGAGAGAGAGAGAGAGAGAGAGAGAGAGAGAGAGAGAGAGAGAGAGAGAGAGAGAGAGAGAGAGAGAGAGAGAGAGAGAGAGAGAAATGAAGGAAAGGAAAAGGAAAAAAAAAAGACAGATAAGGACAGAATGCATTATACAGGAAGAAAACAAGAGAAAGAGGGAAGAAGAAGAAAAAGTATAATAAACAGAACCAGAGGACAAAGGGGAAGAAGAGAAAATCAAAATATCGAAAAGAGGGGAAAGAAAGAAAGAATCAAAGGAGGGAGAGATAATATCAAGATTTGCTGTATAGGAAGGAAAGAGAGAAGTAAGGAAGAGACAAAATGCAATGAACAGAAGCTGAAGGAGAAAGTAAAGTGGAGGAAGAAAACGAAGAGTAATTAGAGGCAACCGTAAAAAAAAAGGAAAAAAGAAATGAAAAAAAAGAAAACAACGAACACAAGAGAAGATAAGAAAAAGGAGAAGAAATACAGTGCAAGGAGAGAGGAAAATAACAATAAACACAATGACGAAACAATGGAATAAAAAAAAACAGACACCAAAAAAAAAAAATACAGGAAAACGAATACAAGAGCAACAAAACAAAGAAAAAAATAGAAAAAGTAAAAAGAAAAAAAAATTCATTACCTAATACATTTTTTTTAACCTGAAGTGAAAAGAAGGGGGAAACAGAGGAAGAGGAAAGTGACCAAGTGACCAGAGAGTAAAAGGAGGGAAAAAAAGAGAGAGACAGAGAGTGGGAGAGAGAGGTTCAGGAGGAGAATGGACAGAGGTATAGGGGAAAAAATAGACGTGTAGCAGTAGTATTGGTAACTGCATCAAGGCACGGCCATTTGCAGCCATTTATTGAAGGTAGGCTGGTGGTGAAGGCCGGTTGACTTTTATACGGGAGGGGACAGAGAGAGAGAGAGAGAGAGAGAGAGAGAGAGAGAGAGAGAGAGAGAGAGAGAGAGAGAGAGAGAGAGAGAGAGAGAGAGAGAGAGAGAGAGAGAGAGAGGCTAACTAGTAAGAATATTGTATGGAAAAAAAGGAGGAAAAGGAAAATGTTCTTGTTGCGTGTTTATTGTTTTTTTTTCTTCTTTTTCTTTTCCTTTTCTTTTCTTTTCTTTTCTTTTCTTCTTCTTCTTCTTCTTCTTCTTCTTCTTCTTCTTCTTCTTCTTCTTCTTCTTCTTCTTCTTCTTCTTCCTCCTCCTCCTCCTCCTCCTCCTCCTCCTCCTCCTCCTCCTCCTCCTCCTCCTCCTCCTCCTCCTCCTCCTCCTCCTCCTCCTCCTCCTCCTCCTCCTCCTCTTCATTTACCTTTCCGCTCAGAAGAAGAAGAAAAAAACAAGAAAAAGAAGAAGAAAAAAGTAGAGGAAGAAGGAGAAGAAATGAAAGAATCTAGAAGTTGTTATTCGTGAGGAGATTAATATAAACTCCACCTACCACCACCACCACCGCCACGATCACTCCGCCGCCATCTTGCCACTCCCACACTGAGCATGCTTATTTTTTTTTCTTTCCGTTTTTTTTTTTTTTGTTTTTGTTTCTTATTCGTTTGGAGTTTGCGGTACAGAAGTTTGTTGTCATGTGACTTGCATTTGAGACGAGGAGGAGGAGGAGGAGGAGGAGGAGGAGGAGGAGGAGGAGGAGGAGGAGGAGGTGGTGGTGGAGTAGGAGAAAGAAGAAAAACAAAATAGAACATGGACAAGAACAAGAAGAACAAGAACAAGGTCAAAAACAAACACGGAGAAGAGAAAAGAAGATGGAGAGGAGGAGTTGAAAAGAGAAAAGGAAAAGAATGCAGTGTTACAAATGCTTCTGTTACTCTTTACTACATCTGCGTGTGTTAGCGAATGCAATAATCTCATTTTATTTTTTTTATTTATTATTATTTTTTTCTGAATTGTAGGAAAGTATATATTTTTTCCTTTCTTTGTAACTGATGTTTTTTTTTATTCTTTCTTTTATTTTTTATCATATTTACACGTCTTTTTTTTTTTATTATTTATTTATATTAGGTTCAATGTGCAATTAGTTCACTGGTAACCACTCCCTCTATTTTCGTCCTTTACTAATTCACTAATTTACATCTTAATCTTTCGTCTTTTTTTATTCTTTTTTTCGTCTTGTTTTTTTTTCCATTTGTATTTCTGCTAGCTTTCTACAATCTCTCTCTCTCTCTCTCTCTCTCTCTCTCTCTCTCTCTCTCTCTCTCTCTCTCTCTCTCTCTCTCTCTCTCTCTCTCTCTCTTGCTTCCTTTTTTCTCTCTTGTTTTTTTGGTTTCCACCTCGGTTTTCTTTTCTTTTTCTCCTACAACTGTCTAATTTTTCTCTTTTGTTTTTAGTGTGTGTGTGTGTGTGTGTGTGTGTGTGTGTGTGTGTGTGTGTGTGTGTGTGTGTGTGTGTGTGTGTGTGTGTGTGTGTGTGTGTGTGTACATTGACATTTGTGTTGTATTACGTCTGTGTTTGTGTGTGTTCCTCATATTTCCTTTTCTTTCTTTCTTTCTTTCTTTCTTTCTTTCTTTCTTTCTTTCTTTCTTTCTTTCTTTCTTTCTTTCTTTCTTCCCTCCTTTGCTTTTATATCTGTCGTATCCTTTTATTTTATTCTCTCTCTCTCTCTCTCTCTCTCTCTCTCTCTCTCTCTCTCTCTCTCTCTCTCTCTCTCTCTCTCTCTCTCTCTCTCTCTCTCTCTCTCTCTCTCTCTCTCTCTCTCTCTCTCTCTCTCTCTCTCTCTCTCTCGCCACCTAATTCCTGATGGCAGCCTCGCACTAACACCAATTCCATTTTAATGAGAGGCGAGACAAAAAACAGCCAGATAATTACAAGCTGATTACTCGGGTGTTTGTGGTTAGCGGAATTCTGGAAAGCGTGTAATGAAGAGAAGCTCGTTAATCACCATAGTTTCGTAATTAGAGGCTTAACCAAGGGAGATTTCGCTGTATTAGGTGGAGCTTCTTGTTCCGGTAATACTTTTCAGGGACGCTTTGTCATTCTGTTGGCGTGGTTTAGTTGTGAAGGGAACAGTTAGCGATGAGGAGCCTTCGTGTTTACTAGTCTGCATCTCTTACTTAGATCTGACTTTTTTTTTTTATGTATGGGGGATAAGTGTCTTGAATCCTGATGGTGTAACTTATCGCCGGCTGTTTTGCAAGAGTCATTGGGTCTGCTACTGTTTGCTCTTCCTTGATCTTCCATTGGGTTACTTTTATTATTTTGCGAGAATTCAACAAGTCCGGTGGATTTCCTGTAATGTCAGTAAGACAAAGCAACTTGGTGTCACTGGTGATGTACATGGAAGCAATGGAAAGGGAAGAATATAGATGAACGTAACCTGTACAGAAAGGTGCCGCCCAGCGATTGATGATTAACAGTCATTACTAATTCATTTTAGTTTCTTAAATTAGAGTTCTACTTACAAAAAATTCTGAAAACTTATTCAAATTCCATCGTATGGAACGCGTGGCGTCATTAATTCGTGTTTTTATTTATTTATTTATTATTTTATTTTTTTTACTGATGTAAAAGAAAGGGTAAGGTTGAAGGAAAATCCACCAATATTTGAGGCTATTCAGATATCAAGGCAGTATTTCGTAACATACTATACTTATATAATAATGTGTGTCGCTGTTGATCCATTACTGTAGGCCTATCCAAAAAAAAAAAGTTAAAACAAAATCAATAAATATTTGAAAGTATTCGAAAGATTCACGCATAGCTGTGAAAGCAACATTTTCTTACTATACTGTGTTGTTTCCAACAAAACAACAACAACAACAACAACAACAACAACAACAACAACAACAACAACGACAACAAAAGCATTATCATCATCATCATCATCATCATCATCAACTACACAACAAAAAACAATAACAAAACCACCCCCACCATCACCACCACCAACAACAACACAACAACAACAAAACAACAACAACAAAACAACAACAACAACAGTAGCAACAAAGAAGCATCTTAATGGAAGTGCGGATTGGACGATTTCCGCGAAATATTTCTTGACGTTCGGGACTTCAAGAAGCAAGAAAATTCCCGACACCTGTCCCGGGGCGAGTGGCAATAACTCTTGCAAACACCGCTTGTACCTCCACGTGCCAGACACAGGTGGAGGTGCAGGGAAAGATACTGTTATAGGTGAATACACAGATACAGATACATAAGAACATAAGAACATAAGAAGTAAGGGAAGCTACAAGAAGCGACCAGGCTTACACGTAGCAGTTACTGTATGAAATATACCTACCTATTTCTACCAAAAGCGGATAAAGGTGCATTATAGATAGATTTTTTTCTTTTTTCATGTAGGAGAGACACCGGCCAAGGGCAACATAAAAATAAATAAATTAAGAAAATAAAAAAAACGCCCACTGAGATGCCGGTCCCCGAATAGAGTCCGAAGCCGTAGTAAAAAATTGAAGGATAAGTGTCTTGAAACCTCCCTCTTGAAGGAGTTCAAGTCATAGGAAGGAGGGGAGTTTCAGAGTTTACCAGAGAAAGAGATGAATGATTGAGAGTACTGGTTAACTCTTGCATTAGAGAGGTGGACAGCATAGGGGTGAGAGAAAGAAGAAAGTCTTGTACAGCGAGGCCGCAGAGGGAGGGAAGGCATGTAGTTAGCAAGATCAGAAGAGCAGTTAGCATGAAAATTGCATTAGAAGACAGCTAGAGATGCAACACTGCAGCGATGAGAAAGAGGCTGAAGACAGTCAGTTAGAGGAGAGGAGTTGATGAGACGAAAAGCTTTTAATTCTAGCCTGTCTAGAAGAGCAGTATTAGTGGTACAGATACATATTTAGATAGAGGTTACAGTTAAAGGTGCAAAAACAGGTAAAGCCATAGATACACAGGCCAAGGTATATAGGTTTAGATACAGGTACAAATGGAAGTACAGGTACAGCTACAGGTACATTTTGGGTTACTAGTGCAGGTGCAGTGACAGACAGAGGCACAGGAGACCTTCCCTCTCTCATGGTGATATCTCCTGTCTTTCCGCTGGCATGTTGTCACAGGTGGGTCTGGGGAGAGCATTGTTCTGTATTTATCCTGTGTTTTCACATGTAGTTCACTAGTAGCTGTAAATAGGTAAGCAGATACCCTCGTTGCAAGCCGATAGTACTTTTCATATATTTCTCTCTCTCTCTCTCTCTCTCTCTCTCTCTCTCTCTCTCTCTCTCTCTCTCTCTCTCTCTCTCTCTCTCTCTCTCTCTCTCTCTCTCTCTCTCTCTCTCTCTCTCTCTCTCTCTCTCTCTCTCTCTCTCTCTCTCTCGCTCGCTCGCTCGCTCGCTCGCTCGCTCTCTCTCTCTCTCTCTCTCTCTCTCTCTCTCTCTCTCTCTCTCTCTCTCTCTCTCTCTCTCTCTCTCTCTCTCTCTCTCTCTCGCCGCTCGCTCGCTCGCTCGCTCTCTCTCTCTCTCTCTCTCTCTCTCTCTCTCTCTCTCTCTCTCTCTCTCTCTCTCTCTCTCTCTCTCTCTCTCTCTCTCTCTCTCTCTCTCTCTCTCTCTCTCTCTCTCTCCCAGCGCTTTTTATTTGAAATTCTTGTATATTTATTTACTTATATTTTTAATGTTTACTTTCTATTGCAATTGTTTCTGTCAGCTTCTAAACATGGTCGTGTTCTCCGCAGAGTTTAAGCGCCAAGAGTCGTTATTATTTTCCATTTATGCCGATTTTTTTCCTAATTTTGAAGCAGTCTGTGAAAGAAAGTCCTGAGCTGCTTGTGAATTTTCTCTTGATGGTCTCATTTCATTACACACACACACACACACACACACACACACACACACACACACACACACACACACACACACACACACACACACACACACACACACACACACACACACACACACACACACACACAAAGCAATTTACCTAAACTAAAAAAAAAAAATTACCAAGACAGTTGTGGTTCGAAGAAAAAAAAAAAAAAAAAATAGAATTCCTGCATGTTGAGGCACAAAGAAATTTCATCATTAATTTCCTAAAAAAAAAAAAAAGAAAAAGAGAAAACAAAAAGAAAAAAAATCGTGAGTGTTTCGCAGGTGGTGTAGGCGGCGCGGTGGGTTGCCTCACTGTTGCCGGCTTGGGTCCATTCCGGGAAGGTTTTCATCATGTGTTCTCTTTTACCAGTACTTTGAGAGCCGGAGCAGAAACATTAGTATCGTTACGGCATTCTGCTTGTCTCACTCTGGCGGACCAAACTGCATTTATTATTTATTTTACTTTTTTTTTTTTCTCATGTAACGAGTGAATAAACAAACTCATGTACTTCATTGGAATATAAGTAAATTTTTTTTTTCTTTTAGTTAGTTTGTTCGTACGTGCGTGAGAGATGGGTTATGTTCTCTTATGTAAAAAGTAAATAAATAGCGAAGGTAATTATATATGTATGTAAATTCTAGACTGGCCTGCCCTCTGCCTGCCTGCCTGCCTGCCTACCTCAATCTGACCTTCTTCTTTCATGTAAGAGAACGTTGGTGCAGTTCGGGTGCATGAAGGGTGTTGGACTTAGCCGAAATTTAGCCTTAAAAGTTGGTATCCCAGGCTAACACCCCCCTTGTCCCGACGGCCCAGTTCTGCGCATGCGCACTAAAGTCTTATGACGTCACTGTGTTGCCAGGCAACGGAGACGCTTCTTTGATTGTCACTCTTTACGATCTTGAGTTCTTCCTTTTGATAATTATGGCTCTGAGACCGCTGGCTGAACTTAGAAAGCTGTCACAGCATCAACTGAACACAATTCGTAAGGAAGATTTGATACAGAGTATACTGTCAGCACCAGAATCTGATGATGCAAACCTGGCAGTAGTGACACAGTTGACAGCACTGATCGCCGAAGTTGCAGACATAAAAAAGGCTCTCAAATCTCCAGATAGCCCCATTAATCGGCAAGTACGAGAATTACAAGACCAAGTGACTAAGCAGCAGGAGGTCATTGCAAGACAGCAGAGATTCCTAGAGGATATAGACCGGAAAGCAAGGGAATGCAACCTTGTATTACTCGGCATTCCTGAAGATCAGGAAAGTCTGGAAGGCGCTACTACTGATGGTGCAAAAATCCAGAAAGTGTGGACAGCGATTGGCTCGTCAGTGGGCGTAAGGACTTCACGACGTCTGGGACGAGCGGGAGGGCGGCGCCGACCCGTTCTGGTCACAGTGGCTTCTCGAGAGGACCGTGACGCCGTGCTGGAACGAGCAAAACACCTGAAAGACGCCGGTGAGACATTCAAGCGGATTTTTGTAAAGAAAGATACGCATCCAGCAGTAAGGGAAGAGTGGAAGCGATTAAAAGACGTAGAGAAAACAGAGAAAGAAAAACCCGAGAATGCTGGTTGTAACATCTACATCAATTACAAGGAACGTCAATTGTATAGAGACAGAGAAGTGATCGACAGATTTAGCTTGATGTCTTTTTAGAAAGACCACAGCGACAAGGTGAGAAATATGTCAAAATTATGGCATGGAATATTAATGCAGTAAAAACTAAGTTGGAAAAATCACATGTGCAGACACTCCTGTTGGATTATGATATTATCAGCTTAAGTGAGACGAAAACACCACTGAATGTAAACTTGCCTGGATATGTAACTTTTAGACGTGTGAACAGTGTTTCTTCCCATCGAGGAGGAGTGGTTGTCATGGTGAAGAATTACTTAGCAAATCACGTAACTAGCATTGATTATAGTACTAATGATCAGATATGGCTGAAGCTCCGATGTGTTCCTTATGTAATTTTTGGCTTTGTTATATTCCGCCATATGATTCTGAGTATTTTACACAGCAGTCGTTTGCAGCCATTCAAGAGAGGGTCAGTGATAGTGACTGTCAGTACTTACTAATGGGAGATCTGAACTGTAAGTTTGGTAAATATGTTCGTGAGCTACCCGCCTTAAGTGAAATGCCGAATGCTCACTCCTACGAGTACCCTGTTGTTTCGGACTGTGTGAACAACCCTAACGAGAATGCGTACGTGTTATCCTCAATATGTATAGACAACAAGTTACTGGTTGTAAATAATCTAAAAACACCAACTAACTATTTCAAAAGTGGGAAAACATATCGCAAAGGTGAAAATTGGATTTCGGAACTCGATGTTTGCTTGGTGTCATGTGAAGCTATCAGTAACGTTAAGTCCTTTCGTGTACATAATGTGGAAAGCTTGCCATCGGATCATGCTCCAATCAGCATAGATGTTAAAGTTCCACCTATTAGTATAGACTGTTTGTACAAGAGAGCTTGTTATCTTGGTGGTCATGCGTCACTAATCAGTAGTGAGGAGCGTGATCCACTGGTGCGCAGACCCGTAAAGTTTTCTCACGTTAGTCATGATACATTTCTTGTAAATGTGAATAGTCTTGATGTATCTAATTATGAAAATGTAATTGATGTAAACAACTTTGCCCAAAATATTTCTGATGTCTTGTATGAGTGTGCGAGAAGCAGCCGTGTAGTGAGGGATGAGGGTCGAGTCAGTACTCAGAGTGACAGCAGCCTGGCCCGCTGGGACAGGCTGCTTCTAGACAGGGATGATAGAAGAGTGTGGCAGGCCATTAATTGGAAAGGTTGTTTGCAGGAGGATACCCGTACAGGTGTCAGGCCTACTGATGAAGAATTTAAGAATTTCTATGAAGAATTAATGGGTGCTGCCAGAAATAATATCACTGAAGAATACAGGGACTCGTCGGTTTCGATTCCTGTTTTAGATGATCCGATCACCCTTGGCGAGGTCAGTACTCAGGTTAATAACATTAAAGCGGACAAAGCTTGTGGTCCGGACGGTATTGCACCTGGAGTTTTGAAGTTGTTACCTCTTCACTGGCTAATGCTCATCGTATCACTGTTTAATATGGTTTTTACTACAGCACAGTATCCTGTATCTTGGACTAAGGCTAAAGTTTTCACCATACACAAAAAAGGTGACCAGAGAGACGCAAGAAACTATAGAGGCATTAGTATAATAAACAGCATTTCCAAATTATTTGATATGGTGTTGTGTTCGAGGTTAGAACGTTGGTTCACGCCGTATCGGGAACAAGCGGGGGCACAAAGAGGACGCGGTTGTCTAGAGCACGTTGTGACGTTGCGTATTTTAACTGATTTAGCCAGAAAGAAGAAAAAGAAATTATTTGTTACTTTTATTGATTTTAGCCAAGCATACGATTTGGTGCCAAGGCATATTTTAATACGAATTTTGAAACGTTTAGGTTGTGGAGTGGTGATGTTGGGTGTTATTGGAGCCATGTATAGTGTGACCGAGAGTGTCATTGGTACCGCAGTTTTCGCTACCACCCTGGGAGTTCGCCAAGGCTCTCCAACATCCTGCCTACTTTTTGTAATTTATGTTAATGATTTGATTAAATTAGTGAAAGAAAACTGTGAGGATGACAGCTTTTTAAAATGGTTACACGTCCTGATACTCATGGATGACACCGTGCTGCTGTCAACATCGCGTGATAGAATGATTAGGAAGCTTTCGCTCACGAAACGATTTTGTGAGGAGTACGGAATGAAGGTGAACGCATCTAAGACGAAATTCTTTGTGATACACGGCACTCCAGAGGACAACGAGTATCTACATATTGACGGGTTAGTGGTTGAACGGTGCACCCGCTATATATATCTGGGCTCCCCTTTCACAGCTGATGGATCGGTCTCAGCATCAGTCAGGGCTCATGCCGATTCTAAGATGGGTCACGTTATGAAATTTATTTCATTTTTAAAAAAGAATAATGATATTCCTTTTCAAATAAAAAAAACGCGTTTTTGATGCTTGTTTAATGTCCGCTATTCTATACGGCTGTGAGTCCTGGCTGAATGCGGATCTAAGGCCAGTTATAAAACTCTACAATTGGTCACTTAAATGCTTACTAGACGTGAGACTTACAACGTGTAATGATGTTTGCTACCTGGAGACTGGTTATCCACCTCTACAGGCATTAGTTAGGAGCAGGCAGAGACACTTCTTTTCTAAGATGTGGAAGGAGAGACAGAGAATGCAGGATGACCCACTTGCACTGTCCTTAAAGATTTCCATGAATCATGATTACCAGACTCGAGCTTATATAGACAACTTGTTACATGTTGTACACGATGACATAGAAGAGGGAGTCAGGGAGTTAAAAGTTGGTATCTTACACTCAACTTCATCAAAGCGTATAACGTATAAAGAAATCAACCCCGACCTTTCTGTTCACTCAGTATATAAAGGAAAGACACATGTAAATGAACACCATCGAGCTGCGTTCACGAGGTTCCGTGTGTCCGCCCATTCCCTCGCAGTAGAGGTGGGAAGGTGGAACAGAAGGGGTCGGGGAAGATTGCCATTAGAAGAAAGACTTTGTCCATGTGGTGAAATACAAACAGAACCACATGTAACACAACACTGCATCCTCACCGAACATCTGAGAGAAATGTATAACTTTGCTAATATTCAAGACCTATTCTCAGATAAATATGATAATAATGAAAGATGTTGTATAATATATAAAATTTTGGATGTATTTAAGACCTAATATAGTTCGTTGTTGTTGTTTTGTAAGAAATATTGATAGTTGCTTTTATCATTATTGTTTTTAGTTCGTTGTATAATATATAAATTTCATGATGTGTTTATAACCCTTTTATAGTATGTTGATTTTCTGAGGAAATGTTGGTAGTTTGTTTTGATTACCATTGTTTTGAGTTCTTTTTTAGCTATTACTTTTTTATGTTCAATTTGTGTCTTTTATTGAAGGATGTCTTTATTGCACGCGTTTGTAATAGTGTCTTTTGATATTGCCTATGGTCTCTTTCTTATATATTCTTCTAAATAATCCTTTTAAGTTTTGTTTGTTATTGTAAAATTTTTTTTTTTTTTTTTTTTTTTTTTTTTTTTTTTTTTTTATCGTGTTAGTTGTATTAGATTTCATCTTTAATATTGTTTAAGATTTGAGATCAGTGTACGTTTTACAGTTTTATCTACATTAGTTTAATGCTTCTGTTTTAGTTTTTAGTTCTAATTTTAGTTTTCTTTTACTATCAGTTATTTTTATGGACTACAGTGGTTGTGAATTGTCTTAAAAATTAATATTTATTAATCAGATTTCTATTTGTACATTGTTGCTGTGGTCAATAAACATATAATAATAATAATAATAATATGTATGTATGTATATAACTATGAAAGATACAGTATTATTTGTATATATATTTATTTTTTGAGTGTGTTAAAAGTTTGTGTGTACGTGACAGATGGGTCATATTACCTTAAATAAAAGTAAATAGATTGCGCCGGTAATTGTGTACGTATGTATGTGTGTATGCATGTATGTACGTATATGTATGTATGTGTGTATGTACGTATATATGTATGTATGCATGTACGTACGCATGTATGTAATAAAGAAGCCTGCCATATCACTTAACGAAAAAAAAAAAAAAGTTTCACGTCCCAGAGTGTGACGGATGCAATCTCTTACAACACCCCGGGGCGTGAATGGCAAGCACCTCGATGCAGCGTAAACACGTAACGAAAACCTTAATGGAATGAGGTGAGCCAAAGTAGTAAACACTTTATAATGCATTCCACTCGAGACCCGCCGATTTAGAGGAGTACCCCCTGAAAGCCTTCATAGAAAACTACACGAGGCGGAGGGAAAAAGCCACACCCAGTTTTCTCTTTACGAGGGCGTCGACGGGGCCAGAGGAAAAAAAAAAAAAAAATAGAAGAAAACTTTTAATTGCTCTAAGACTTCCTTTTTCTTGAACAAATTGGATTTCCTGGAACAATAAAAAGAGAGACATTTTTATTCGTAGCCCTCTGAAGATAAAGGATAAAGGGGGTAGGGGTGGGAGAGGGAGTGGTGGGGATAAGGGTATTAATATTAATGTGTATATATATTATGCCTTTGTTTTTATTGTAAGCTTCTTTGAGTCTGTTACCTCCGCTTGTACTGTATCTGTTTCTCCCTCCTTCCTCTCCTTTGCTTCCTTTCTCCCGTTCTTTTCCACTCCTTCGTCTCCTCACATTCCCCCCAACCCTCCTCATCTCTCTCCCTCTCTTTCTCTCTCCTCTCTCTCCCCCATTTTCCTACCCATTTTCTCCCTCTTCTTCGTCCCCCCCCCTCCTTCTCTTCCTTTCCCTGTCCCACGCACTCTATCAGCAAGGAAGGCAGCATCTAGGAACTAAACTTTGCTCTTAAAATGGAGAGGGGAAGGCTGTATGGTGGAAAGGCTGTGTAGTGTTCATTGGGGGAGAGAAGAAGCAGGAGAAATAAGGAGAGAAGAGAGAGCAGGATAAGTGAGTGAGATTATGAGGTGTTAAAAGGATGCCACACGCAGATAACAAAGGATGAGAGGATCGCTACAAATACCTGCGTCAGATTATTCTCTCTCTCTCTCTCTCTCTCTCTCTCTCTCTCTCTCTCTCTCTCTCTCTCTCTCTCTCTCTCTCTCTCTCTCTCTCTCTCATTTTGTAGCTTAATAAATGAAATAAACCTGAAAGTAAGAAAATAACAGATAAATAACTAGGAATAAGTGAAAAGCAACACAGTGTATGCATGATTTAAGGAATTGATTTATGAAGAATGAAGATACCAGTAGTCGTATTGTGTTGCTAACTAAAAAAAAAAACCTCGCCTTCCTTCAAGAAAAAAAAAAAGAGGTAGTCACAATATTGTATAACATGAAAACAAAACGATCAGATTTAATTCGGAAAACGCACTGCAGTCCTTGTCTTCAACTTGTGAATTATATCGGAAAATTAGAATTCACTCAGCGTGTAGCGGAGAATTGGATACCATCTTGTGCAATAAATTTTACCGGGAGGATTTAGCGGAGGTGGAGCTGCTGTTTTCCTTGGCAAGCGCAGCCTCCCTCAACGGCCAATCCAATGTGTCAACCTCGATGAATCTTACGAGCGATGGCAGCAAGCAAGTAAGTGAAGCAAGTCAGTTGTTTTGTTGTGTTATTCCTCAACCGTGTCCTGAATTGCTGTGGACTCATTAGAGCAATTTTCAAGGCCACAGAGATGATTGGTCGGGTTTTCATGGATGTTTTTCTCGTTGACGATGCAGAATTCTTAATAAAATATCTTTAGAATCATGAAAAATCCTTTGAATCAAACTAATAATTACAAGTGTCTATATTAGAGGAAAGTCCCCGAAACATTTGAGAATTCGAGCTTGGATAAGATGGACAAAAGTTAGAAAATTGGAAGACGTGATAGGGAAACAGGCTGAAGGAAGTAGTGGTCTTTAATTAAGGGGAATGTGAGGGGGATGTGTAGTTCAGGCGCAGGAAAGTAAAGGCGTATGCAGGAAGACGTGATGGCTGTTTACCCAGAAGCATTTCAAGACCATGCACAGTGAAGGAGACGGAAGAGACTGAGGCTTTCCTGAAGACGCCTGCACTTCTCTCAGCAAAGGCGCAGCAAGATCGCGAAAGATAAAGATGAAAGGTATGAGGAAATATCGAAACAGGAGATGGATGCGAATTTCCCCAGATACTTTTCCTACTCAGCTGTTATATGATGTGATATTGAATAGCTCTTTATAATCATGGCCACGTTTGCTTCACGCGTAGTTCAAAAGCAGCTGTCTCAATAAACGAGCTTTAGCGGTATTTTCTTTTATTTTCTTATCTTTTCTTTTTCTTCTTTTCATTGTCCTGGTAATAGTTTAACAAGAATTCTATTCCATCAACTGGAAAAACACTAATGAGAGCTCGACTTTTCAGCTCCTTGGCCTTTTGGATAGTCGTCATAAAAAGAAAAAAGAAAAAAAGTGCTTGAAAATACGTGACCTGGTCTTCTTCCGCACCTCACCTGGTCTTCAAGGTGGATCGTCAGGTGAGTGTGTTTATCTGTTTTGTGTTTATCTGTTTCCCTGCCCCGTGTGTCTCTCTGACATATTCAAAGGTTGGGGAAAAGAAAGTTCATGTTTAGAATATATTTGCAAATGTAAATATGCTGATAATAAAGTCTAATGTTGTGTGTGTGTGTGTGTGTGTGTGTGTGTGTGTGTGTGTGTGTGTGTGTGTGTGTGTGTGTGTGTGTGTGTTCTTGGAGGTTCGAACCTGTTTGCGAATGAAAAATACGCACCTCCTCCATCATCTCACGTTGCGGTAAAGTCAGCCTTTGTGTTCCCTGCGTGCGGGAAACCTGAACTTCATTCACGTTATCCTCACCGCCAGACTCGTCACTATCTCTTCACCAATTTTTCAGTATCTTCTCCCAGCATGCATTATGTAACGATGTGGTGCATACACTGGTTTAAAAGATAGACAGATAGATACAAAGATAAGTTTGCTTACCATAGCTAACATAATATACCATTGTTATAGCAGTGATGATAAACCTAGATATGATCACACAAAAAAGGAACACTTGAAAATATTAAAATCATACAACTGTGTAATCATTCATTAAGCAATTAAAGACACTCAATATGCAACAAACAAAGGACGTGAACAGATTTATTACATGAAAAGTTGTTGGAAAAAGTAGTTGATAAATTAATGATGGTAAATTGTGTATAATAAAAACAGTAAGTAATGCATTACATTAGGATAATCTTTACTTAATATTCATCCTAGCAGTGTTCAGTCAACATCTCCAGAGTCAGCGCACCACTGCTCGCCCCCTCACGTCAACCTTTTCGTATCAGGCAGCCAGAAACTCTCTCTCTTCTTCCTCTTTACTCTCCTACGCCTCTTAGCTGAGACTGCAGAGGCTACCTTATAGTGTTGCTTGTAATTGCCAACAAGTGTGCTGCATTCAATCCTTTGTGTTCCTTTGTGTCTTTGCGTCCATCAGACCCACCATGAGCAGTCCCATACCCACCAGCGCCACCACCAGCCACCCTTTATCCACCTCCCCACTAACGAGTCTCATTCTCCACCACCAACAACAACGATGACGACTACGACGACGACAACGACAACGACTACTACTACTACTACTACTACTGCTACTACTACTACTACTACTACTACTACTACTACTACTACTATAATTTTCCTTCACCTCATTCCGCTCGCTCACCTCATCTTTTAAATCACAGTCCATCATGAGACAAATTGCAGCCCATCTAGAGGTGTTTAAGAGACATCACGGAAAGAAAAGGACAAATCGACAAAATTCTTATGATAAATAATCGGAGGACAAGACGTTATATTTTAAAATGGATATATGAAGAAATAGGCTCTTGAATAGGTTGTTAGATAACTGGAATGGTCTCAGTAACCAGGTTGTTAGTATAGAATATATAAGGAGTTTAAAAAGATTAATCAGATTTTTTTTTTTTTTTAAGTAAGAGGGGCACTGGCCAAGGGCAACAAAAAGCGAAAAAAAGAGCCTCTGAGGTGACAGTCCCGCAAGATAGGTTAATGTTATCATCAAAAATTGGAGGATAAGTGTCTTGAAATCTCCCTCGTGAAAGAGTTGAAGTCAAAGGAAGGAGGAAATACGGAAGCAGGCAGGGAGTTTCAGAGTTTGCCAGAAAAAAAAAATGAAAATGCTGCTTAAGTCTTGCATTAGAGATGTGGGCGGAGAAAGTAGAAAGTCTTGTGCAGCGAGTATGGATAGGGATGACAGGTGGCCACGTGTAGGGTTGCTGGTTTCTTGCAGCTCCCAATGTTACTTTTTTATTTGAACCCAAAATGTCTTAGGTGGGAAAACAGTATCATATCCTCTTTGTTTAATAACGTTTATTTTTTTTCTTATCCGTTATCTTACATCCGGTGTTGAACCTCAAGCAATTATCCTCCTCCTCCTCCTCCTCATCCTCATCCTCCTCCTCATCCTCCTCCTCTTCCTCCTTGGCATCCGGTATTGCATCTCCTACAGTCCCCTCCTACTCCACCACCACGACCACCACCACTTCCTCCTCCTCCTCCTCCTCCTCCTCCTCCTCCTCCTCCTCCTCCTCCTCCTCCTCCTCCTCCTCCTCCTCCTCAATCCTTTTTCTCTTCTGACTTTCTTTCTTTTTTTTCTCCCCCGCGAGGTGATGATGAATACTCAGATCCAGAATCTCTTTCCCAATCCCAGAAAGTGGTTTAGACTTGGTGAAAGAAAGATTAGCGTTAAGTCATGATGAAAGAAGAACGAGAGTAAGGAAACTTAATAATAAAATGTCTCTCTGTGCGCTGCGTCCGTCTGTATAAAAGGGCGTGAAAAGTGAGGGAGCGTTTCAAAAGGTGCCCGTGATAGTTTAATTTTGTAAGAGATAAAAGTTATAGGAAAAAAAAAAACCGGAAAGCTGTGTGATTATTCTGTCGGTTGTGTATTGTTTGAGTTATGTAGTTCGTAATTTTTTTCAGTAGTAGTAGTAGTAGTAGTAGTAGTAGTAGTAGTAGTAGTAGTAGTAGTAGTAGTAGTAGTAGTTGTTGTTGTTGTTGTTGTTGTTGTTGTTGTTGTTGTTGTTGTAGGAACTAGCAACCAGCAACAAGAATAGTACTAGTAGGTAGTAGTAGCAGTGGTAACAACAAGAGAAGTAGTAGTTATAGTAGTAGTAATAGTAATAGTAGTAGTAGTAGTAGTAGTAGTAGTAGCAATAGTAGTAGTAGTAGTAATAGTAGTGGTAGTAGTAGTAGTAGTAGTAGTAGTAGCAATAGTAGTAGTAGTAGTAGTAGTAGTAGTAGTAGTAGTAGTAGTAGTAGTAGCAGTAGTAGTAGAAGAAATTGTATTATAGTGTTGGTAGCGACAGTAACTGTACTTATAGGAAAACATCATCATCATCATCATCATCATCATCATCATCATCATCATCATCATTATCACCATCATCATCACCATCATTATCATCACCATCATTATCATCACCACCACCACCATCATCATCATCATCATCATCATCATCATCATCATCATCATCACCATCATCATCATCATCATCATCATCACCGTCATCATCATTATCATCAAACCTTTCTCCCGCACTTAGCTAGATGAGAGAGAGAGAGAGAGAGAGAGAGAGAGAGAGAGAGAGAGAGAGAGAGAGAGAGAGAGAGAGAGAGAGAGAGACGGTAATTATAAAAATCGTAATGATGGTAAGACAAGTTATGATATTGGTCGTCGTGAGTGTGATATCAGTTGCAATGGTGGTAATGGTAGTTGTGGTGGTGGTTACGATGACAGTTGTGGTGATGGTAATACTGATAGTCATAATAATCGTAAAGAAACTAGTTGCGGTAGTGGTGATCGTAATAGCGGTAGTGGTGGTGACAGTAGTATAGCTTATGATACTTATGGAGGCAATAGTAGTGGTGGTAGAATAGTTTTGTCAGTAATGGTAGTGGTATAAGGTATGATAGTTATGGAGGTAATAGTAGTAGTGATAGTTAGAATAGTTTTGTTAGTAATGGTAGTGGTTAAGGTTATGATAGTTATGGAGGTAATAGTAGTAGTGATAGAATAGTTTTGTTAGTAATGGTCGTGGTTAAGGTTATGGTAGTTAAGGGGGTAATGGTAGTAGTAGGTGTTGTAATGCTTATGGCAGTAATGGTGGTGGAACTGTTGGAGGGGCATGATGGGAGGTACACGAGGCTCAAGTGATTATTGCGAGGACTCAGTAACTTTCGCTATAAACTTTGGTATTTTGGTTGTTGCAAGGCGGGGAGTGAAGAGGGAGGGACGGAGGGGAAGAATGAGGAGGAATGAAGGGAGGGAGGGAGGGAGGTATTAAAGGATGAAGAGAGAGAGAGAGAGAGAGAAAGGTTATCACAAATTCTCTATATAAGCAGGTCACATTAACATTATTATTGCTACTATTATTATTATTATTATTATTATTGTTGTTGTTGTTGTTGTTGATGGTGGTGGTGGTGGTGTTGTTTTAAAATATCGAATACTCATATTTTCCTTTTCATACACAACACAATTTTTCTCAAACGCCCAAGTCTATATTTACCCGTCCTTGCTTTCAATAGTGGCTTCCTGTTTAATTAATTTATTTATTCATTTATTTATTTATCATTAATCATTTATTTGCCTGTTTATTCCATTATGTATATTCCCTTTATTTAATCCTTCATTTTCACTTACCTCTCTGTGTGGGGTCCTGAGTGTGTGTGTGTGTGTGTGTGTGTGTGTGCGTGTGTAAGAGCAAGGCGGCGCGGCAATCATCACAGGTAATGTCCGCAGGTTTCTATGCCCTTCGGTGCCTCGCGAGCTGAGTGGCTTTGAGGCTCCGGTGCTTGGGGGAACGTGCAGCGCCGTGCCGCACCGTCCGTATCACCCGTGGCATTCACAGGCACACGCTGGGTTCAGGCAACACTGGAATGGATATAAGAACATAACGTAAGAAAATGAGGGAAGCTGCAAGAAGCGTGGCAGTCCCCGCTGTATGGAATTTGTCGTAAGTATCATTGGGATAGATGGATAAATAGCGTAATCAGTAAATAGGTAAATAAATGACTATATGTATGTAGATAAATAAATAAATAGATGACTGATATGTATGCATTAAATCGATGAATGATATCTCCTTTACCTTCCTTCTCCTCCTCCTCCTCCTCCTACTCCTCCTTTTCATCATCATCATCATCATGACTGTTCAGACCTGTTTCCGACACTAAGTAAGAAGAGCAGGTTTATGAGAGAGAGAGAGAGAGAGAGAGAGAGAGAGAGAGAGAGAGAGAGAGAGAGAGAGAAGGTATACTAAATGTGAGCAGAGGAAACTCAGCTGATAACAGGGGCAAGAGTTCACGATGGAACAGGTCAGCCAGCGGTTGGTGCCTGTAATACTGAATGTCTCGACGCGTTGTACTTTCATTAGGATTGTTTACTGAGGCCACGGACATGACTAGTGTGGATCTGATGTTTATTCTTACTTTTTTTTTTTTGTGTGTGTGTGTGTTTGTTTTCCTCGTCAAGAATACATGATGCTTTTAAAGTACAGAATCATGCAAACACTCTTGAAAACCACCAATATCTCCTTTAGTGTCTAGACTCCGTGGTGTGTCAAAAGTGGTGGAGACAAGGCGCCGAAACATTTAATAATGCGGTACTTGATATATTTTCCCAAACTAGAGATGTGTGCACTTACATGAGAGATGAGCCACTGCCACAACAGACGGCCCTAGCAGTATTGATGCATATGTAGATAGATAGATAGACAGATGGATTATTGAAGGTTGAAACCGTCGTTTCTTAATCAGGATAGAACAAGAAATAATGGGTTCAAGTTTGAGAAAGCTAGATTAAAAAAAAAATAATAGGAAGGAATTGGTTCTCAAATGGAGAGGTAGATAAATGGAATGGACTAATTAATCAGGTTGTTAGTGCTGAGTCATTAGGGAGCTTTTTAAATGAAGATTAGACGTATTTAAGGATGGGGATGATAGGTGGAAATCGATGACTTCTTGTAACTTCCCTTGCTTCCTTATGCTCTTATATTAACAGCATTCCTGCATCTCACAGCATCGCCGCAGCGTCCCGGGAAGGCTGGCGGGAGAGCTTTACCCACACATGAAGGGATGCTCAGTGCTGGCAGCCACTTAGCAGACAAAATCTGGAACAACCTCTAATCTGTAGGTCAGTCAGTTAGCCGCTCTTCCGAGGTGGGTTCCTGCGTCACGGAAATAGAAAGTGGACTAAAACTGAGCAGCATCTCGAAGCTTTATGGTCGAATGGTTTACTTTACTTTACTTTACTTTCCTTTATTGTGCTTTACTTCAGCTTTCCATGTCTTTACCTTTACTCTGCTTTACTTTACTTTATCTTTTACGTGTCTACCTTTGCTTTGCTTTGCTTACCTTTACTTTGTCTTTACTTTATTTCTGCTTTGCCTTAATCTATCTTTGCTTTACTTTACTGTCCATCACCTTTGCATCACGTGTCTTTACTATTCCTTAAGTTTCCTCTGTTTTACTTTATTTTTTTCTTTACGTGTATTTACTTTTACTTTACTTTATTTTATTTTACTGTACCGTAGGATGCCGCCACACAAAGCAGGGGAAACAGGAGTAAGAGTAATAAGAGGAGGGCAGAGGATGGTGCCCTCGTGATAAGAGCGTGGATAAAGCGGCCTGGATCAGAGGAAACACATCCCGAGTCTGCTGTTTGCTTTGTTGCTCGCATTAATTTCAACTTTTTACATCAAACTCAAAATTTAGAGACTTAGGGAATTGTCGGAATTCTTTTATTTCCTTCTAGTCAAGTTTTCTTCTTTTCGAGTTATGCATTTTTTTTTTCAGATCTCGGGAGTTGTTTTGTTTGTTTTTATTATTTTTTTTTGTTTTCTTTAGTCTTGCTCTCCTCCTCCTCCTCCTCCTCCTCCTCCTCCTCCTCCTCCTCCTCCGCCTTCTTTTCTTTACTCTATTTCATTTTTTCATTTCTCTCTTTCTCATTTTTCTCTTGCTTGTTAAATCTCTCTCTTTCGCTTTGTCTTATTCTATTTTGCTCTCCTTTCTTCTCCTCTAACCATTTTTCCGTCGAATTTTCTCCTGTTTTCTCTTCAAGCTTTCTCTCTTCTCTTCTCTTATTTTACTTTCTCTCATTTATTTCTTTTTCTTCTTCTCGCTTCTCACCACCATCCTGTCATTTTTCTGTTTCTTATTATTTCTTCTCTTGCCTCTGCTATTTTCTTGAAAATATTCTCTATATTCTCTATTTCTTTTTTCCTTTCCTTTTTTATCTCACTCCCTTCACATTTATTACATCGTTGCTTCTCTTCTCTCTTCCTTATCCTCATTGCCTACCTGTCAATTCCTATCTCTTATTAATACTGTCTATGTTTTTACTTTACAATTTCTATTTTCTATTTTACCTTTGATCACCCCCCTTCCTGCCTTCTCGCTCTTCTTCCCTCTATTTTTTTTTCCTTTTCTTCGTTTTTTATTTTCCTTTCCATTTCATATTTCCTGCCTATATTCTCTCCGTTTCTCGATCTGTATCTTCACCCTCTCGTCTCTTCAAC
>NC_087162.1:6777500-6820000 GCF_035594125.1 Scylla paramamosain | reverse complement strand
GACAGGCGTGTGGGTGCGTAACAGGAGGAGAGGTCGTGATAGAGACCGATTTTGGTGATGGTGGTGGTGGTAGTGACGGCGGCGCGGCATGAGAAGCTGCAGGGTTTGGGAATACTGAAAACGGGGAGGCGAGGTAACGAGAGGGGTGAGAAAACGAGGGAAGAGGCGCTTGGTGAGGGTGGAGGCACGTGTAATTATTGGTATTGATGAGGGTGGAGTGCCGATGACTTTTACTGGTGGAAATAGTAGTGGTGGTGGTGGTTGCGAGGGTGGAGTAGCTTGGTGGTGGTGGTGCTGGAGCCGTCGCCGCTCGCCGCCCCCCTGTGACCTTGGGCCGACGGGAGTGAGCGAAAACCATCGGCATGAAATAACAACGTTCAGAAAGTTCAGACAACGAAGGATTCCGGAACTTGATGCAACACAGTGATATGACGTTTTGTGACTCGCGGGAGTTTGGGAGGAGCGGAGGAGCGAGTGAAGAGAGGGAGGGAAGAGGAGAAGGAAGAAAGAGTAGTGACTGTGGGGGGGGGGGGGATGAAGAGGAAAGAAGAGGCATTGGTTGAAAACGGGAGGAGGAGAGAGAAAGAAGCGAGATGGAGGGAGGAAAGGAGAAATAAGGGGAGACTTGGAGGGAGGGAGGAGAGGGCGGTAGACGGAACTGAGTTTCTGCCATTAATCCAAAACATCCCTTCATTTTTTTCCCGCTTTACTAGCTCGTAAACTTGTGTACCCGCCGATTCTTGGTGCGCTCTCTCTCCTCTCTCGCTCGCTCGCTCGCCCCGCCCTCTCTCTCTCTCTCTCTCTCTCTCTCTCTCTCTCTCTCTCTCTCTCTCTCTCTCTCTCTCTCTCTCTCTCTCTCTCTCTCTCTTTCTTTCTTTCTTTCTTTCTTTCTATATTAAATGTCAACTTTTTGTTTTCCAATATACACGGAACATGACTTGGCATTTCGAAGTCACTGGGTTCGTTCATTGTTTCCATTTTGGGGTTCGTCAGTATGACCTTGAAACTTTGTACATCACGACCACCTCACGGCGAACGACTCGAGTCAGCAGAGGCGCCGGCAGGGCACTGAGTATGGGACGGGGGTGGTGAGGTACGCTGGGAGGATGAGAGAGAGAATAGGAGGTAGGATAAGCAAGGAGAGAATAAAAGAGGAATGTAAGATGGAGTTCGAGTGAGGAGAGAGAGAGAGAGAGAGAGAGAGAGAGAGAGAGAGAGAGAGAGAGAGAGAGAGAGAGAGAGAGAGAGAAGATAGTGAAGACAAAGCATGGAGGGAGTAAAGAGGGGGAGAGGAAGGGAGCAAGTGAGAGTAAGGGACTGTACTGGTGAACTGGTGAGGGTAATCAGGTTTCCAAGTCAACATTTTTCTTCATCCACTTTTCTCCGTCGACCCTGAGGTGGAAGAAAGCGTCGTGTTTTTGTTTACAGCTCTGTGCGTGGAGGAGAGTGGGTTGGTGTAATGTAGCTCGTGTGGAGGGGATAATGTGGTGGAGAGGTGGAGAAGGAATGGGGGTGGTGGTGATAGTGGTGGTGTTTGAACGTTAAACCTTCTCTCCCTCCCATCTTTTTTTTCTCTTTTTTCTCGGTTCGCGTCTGACATGTGTTTCCCAGCCGTTGCAGAGGGAGGGAGGGAGGGAGGGATGGAAGGAGGGAGGGAGGGAAAGAGAGAGAGGGATGGAAGGAGGGAGAGAGAGAGGAGGAGGAAACCAGGCTGGATTTATCTCAGGGTGGCAAGGTTTAGTGGGGAGGGTTGGAGGGAGTCATGATGTTTGTGAGGGGGGGAGAGGGGAGAGGAAATGTCAACCTCCTCATGGCTGAAGAATTTTGGCCATGAGTTTTTTTTTTCGTTGATTTCACCTTAGAGAGAGAGAGAGAGAGAGAGAGAGAGAGAGAGAGAGAGAGAGAGAGAGACGCCGCCTTAGTCATTTACTATCCCTTATTACTCTAGACAGTGTAGCATTTTCATAAACTGCTGCTGTCTGTCCCCGTCTTTGTTCCTGTGTGAAAGTTACGGAATGCAAAAAAAAAAAAAAACAAAAAAAGAAAAAAGTTATAATTTATAGCAGCGGATTTTACGTGGATAGAATAAAAATGAATAAATAAATATATAAGATAAAATATTCCTTGGCGGCAAACCTTACAAAAGAGCAGCGCATATCAGTAATTTACCACATGACCACCAGGAGCACCACCACCACCACCACCATCACAACGAGCCAGCACCACCACTAGCACCATAACCAGGCAGCACCACCACCACCATATCCAGCACACATCACCACCAGCATCATAATGGGTCAACACCACCACCACCACCACCATAGCCAGCAGCACAGCAACACTAAACACTCCGCCAGTACACAGCTCACCGCCTCCATAATACTACCTTCATTGTACTTTATCACCTGTTGTACCAGCTTACACTCTCCCTCTCCCTCTCCCTCTCCCTCTGTAAAACTTCTCCCCCAGCATCATCATCCTGTCACTGTCACCGTCACACCTGCTCCAGCTAGACTCGCACCATATTATCAACACACACACACACACACACACACACACACACACACACACACACACACAGAGGACAATATTCTGAAGCACCTCTCTGCCGCACCTCTACTACATACTAATTGAAATGACACGGTTTCTTTGATTAAGGATGATTTTAGGGTTATGACATTAAGATTTCTATAGTATCAACAGGAGAAACACTCTTGAGAACCCGGCTAACCACGTCTGTAGGCTTTGAAAGTAGTATTGGTGATAGAGCAAAGCGTTTCAGAATGCGGGTCTTTCCCCCTCCTCCCTCCAAACACACACACACACACACACACACACACACACACACACACACACACACACACACACACACACACACACACACACACACACACATATATTGATTGCTTGTCTGTACTCTTTATCTTACTCGTTGCTGTTTTTTTTCTTTTTTTTTCTCGTTTTCGTTGTGTTTCGCCTCATTTGTGCCTCGAATCCTCAAGACGTGCCTGCGCTCCGCCCTCCTGACTCAGCGATGAATAAATAATTTGTGAAGTCATCTTGTTTCTGAGTTGGCGGGCGGCAGGTTAACTCGTGCGATGTGTGTTGAGAGAGTGCAGTGGCGGAGGAGGAGGAGAAGGACAAGGACAAGGACAAGGAAGAGGAGAAGGAGGAGGACAAGGAGAAGTAAGAGGAGGAGAATGATGTTTTCCTTGTTCGAGGTTACAGTTGCCTCACATAAGTAATTAATACCTACCCGTGTGTGTGTGTGTCAGAGAGAGAGAGAGAGAGAGAGAGAGAGAGAGAGAGAGAGAGAGAGAGAGAGAGAGAGAGAGAGAGAGAGAGAGAGTGAGTGGGGGGGGTAGTTGGGCTTCTGCATTCAGTAGGAGCATTCAATGAGACATGAGGAGTTCCAGGAATGTGATAATTGTAAGGGATGTGCGCAGGGAAAGAAGGGGAAGGAAAATAGGAAAGAGGGGAGAGGGAGAATAAATCGCGACATTCCTCAATTTTCCTCTCCCTTTCTCCTCTCCCTCTTCCATCTCTTATCCCTTTTTCCTTTTCTACTTTTCTCCTGGTTTATTTGTTTCTTTCATGTTCTTTCCCATTCTTAGTTTCTTCCTCACTTTTGCCCATTGTCTGTAATTATCCTTCCCTTTTCCTTCTCCTCTTCTCTTATTTTTCCTTCTTTCCCTCCCTTTTCTCTCAGTTGCTCCTCTTTTTATCACTCCCTCATTTTCCGTTTCTTTGCTCTGTGTTCCTTCATTTCCTTCCTCTGCTTCCTTTCATTTCTTCCCTCGATTGCTTTCATCACCACTCTTTCATCACCTCCTCCTTTCATCTTTCTCCTTCTTTCCTTTCTTTCCACCTTCCTTTTCCTCTCCTCACACCTCATGCCTAATCTTTCCTTCTATCCTCATCCTACCTCTTGTCCTTCCCTCCTTTTCTTCTTTTAACCTCCCCTCTCCTCCTATCCCTCCTTCCTTTCCTTCTCCTATCTCTCCCTCTCCTCTTCCCCCTCTTTCCTTGCCCTCTCCATTCCTTCCTATGAAAATTCCCTCAGCCCGCATGTCAGTGTTGGTTGCTGAGGTCTTTTCCGGAAAACATGCAGCAGTGGAGGTGACCTGGTGGATGACAAGAGGAAAATAACAGTGGGACGTTGTCTTGTTTGGAATTACTTGAAAAACAAAAGGGGTAGGGAAAACAAAAAGTGGGTTCAGTGTCTCGCATTCCTGTAACATGAAACGGGGACAAGACTAGAGGGGTGAAAATATTAGTGTTTGTATCGTGTCACGGATGCTTGCTTCTCTCTCTCTCTCTCTCTCTCTCTCTCTCTCTCTCTCTCTCTCTCTCTCTCTCTCTCTCTCTCTCTCTCTCTCTCTCTCTCTCTCTCTCTCTCTCTCTCTCGCTTCATTTACATGCCGTCACACAACACGTTGACGCATCATCAGCTGTTTTTGCTCAGCCATGAATACAAAAAGACTAGTGTAGGAAAAAAAAGGATACGGTTTAAATAATTCTTCTCATTCATAGATACATGCATAGCTCCACACAAGGAAATGTTGTCGAACCAGAGAATTAACTTTTTAAAGGAATAATTATAAGGATAAGTGGTTGTATGGACGATATTCTGTAACACTTCTGTCCGCACCTCCAATATATTCAAAAGGCTCTAGTTAGTTGAAGTGACACACGAGTTTTTTAAGGCTGTTTTTATGGTTCCAATGGCAGATTAACAAGATATCTGCATTATTACCAGGAAAAAAACCTTGAGAACCCGGCTACTCATCTCTGTGGCCTTGGAAAATAGCTGTGGTGAGAGAGGAGAGCGTTTCAAAATATGAATGTGTATGGTGAGGGAAAAAGGCAGGTTTTGCTGGAGTGACATGGAGTAGACGGGGAACAGAAACGAGTGGAAAAGGTATACGAGCTTCACTGTCTTGTAATGAAGTAAAGGAGGGAGGTTGTTGCTGTAGGCGATGAAGGTAACTAAAAGATATTTTTACCACGCAGGTATTTCTTGTACAGACGTGTGGAACAGGGAAGAGAGAGGAGAGGAGGAATGCAAGGGAAAGGCAGCGGTGACACGAGGTATTGGCGGGTGCAAGAAAAGAGGAAGGTGGTTGCTGTGAGTCAAAGGTGTGAGGAAGGAGGAAAGAAAGATTGGTTGGCTAGAGGTATTGTGGGAGGGAGCGGCGTGAGGCAATAGGGAGGCAGACAAAAAGGGAAGGAAGGAGGAGGGGGGAGAGGAAAGGTTGGGTTGTCAGTGTCGCTAGATGGGATGGTGGCGTTGTGTGATGGTGAGGTGGCCGCCAAACAGGCACGCTTGGTGATCTCCAGAAGCAGAGGGGAAGACAGGGGGAATGGATAAAAAAAAAGAAAAAAAACAGACATAGGTTAGGGGAGAGAGAGAGAGAGAGAGAGAGAGAGAGAGAGAGAGAGAGAGAGAGAGAGAGAGAGAGAGAGGTATTGTATAGACACGTGTGAATCCCGTGATGGAGATTATGGTTATAATGTGTGTGTGTGTGTTTGTGTGGTTTTTGTGAGAGAGAGAGAGAGAGAGAGAGAGAGAGAGAGAGAGAGAGAGAGAGAGAGAGAGAGAGAGAGAGAGAGAGAGAGACCTTGCACGGTGTATCCCTATGCAAATCTTAATGAAGCGTTAGCATACAGTGACCTTCAGAGCCTTTCCTAGTAATATGATTTCATGGTTGAGAACTTCGACGTGTGTGTGTGTGTGTGTGTGTGTGTGTGTGTGCCTTTAAAACTTCCGTTCTTGTTTTCCCATTTTCCCTTAACGTCTACTTTTAACTATTTCCTTGTTAAAATTTCCACTTTCTTTTCTTTTCCAGGAGACTTTTTTCCATTTTTAAAAGCTTACATTTTTTTCTAGCTTATTCCTAATTCTTTTGCGTTCTTTCAGGTTTCATAATAGTAAGTCTAGTATTCACGTTTTCCTCTTCTTTGCCTCCCATAATTAGTCACGATTAACTTAACTTTAGTATAATTAGTCTTATATTTCCTTTCCTCCCTGCCATCGTGTTTTTTCTTGCAAGCTGTCCTCGTGTGTCACTTTCTCAAACTTGTGTTCTATATGACATCTCTGTATTGTACCTAATGCGTATAATGGATTTCGATGATTTTTTTTTTATATCTTTTTCTAGAGTGAGAATTTCAAAAGTGTGGAGCTGATTGCTGTCTTATGACCTGCGTTTTTTTCTCTCTCTCTTTCTCTTCTTTTCTCGTTTTTTTTTTTTTTTTTTTTCCCACATTCTAGTTTTCGATCTCACCGCAGCAACCACAGTCTTCCACAACCCACCACGGCCAGGCACTGACAGCCACCTTCATGTTGATCAGTCATTCCACACGCCACTTCATTCACCTTTTCGAAAGTTTTTCCTGTTGTGAGTTCATACTGCATTATCACCAGTTCTTTGTTTCTTCTTTGTTACTTATTATTCTGTATGCCACATTAGTCGTCTACATTCTTTTTTCCTATTAGCAGCTGATCTTGCATTCCTATTCCCTGTTCTTTCTTTCCGTCTTGATGAACATTCTTTCCGTGTTTAAGTCGCCATTTGATTGCTCGTCTCATTCCGTTTGGCAAAAGGTGATCTTTCTTTATCACTTTCCAGATTTTCAGTCTTGGCTCCAAATGCACAAGTTAGGCAAAGGTTAGACAAATTTACTAAGAAGATCAGGCGGAGTTATGGATGAGGATGATAGGTGGAAGTAGGTAGGTATGGTTCATATAGGGACTGTCACGTGTAGGCCCGATTTCTTTCAGGTTCCCTTATTTTCTTAATTTTCTTGTTTTGCAGTTCCTCCCAGCAGTAGATACATCTGATTTGTTAGTGTGTGTGTGTGTGTGTGTGTGTGTGTGTGTGATAATTGTCGGCGATAACTTTTTTGTTATCGGTGGGTGCAGTATTGTTATAGCGGCTGTAATCTTACCTCCGTCAGGTCACCCTGGGTGGGAGTGAAATGGCGGGAGTGTTATCGCAGTATCTGGTGTGATGCCTTGCTTGTCAGGAATAAAAGTGATAACGCGATAAACCCTGACTACCAACTCCAGTAGTGTGTTAAGGTGGTGGTGGTGGTGGTGGTTAGGACAGTTACTTCTGCTGCTACGTATTTTTATACTGTAGTTACTAGTACTATTACCACCATTTCAGCCACTATCACTACTATACAACACTATAATACCATCAAGAACAACAGCTGTTACTACTACTACTACTACTACTACTACAACTACAACTACAGCTACTACTGATACTACCGATGTTGCGGCGCTTTCCCTTTTGTATGTGTGTGTGTGTGTGTGTGTGTATATATATATATATATATATATATATATATATATATATATATATATATATATATATATATATATATATATATATATATATCAATGAAAAACCTACTACAACTACTACTACTACTACTACTACTACTACTACTACTACTACTACTACTACTACTACTACTACTACTACTACTACTACTACCACCACCACCACCACTACTACCACTACCACCACCACTACTACCACTACCACCTCCACTAACTTTACAACTCGCAAACTATTTGAAGACACGAAATTAACATGATCCACATTTGCTTGGAATCACGCAAGCTCGTATGCTGTTCCATTAAGGCTTACATAACATGTGCCAACGAGGAGTGTGACCGACGGAGCGAGAGAAAGCAAGCAAGCAAGTGGAAGAACAAGGGAGTGAGCGCGTGAGTGCATGAGGAGAGCGAGAGATAGAACATGGAAAGAGAGAGAAGTTATGCTTGTCCAAACTCCAGCAGCAGCATTCCAGCATCTTCGACAGGCTATGCTAGTTAAATTTTCATTAGTAGCAAAGTGCCAGGCAGGACGGTAGTGTGGCAGGACGGGCGAACTCTGAAGGGTAGGAGTGTTGGCGGGCGGGCAGGCAGGGAGAGACCAGAGGGAAGGAGGGGCGCAGAGTTCAAGGTCGCCAGTCAGAGATCTGCAGCTGCCAAGTTTCGGGTGACTGGTTGGTACGGACTGGCTGAGTCGCATGACGTAATACTAATAATAGACGAATGTTAGGCGTGGGTTGGTTTACTTTAATGTGGATGGTTACAGAAACGCAGAACTGGATTAGTCTGGTCTCTTGAGGATGGATATGAATGGTAAGTGTGAGTGAGAGGAGTGAGTGGCTTGTATTGGAATGTTGACGCAATTGTGTCTAATATAAAGTGAAGGGAAGAAATAGACGGCTTGTTGGCTGGCTGGCTTGCTGGCTGGCTGGCTGGCTGGCTGGCTGGCTGGTTGCAATATGGGTGAAATAATAATGTTTGACGCAACTGTGTAAGTGGAAGTGACATCTCGGCTGGCTGGCTGGCTGGCTGGCTGGCTGGCTGGCTGCAATATGGGTGAAATAACGACGAAAAACTTGTCGAGCAGTCTCAGTGAATATTAGATAAAAAAAAAAAAAGTAGCAGGAGGGGAAAATCAAATATCCCCCTACATGTTTAAAGTTCACTCTGACAAAACATGACAGTCGTGGTGGCCGTGATGACAGACAACTTATTCAAGCCGTTATTACAACCGCCCCATAATTCAAAGTGAAGGTCAATGAAGTAATTTGGCACCGTGGAGAGAGTACTTGACGTTGCCAATGAGGGAGTGAAGTTAATTTATAAAAAGAGAAAAAAAGTAACAAATGTTATGTAAGAAATAGATTTGTTTAAATGTTACAAATAGATTTGTTTAAATGTTACAACTTCATTGGATACGTGTCATAAGTTTGAACTGATGTAAGAGTGAAAATGGAATGAATTTGAAGAAAAAACTAGTAAAATCAAGTAACTAGTAGAATTTTCTAAGTTCAAAAGTGGAAATTGAAGTATTGCAACTATTAACTTCTGCCTCGTCAATTCTCATCTGACATTATGATGTGTAAGCCAATGTAATGTATAGCAGGTTAGCAGCTAAGAAGGAAGTATACGTTGAAATGCCACGACTGCCTTGATTCCGTTTCCGTGAGTAAATCTTGAGTTGACATAATGAGAAGAGCAGTCCCAAGCAGCGTGACTGTCTTGTGATCTGCCGCGCGAGTGACAGAGAGAGAACCTAACCAAACACAAATCAGTAAGGTGTGCCAGGAGTGAATGCAGCGTGTTTGTTTACCGTGTTGTGGGGCGTGGGATTAACAAGTCTAGACACAACAATCAAGCGACTAGATGAAGAGGTATACCCGACACTGATTATCTCTAATCTTCTCTTCATTCTCTTCCATCAATGTCTTCTCTTCTCCTCCTTGTACTACTACTCGTTCCTTCACTCTGTTAGTTCCCCTCCTCTTCCATTTCTCCCCTGTTCCGCTTTTCTTCTCCCCTGCCTTCTTCCTTCCCTTTTATTTTTCTCGTTCTCCTGCAATCCATCATACTCGTATTCCTCTTTCATCTGTGTCTTTCTTTCTCTTCAGTTTCCTCCTCTTCCTCCTCCTCCTCCTCCTCCTCCTCCTCCTCCTCCTCCTCCTCCTCCTCCTCCTCCTCATTTGCTTTGATGAACGCAAATAGCGACCCTGCATCAAACCAAGAGACCAGCCACGCACGAAACAGGCGACCGTGGACAAGGCTGCACTTCTTGACTAAATTTATCTGCAGACTGACGGGCAGACTTGGCCGCCGCCCTACACTTGCCGGTCGCCGCTCCCTCAGTGCATAGGGTCGCATTCCGCCGCGGCTGTGGAGGTGCTGTCACTCCTACGGGAATTCCTGAGGGCTTGAAGTATTGTAAGCGCTTAGTCATGACCTCAAGATGATTATGGCGGAGTGCATACATTGTAGTTGTTGTTGTATTAGTCAGTGACGGGTGGGTGTGAAAGACGTCCACCTTTGTTCTTGTGCTGAATGGTGCATCTATGTTAAGTTTTGAATGTTCGTTGTTATTTAATCGTATGATATTACTGGTAAAGAGCTACTGTATGATTTTAAGAAACAATGTATTTGTAAGCTGTCCTGGCTTGCCCTTTAAAACGAAGTTACGTACCCCCCCCCCCAAGGAAAAAAAAAAGACTTTGTATTTGCAGCTGATACTGAGATGTCCAGTAAAAAAAAAATCAAGGATGTGATGAAGCTGTAAGTGAAGACGTGGCTTTCGTAAATGAAATTGCAATTCTTTTAAATCCCTAATATTTGGTGACCGAGTGGGTGGGCGACGTCCTTCACTTTATATAAGAAGTAGGTGGTACAGAATCCATGACATCGTGCTCGAGGATCACCAAGCCAGATCCCATAGATTGACTTTATGCACTACAAATAGATTGACTTTATGCACTACAAACGTCCCGAAGGTATGACTCGATGACCGACCCATGCCAGTGTACGAGTAGGTAATTTTGTTGAGAGATTGCCAAGCTGAGCCTCACCGTTTGAAGTTGAACACGACAGGCATTCCATGGGTAACTTTCCTCAATGTTATACTATCCGAGAAGTATTTCCATGTCAACATATTTACGTATTTTCACAAGAGATGACCCTACTCGAGCCAGTCTGTCTTCCCACCCTGACTGCAGTGCACGGATGGAGTTAACAATACTGGAAGCGTGCTATCATATAACGTTTTAGTGAAATGAAACCGGAGAACTAAGGAAGAGACTTATGATGTGTAAGGAATTTTCTTTTTTTCTTTTTTCTACGCCACTGAACTTGAGGGACAGTTCATCCTACACGGGACAAGCTTGACAGACAGAAGGTCACGGGCGCTGGGAGTGGAGTGGGTGGAAGTAAAAGAGCTTTTTAACCTTTCACCACTCGTGCGTCACTTGTGGGGGCGTTTGGGGAGGTTTGTGAGGAATGTCAGCCTTCCCTTGGGCTCTGTGTGTCTGTGTGTGTGTGTGTGTGTCTCTGTATGTGGCTGAGAGGAGGTGGGGGATGAGAATGTGTCACAGAAAAGGCCTCTAAGTTTTTCTTCCTTTTTTTTTTTTTTTTTGTGTGTGTGTGTGGTGGGGGCAAGTATAAAAGGTTGACTGAATAGTAATGTGTGAGCTAAGGAGGAGGAGGAGGAGGAGGAGGAGGAGGAGGAAAAGGAAGAGGAGGAAGGGATGGCGTGTTACAGTAAAGGACTCAAAGACCTGTGTGTGTTTTTTTTTTCTTCTTTTAGGTAGTAATGGGGAGAGAAAGTAACCGTAAATGTTTTTTTGGGGGAAAGAGAGAGAGAGAGAGAGAGAGAGAGAGAGAGAGAGAGAGAGAGAGAGAGAGAGAGAGAGAGAGAGAGAGAGAGAGAGAGAGTGTTAGTTGGCAGGTCACGGATGATCAGATAAACTCACTCTCCCTCTCTCTCTCTCTCTCTCTCTCTCTCTCTCTCTCTCTCTCTCTCTCTCTCTCTCTCTTTCTCTCTCTCTCTCAGACGTCGGCGAAAAGAAACACACGTTAAGAGGAAAAATTGCGCAGTATCGCCACCATGGGGCAGTTCTGGAGGGAAATAGGTCAGTGAGTGAGGCGAGGCGAGGCGAGATCACCAGAGTAGTGCTGCGTGACCTCTGCCCTACTGCTGAATGCTGACGGGGGCGGGGGGTGATGGTGGAGTGGGTGGGAGTGGGGTTTGTGATGTGGATAGTGAGTTTTGTTTTTCTGAATTTCACACCTCTTCTCTTTCCCTCTCTTTTTCCTTCTTTCCAGTTTTATTTTTATTAGTTTTCTTCTTTCTTTTGTACATTATTATTTTTTTCTTGTTTTACCGTTTTTCTTACTTTTTGTTTTCTCTTTCTAGTGTTTTCTTTTTCTTTCTTTCATGTTTTACCTCTTCTCATTACTGTTCGACTCTTGACCAGCAGGGGCACAGGAAACGCAGGTAACAGTGCAGGTGTTTATTCACAGAAGGTGTGAACAGAAGGCTGGAGGTAGGTGATCTCCCGGCGCCAGGCCGCGCACTTCCACTTAACACTTATGACTGAAGCCTAGCTCGTTCACTCATACACGTATTCATGCCTCACACAAGTCTCGCTCATTCACTCGTTCACACAACTAGCTAACAACCACACACCTCCCCCGAGACATAAGGAAGATTCCTTATCTTTGTTATGGCTACCGTAACACATGAAACAAAGTTACAATGATTGAAGTACAGAAAACACGGGTACATATACACAAAACAAACACAGCGTACAATGAACACGTACGACTAATCGTAGGTGCTACGGTGCCACCGCACCTGCAGTCGTCTCGGCTCCCTACGCTGTCGGCTGCTTCGACGCTCTGGTTGCTCTCGGCCACGGTGTACCCCGTTACCCTGATGCTCCGGGCTGCCGGGATGGTGGTGTTCCTCGTGACCCTGATGCTGAAGCGCTGCACCGCCATGAGCGGTGTGCTGCTCGACAGGAAGGGGGAGCAAGAGGTCTGTGTGGGCGTAGGTGTCTTCTATTACGCCACATCACGCGACCGCTGCCCATCTTGATGAGGTAGTCTCTCCTTCGCCCAACAGCCACGATGACACCCAGGCGATCCCAGAGGCCTGTCGTGTGATCTTGAACGTCGACGTGGCCACCGAGGTGCAGGAGAGGAAGAGTACGGGCGGACGCGTCGTGGCGAAGTTTCGCTTTCTTCCTCAGTCGCTCTGCCTTGGCGTCGCACTCATCAGCAGCGCGCTGCCACTGCTGAGCGTATGAGCGATGATGAGCCGGGACACAGGACCTCATAGGATGACCGAAGAGGACTTGTGCTGGTGATCGCCCTTCCGCCCTCGGAGTGTTGCGCAGTTCCAGCAACCCGCGAGCGAACGCATCCTCGTCCAGGTGTCCCTGCTGTGTGGTCGTGAGGATCAGCTTCTTCACGGACTTGACCGCTGCCTCGGCGTGACCATTGGAGCGTGGATAATGAGGTGAAGATACACGATGCTCCACCCCCCATCGAGCCAGGAAGCGCCGTACCGATGAAGAAGTGAACTGCGGTCCACCGTCAGTCCTCAGGAGAACAGGCACGCCCGTGTCGGCGAACACACCCCGAAGGACACGAACGAGCTGATCAGCCGATGCTGGGACGTGAGCATGCAGACACGTGAGGCCACCCAGACAAGCGATCTACATACACGAGGTATGTACGGCCTGCTGCGTGGAAGTAGTCTGCAGAAACTGACTCAAACACCCTGCTGGGTGTGTCCGTGTCCTGCCAGAGAGGTTCGTTGGCTTGGCTTGGTAGGAGTGGACGGCATAGTGAGCATCCAGAAACGACGTTCTCAACGTCTCTGTCCATACCAGGCCAGTACACCGTTTGTCGTGCCCGTCGCTTGGTGCGCTCCATCCCCTGATGACTGTCATGGAGTCGCTCTAGTGTTTTCTCGGCGGAGGCTGTGAGGAATAAGAAGCCTCGGCCCGTAAACCACCAGGTCGTCGTCTACGGCCAGCAGACTGCGCACCGGCCAGTACGTACGCAAGCGGTGATCGAGGTCGTGGCAATGATCAGGGAAGCCCTCGATGATGACGTTCTTGAGCAAGCAGTACTCCCCGTCTCTTGCTGCTGCGGCACGTACCATTTCCACAGTCTGATCCTGGAGTGGTGCTAAGCGGACGCCGTCCCTCATTGGTGGCAGATAACGCTGAGATGACCGCTGAGTGGAGAGGGTCGAGGTCACCAGAAGTAGCAGCATCCTCTTCCTCCACTGGGTCCTGTACTGGAGCACGTGAGAGGGCGTCGTCTGTCAACTCGATGGCCATGGATCCACCAGCCATTGCACGTAAACCTTCCTTTGCTTCGAAGACGCTGGGAAAGGCCTTGATCACCAGCAGCAGCGTGCCCCGCACGCTGCTGTGGCGTTGGGTCGTAGGAATGAGGCCAGCTGATCACTTCTGTGGGCGTAGATAGAGGTGGCTGCGAGGCGGTCGGGTACTTGATGGAGCTGTTGCCGGTGTGCTGTTCTTCCCTGCGTAGCGGTCGGATTTGAGCCGGAAAATCTTCGGGGAGGATTCCGAGAGCGATGGAATCGTACCAGCTAAGCAGCGCCCCCTTCACCTCCTTCACCACGCTCACAACAGTCTCAGCTTCCCTGTCGCCCAGTTGCAAGTGCGACGAGAAAGTTCCTACACAGGTGAGGGGGTGATTACCGGCAGCATAAAGTCCATCACCATCAGCGGGCGCCAAGCTGGAGGGCGGGATTCCAAGGAGTGTTGCCGTGTCGAGGCCAAATAACGGTCGTTTCGGCCCCAGAGTCAGGAGTCCACGTAATCTTGTCTCTTCCAGCGGGATGTGTGGCGGTAATGAGCACCTGGGGCGCAGGTCGTGCCGTCACCGTCTTTGTGTATACGCCTGATAAGAGCTGGTATACACTGGCACTGGCTCCCCGCCTCGGGCCTGCACCGCGATGAGGAGAGACAGTTGAGGAACTCCTCGAAGCTCCTCGTCGTTTCCTCACTGTCTGCTGACATACACTCGCAAAATGCCCTCTTTTCCCGCAGTTACGACACACTTTATCTATTGCCTGGCATCCCCTTTTGTCACTGCGACAATCTTTGCCACAACGATAACAGCCCGTGGGGCTTGAGCCCCCGAAACTGCCCTTCCTGTAGTTCGAGACAGCGTTCACACCATGGCTCGAAGAGTGAGAGCCGCCCCTTAGTACTGCACTACACTGGTTAGCGCTCTCTGATGCTCTGCAAATATCTATGGCGTTTTCAAGGGTGAGTTTCTTGTTTTCCAGCATGCGTTTCAGAGCCACTTCGTCTCGTGTCCCAACGACAATTCTGTCACGCAGCTGATGGTTTATGCACTGGTCGCAAAAGTCACAGAAATTGGCGATTTCCTTTACAGCACATAAAAAGTCGTCAAAACCTTCTTGCGTTTCTTGCACGCGGGAGTAGAAGTCTCTTCTATCCATGATGATGTTGCGCTGGCTTCGCAGGTACTCACACATTGCATCGAGGATGGTTCTTAACTCCGCGTCTCTCGGTAAGCTTATCCCGTAGCGAAGTGTACGGGTCCACTCGTCGTCTAGGACAGCAGCGAGTGCCGCCCTCTGCTCAGCCAGGGAGAGACAGTCTATCCTGGCGAGGGTTACGTATCCTTCAAACTTATGGCGCCACGTGTCGAACTCACGTAAAGATGCTGACGCCGTTAAGTGAGGAATGATGGTGGCGGACGTCGGGAACCTCGCGCCCTGGGTAGACGTGCTGCGGGCTGTGGTTTCGCCTTCATTGCTCGCCGTGGTGCGACTGGGAGCTTGTGTCCCCACTCTCTCCAGCAGCTGGGTTAAACGCTCCTCGCGAGCCTGACTCTGCTCCGACTGTCGCGCTAGCAGGGCAGCCAGCGCCTCCAACTGCTTCTCCATTCTGCGCCGTACCCACTGCAGCCTTGTCCTGATCCTACTCACTGCGCCATGTTCGACTCTTGACCAGCAGGGGCACAGGAAACGCAGGTAACAGTGCAGGTGTTTATTCACAGAAGGTGTGAACAGAAGGCTGGAGGTAGGTGATCTCCCGGCGCCAGGCCGCGCACTTCCACTTAACACTTATGACTGAAGCCTAGCTCGTTCACTCATACACGTATTCATGCCTCACACAAGTCTCGCTCATTCACTCGTTCACACAACTAGCTAACAACCACACAATTACGCTTTTTTTCTCCTTTCTTTTTATTATTGTTTCTTTTCCTGAGTTTTCCGTCCGTGACCTCTTTCTCTTCTTCATTTTCAATATTTTTTTCCCTTTTCTCTCGTAACTTTTCCTTCCTCCTCATTACTTTTTCTTTCATTTCCAATACGTTTTCTCTCTCTCTCTCTCTCTCTCTCTCTCTCTCTCTCTCTCTCTCTCTCTCTCTCTCTCTCTCTCTCTCTCTCTCTCTCTCTCTCTCTCTCTCTCTCTCTCTCTCTCTCTTGTTTACGCTTACTTCTTTTACACTATAATTATCCTTCCGTTTGTTTGTTATTGTTTAGTGCCCAAGGCGTTTTCTGTTTACCTGTCTATCCAGTCTCTCTCTCTCTCTCTCTCTCTCTCTCTCTCTCTCTCTCTCTCTCTCTCTCTCTCTCTCTCTCTCTCTCTCTCTCTCTCTCTCTCTGTCGACCCATGACATCTTTTGTCTTGTCTTCGACGGAACTTGTTTAATTTTTTACGTGTTTTTACCTTTGTGTGTGTGTGTGTGTGTGTGTGTGTGTGTGTGTGTGTGTGTGTGTGTGTGTGTGTGTGTGTTGTAAGTCGTGTGACACAGAAGACAGTCCGCCTCGTGTCCGTTCAGTAGGAGACAGTTTGTCACCGTGAACTGATGGAGGAGGAGGAGGAGGAGGAGGAGGAGAAGAAAGATGAGGAGATGAAAGAGAAGAAATAAAGGAACACAAAGAGCAATTAACATTATTGCTATGGAAGCGGGCAACAAATCATGATAATTATGAATCGTACATTATTCACCATTATTAAGCAATTTCCAGCGATTTACTTATCCATTTGTTTGCTGCATATTAATACATTCACTTACCAATATACCCCGGACTGGAGAACGAAGAGAAACAGGTTACGGGCAGGTACAAATAATTATAACTGAAGGCCGCGAGGGAGAAGAGAAAAACACACACACACACACACACACACACACACACACACACACACACACACACACACACACACACACACACACATTCTACCAGTCGAGTAGGTGTTAATATCAGTGGGTTGTGATCCCGGCAGCGCAGCGCACGTCACCTTTGCCTGAGCACGCCATGCCGCCACCCTCAGTGCTCGCGTTGGCAGGGCGTCGCCGGGAGATGCTTGTCCTCCCCTGCCACGACCTCGAAAACAGGGAGGAGGGAAAAAACACGTAATTATGTCGGAAAAATGACGCTGTTTTGAAAATGGGGAAAAAGAAAAAATCTTGGGGGGAGAGAGAGAGAGAGAGAGAGAGAGAGAGAGAGAGAGAGAGAGAGAGAGAGAAACTGCGTCTCCACTAAGTTAATATCTCACATCCTCGCTTCTTGTAAATTTTGTTATAGAATATAATATACGTAGTAGCCTTTTTTGTATATAGGATTTTGTCTTCGAAACATTGTGGAGAAGGAGGAGGAGGAGGAGGTGGAAGAAAAGCATAAAGAAACACAAAGGAAAAACAAACAATAACAGATCCGTTAGTCCTTACGAGGTTGTTTACAGGAAGAACATCTCGTAGGGGAGAGAGAGAGAGAGAGAGAGAGAGAGAGAGAGAGAGAGAGAGAGAGAGAGAGAGAGAGAGAGAGAGAGAATAATAGTAGTAATAATATCGATAATAATAACAACTTTAAATCGTCACACAATAATATAAACTAGCCATATAATAAAAAAAGAAAAAGTTCCTAACAAGTTAAACTATCAGTGATACAAGAAAACTAGGAGCAATTACAATTAACGCTGTAATTAAGAACAGTTACCCTGATGAAAAACAGCTGCGGATGATGGCAGTACCTCTCTCTCTCTCTCTCTCTCTCTCTCTCTCTCTCTCTCTCTCTCTCTCTCTCTCTCTCTCTCTCTCGCACGTCACAGGCAGGCGTCTCACACAGTCCGTGGCGTCACTTTGAATGAAGTCGAATGAAGTTGTGAGAGATGCTGGAATTAGTTTATCAGAGAGAGAGAGAGAGAGAGAGAGAGAGAGAGAGAGAGAGAGAGAGAGAGAGAGAGAGAGGGAGAGGGTAATAGCAATAATAATACCTGAAGAAGATCGAGGGATGGCGAGGGGAGAAGAAACAAGATAAGAGGGGAAGCAAATGATGGAGTAGAGAGGGGAACGAAAGGAAAAGAAGAGAATGTCGTGTCTCTCTCTCTCTCTCTCTCTCTCTCTCTCTCTCTCTCTCTCTCTCTCTCTCTCTCTCTCTCTCTCTCTCTCTCTCTCTCTCTCTCTCTCTCTCTCTCGTGTATTTTTCGGGTTATTTACTCAGACTTTCACGGTAATTTTCTTCGCAGTTTGTCATCGTCTGTTTCTTTCTCATCTTCCTTCTGTTTCTTACATTTTCAGAATACGTCCTCGTTCATGTCACACTTATAGCCTTTTATTACTCCTTCTTCTTCTCTTCCTCTTCCTGCTCCTTCTCCTCCTTCACTTTCCCTTGCTCCAATCTTTCTTCTCTATTTTCTTCATTCTCCTCCGTCACTCTCCCGCCTTTTCTCTTCGTTCTTTACCTGTCTTCAATATTCTTCTTTCTCATTTTGTTTCTTTCGTTTCCTTTCTTTCTTCGTTCACTTGCGTCACTATTTTATTTTTGTTCGTTCTCCTGCTCTTCATATTTTACATTTTTTTTCTCTTATATCTCTTTCATCATCCTCTTCCTCCTTGCACTCTTCACTTTCCTTCTACCGCCTTCATTCTCCTCCTCATCATGTTTCTCCACCGATTCCCTTCTTTTCTTCTGTCATCTTCATATTTGCTCGCCTTCTCTCTATTTTTCTTTCCCTCATCATCTTTTATTACCTTGTTTTCTTTTTAACTTGCTTCTTTTTCCTCCATCTTCCTCTTTTCTCGCTTTTCTGTTTTCTTTCCCTTATTATCTTGTTTTTTATTCCCTTCTTTTCTTCTATTTTCCTCTTATTTCCTCTCATTGTTTTCTTTCCTTCGTCCTCTTCATCATCTTATTTCTCCATTAATTCCTTTCTTTCGACTGTCTTCCTCCAATTTCCTCGCCTCTTTTTATTCATTTTTTATCTTCATCCTCATCGTCTTGTTTCTCCCTTGATTCCCTTCTTTTCCCTATCTTCCTCTTATTTTCACGCCTCCTATTTTTCTTACATTCACCCTCTTCATCATTCTGGTTTGCCTTTAATTCTCTTCTCCTTTCCTTCTCTCCTCAATTTCCTTCTCTTCTTTCCCTTTCAGTTTTTCTTTTTCCTTTTCTTCCCAGTTATCTTCCTGTTCTTTCTCCTTTTCTCTCTAAGCACCTTCCTCTGCTCCTCCTCCTCCACCTCCTCCTGCTCCTGGTTCTTCTCCTCGTTTGAAGATCGATTGGATGAAAAGAGTGCAACAAAAGGGAGGGTGTTGATCAATATTGCTCATTCTTCCAGACCTATTCACCACGTAATACGATCATATCTGTACATCCCGTGTTCTGAAAAGAAGACTGATTGCTCCTTATGCGCCACTTCTCCCTGTATACACTCGCCTATTTCCACAAGCCTTCAGTACCTCTCTCAGTCTGACTCGTATTCAGAAGTGTCTTGCTCTCTATCTCTTTCTCTCTCACCACGACTATTTTCAAAGCCCACTCAATTATTTAGCCGGGTTCTCAACAGTGTTTCTCTTGTTAATAATGTACTAGAAATCTTGTTTAATCTGTTAGTAGTAATATAAAGTCCTTGAAATTGAAACCTTTGAAACTTTAACTACGTGGAGCCTTGTGAAAGTAGTGGCGTGGGGCAGAAGTGTTTTATAATTCGTTTCTCAGTCTCTCTGGTATCTACGTGCGTAACTTTACCTCTCTCTCTCTCTCTCTCTCTCTCTCTCTCTCTCTCTCTCTCTCTCTCTCTCTCTCTCTCTCTCTCTCTCTCTCTCTCTCTCCGGACGGTGTTGTATACCTCTGCACGTTGTTGCGGCGCGAAAAATAAATCACTCCATCAGTTTATCGCAGGAGTTAGATCAGTTAGTGAATAAAATAACGCTCGCCGGCTTCTGTGAATAGGAGTATGTGAGTCTTATTGTCCTGTAGTGGTGGTGGTGATGGTGGTGGTGCTTCTGATCTGTGGTGCGTAGTGGTGATGGCAAGGTGATGTGATGGTGCCGGTCTGAAGGAGCGAAGTGTATAGTCCCGTCAAACAGGCAGCCTTGTTATATACCAATTGTGTTGCTGTTGCGTGCTGTTCCAGTGTTTCAATGCTCCTCCTCTTCTTTTTCTCTTTCCTCCTCCTCCTCCTCCTCCTCCTCTTCCTCCTCCTCCTCCTCCTCCGAGCGATTGGGTGAGAATTCCTCTTCTTTATCGGTTATTTGTCACTTTCCTCATCCTCCCATTATTGTTCTCCTCCTCCTCCTCCTCCTCCTCCTCCTCCTCCTCCTCGTCATGCTTTCGCGATTCTTCGTCTTCCTCGACCTCGGTAACCTTGAGCTTTCAATGTGATCTTTGTTTATAGAATTATTATAACAATGCTTCCTCTCTTCTCTCTCTCTCCCCCACCCTCTCTCTCTCTCTCTCTCTCTCTCTCTCTCTCTCTCTCTCTCTCTCTCTCTCTCTCTCTCTCTCTCTCTCTCTCTCTCTCTCTCTCTCTCTCTCTCTCTCTCTCTGTCTGTCTGTCTTTTATTAACTTCCCTCTCACTCATTCTCTCTCTCCCTCCATCACCACACCCGGTTTCTTTTCACTTCGACTGCCTCCTCCCTTCGCCTTGTCTCGAGTATCTCTCCATCTCTCCACCTCGCTCACTTCCCCCGTACCTTATCTTTCCCCTGTTATTCACACCTACGCCCGTGAATGACGTGGAAATGAGTGAGTGAATGATAAGAATGAGCACCTACTTAAACGCGAGCCCCACTTAACAAACACTCCATCAACTTGGGGCCGCACGAACAGGGACGGGTGGGAAACGTACTTACAGACACACACCAGCTGACGAATGTGTCTAGTGTATCAGCCTGGTGCGGAAATGAAGGATAAGGATACACACGGACTTGATAAATAGAGGTTCAGCTTTAGGATGCCACAACGGTAAATTTGTCTAATAAAAGCCGTCGTATTGTGGATTTTCTTTTTCTGGTTAAGTGGGACAACAAAACTAAAATAAATAGATAGATAATGGAATCCCCGCTGTAGATGCCACTTCCCTATAAGAAAAGTAAAAAAAAAAATAATAATAAATTGCGCTCTAGAATGTCACATCGGTAAATTTCCATAACAAAACTGTCACTTTTTTTTTATCATCATTATTATTTAAGAGGAACTGTGGTAAAGGCCAATGAAACTTGAAAAAAAAAAAAAAAAAACGTTCACTAAAGGTGCTAGGCCTAAATTAAATCTAAAACTATATTGTCTTGAAAGTGAGTGACGAAGCTTTATCATTTCCAAGTAGAATCATAGAGGAGTATGTAATTGTCTTGCCTTTATCTGTACAATTCATTATTTTGACTTAATCTAACCGAACCCGCCGCCACGTGCACCTTACATAATTGCCTCCCAAAAAGAAGAAAGGAAGTGACGGTAATGACGTGTACAGCAATGGAGTAAATCTTTGACAGTTCATGACACTCTGACTCGAGGTATTTCAGTAACCCTACATGGCTTAACTGAAAAGAAATATATAAGAATTACAAACATTTAGTGGTTTCATCAACTCCATTACTTAGTGTTTTTTTTTTTTTTTTCCGAATAATCCAAAGTAATCAAGCTGGAGGGAGAATCATGGCAGTCGAAGGATCAACAAAATACAGTACAGACGATCTTAATAATAATAGTTTAAGTTCACTATATCTTACACAATGGAGCAGAGAGAGAGAGAGAGAGAGAGAGAGAGAGAGAGAGAGAGAGAGAGAGAGAGAGAGAGAGAGAGAGAGAGAAAATGCACTTATGAACTACACCACACACTAATGAACTGCAGATCTTAACAGCAGACCTTATTACCACCACCACCACCACCACCACCACCCCGGCTGCGTATTCCAGTACAAATTTCCCCTCGGCAGGTAACTCTCGCGGGTGACAGGGACGAGATAAGGTCTGTAATGGAGAACTGATGTATACTTAAGGCAATCCACCGGGCGCGTCCAACAGGGGGCGAAGAGGCCGTTAGGGGCTGTTTACCTGGGGCCAGTAAACAAGACACGGCCAATATTATGTTTGCTTACACCTGTGCGAGTTGCCAGTCGTGGTTTTTTTTTTCCTTATCTCGCTGCCGCTTCCTCTCGTTATTTTTGTTGTTTATTTGTTTTCATTGTGTTTATTTATGTTTTGTCTTCGTGTATTGCTGCCTCGTCCTCCTCCTTGGCGGTATTTTTGCTCGTGTGTGTGTGTGTGTGTGTGTGTGTGTGTGTGTGTGTGTGTGTGTGTGTGTGTGTGTGTGTTTGAGTCTTGTTAATAAGTTGTTTGTCATTTTTGCCTGTAGCTACTCCTCTCTCTCTCTCTCTGTGTGTGTGTGTGTGTGTGTGTGTGTGTGTGTGTGTGTGTGTGTTCCTGTCTGCCTGAGTTGTCAAGTTTTCAGTGTGTCATGTTTTCGCTTCAGTTAAGGACTTGTTATGTGAAAAGGAGAGGACGGTGGGGAAGTATGAAGAGAGGAGGAGGAGGAGGAGGAGGAGAGAGAGGAGAGCGATCAAGTTATGGAAGGAGAAAAGAGGAAAGGAAAATAAATAGGAGTATGAGGAAGAGGTAGTAAGGACGAAGAGGAGGAGGAGGAGGAGGAGGAGAGGGAGGAGGAGTGTCGCTTAAGGAAGAGGAGGAAGGGGTGGTGTTAAAATGTTTCCAATTTGCTCAAGTGTAAATCCACGATAAGGGAAGGGAACACCACCACCATCATCATCATCAGTGAGAGAGAGAGAGAGAGAGAGAGAGAGAGAGAGAGAGAGAGAGAGAGAATAAAGGATGATATCAGGATTAAGTTGAGATGAGCGTCCAACCCATCTAGTGAGGAAGGGAGAGTGAAGGGAAACGCCTTTACCGAAGAGAAAGAGAGGAGGAGGAGGAGGAGGAAGGAGGGTGATGATTGAATGCGTCGCTCCTCTTACTACTACTACTACCATTACTACTACTACTACTACTACTACTGATGTATAGGATGAAGACTGACAAGGGCCGAGGAGAGGGACGAGGGGAAATACTGTACAGGCTGTGATGAGAGAAATACTACATGTGTTAGGGGTGTGGAAGGAAGGCGCAGGAAAACACGGGTGCAATCAACCTAAAAAGGAAGGAATATAGGAGCGAAAAGTGTTCAGCAGCAGCAGCAGCAGCAGCAGCAATAGAGGAGAAGAAGGAAGGAGAGGTGGTGTGTGATGGAAATGCTGTAGTATGTGTTGGGATGTTGAATGTGGCAATCTGTTTTAATGTGGAGGGAACTTTACGGTGGAGATTATACGAGAAGAAAGGAAAAGGGGAGATTTCATGATTATAAGACTGAAAAAAAGAGAAAATGTGGGAATAATGCAAATGGTTGACTATAAGGAAGAGGAAGAGGAGGCCATGAGAAGATATGACGAGGTAGTGTTAGGATGAAATATTATAAAAAAAAGGAAGAAAAGGGAGGCGATCCATCTTAAAGGAAACGAATTTTTAGGATGAAAGGGAGAGGGGAAGATGGAAGAGGGTGAGGTGAGGGATAGTTTGATCAGGATGGAGGAAGGAACGAGCAAGTGATGGAGAGAAGGGAGGGAGGGAGGCTGGGGCGAGCATGGCCACACCCAGAGAGAAATTAGTATCATTTTTCAGAGGGACGGAGGAAGGGAGGGAGGGAGAAGGAGAGAGACGGGGAAGGAAGGAGGGAGAGTGAGAAAGAGGGAACAGTCATGACTCAGTCCACCACCTCTCCCTCTCTCTCTCCCTCTCTCTCTCCCTCACTACTATGAGTAAACAGAGGGAAGAGAGGGAAGAGATAGATAAATGTGTGTGTGTGAGAGGAGAGAGAGAGAGAGAGAGAGAGAGAGAGAGAGAGAGAGAGAGAGAGAGAGAGAGAGAGAGAGAGAGAGAGAGAGAGAGAGAGTGTGAGGGTGCAAATATAAACACACACACACACACACACACACACACACACACACACACACACACACACACACACACACACACACACACACACACACACACACACACAAATACTTTTCTCTTTACTCAGACTTTTAAACTCCAGAAATACCAGAAAAATGTGAAAAAAACAATACTTTTGTTCAGCTGTTTTTTTTTTTTTGTTTTTTGTTTTACCCACAGCATTCCTTACTTTACTCTCTCTCTCTCTCTCTCTCTCTCTCTCTCTCTCTCTCTCTCTCTCTCTCTCTCTCTCTCTCTCTCTCTCTCTCTCTCTCTCTCTCTCTCTCTCTCTCTCTCTCTCTCTCTCTCTCTCTCTCTCTCTCTCTCTCTCTCTCTCTCTCTCTCTCTCTCTGTTACTTTATGATGTACACGCACCCTCACACACCCTTCTCTCACACGTCTACTCACTCATGCCTCACGAAAGCAAACCTAAGCACCACACCCTTCACACACACACACACACACACACACACACACACACACACACACACACACACACACACACACACACACACACACACACACACACACACACACACACACACACTCCTAGCAACAGCGGCCCGGCGTTCAGCATTCCCGATATGATTCACTAGACATTTTCGGAGACGAGAGAAGGAAGCGGCGAAAGAGGGAGGGGAGAGGAGGCTTGAGAGGGGACATGGTGGGGGGAGTAAGGGAGAGGGGGAGACAAGGGGAAGGAGGGGAGAGGGGCAAGGAGGGCACGAGGAGAGAAAGAGGAGCCGTTGGGGAAGAAAGGAGGGAGGTGGGCAAGAGGAGGAGGAGGAGGAGGAGGAGGAGGAGGAGGAGGAGGAGGAGGAGGAGGAGGAGGAGGATAACTACGAAAACGTTCTCTCCACAAAGACGGTGAACTGAAAAATGAGGCAAGGAGGAGGAGCGTTTGTGATGAGCAGGTGTGAAGAAAATAATATGAAAAAAAAAAAAAATAGTCTATATGAAATGCTCCTAACATATCAAAGAAAAGATTAAAAATGTAAAGAAAAAGGGCAAAAATATGACCTTCAGGCTTCTCGCTTCACACGGAAAAAGGAAAAAAGGGAGATAGAAATGAATAAATAAGAAGACGTGAGCGGGAGGAGGAGGAGGAGGAGGAAGAGGAAGAGGAAGAGGAAGAGGAAGATGAAGAGGAAGGAAGTAAGGAAGGAATGTGTAACAAGACAAAGGGAGACAAAGGACGGAAGGAAGGTGACAGAATATTGAGAGAGAGAGAGAGAGAGAGAGAGAGAGAGAGAGAGAGAGAGAGAGAGAGAGAGAGAGAGAGAGAGAGAGATCGCACCAAGGAATATATACCAGTAAGCATTTCCGCCCTTCAAATCTCTTATCTCCAGCCCTCCTTATCACCTTATCTGTTGTAATGTCACCGATGACGTGTCACGCTGCCCGATAAGGAAGTTTAAAGGGGGGAAGAGAGTGGTGCTCGAGGTGGCCCATAAACGCTGCGGAAATTAAAGGAGAGAAAAAAGGAAAGCCGGGAGAGGGGGAAAATGGAAAATTGAGATAATCAGTGGCTGAAAAAAGAGGAAATTTAAAAAGTTTCCCCACCCCAAAAGTTAAGACATTTTCTTATTTCTTCTCACCGTGATTAGAGAGAGAGAGAGAGAGAGAGAGAGAGAGAGAGAGAGAGAGAGAGAGAGAGAGAGAGAGACTAGGAGATTGGAGGAATCATGGTAATCACAAATGATATAATGGGAAGAGAGAGAGAGAGAGAGAGAGCCAGCCTCGAGACAACATAATGACACCGGGACAGGACAAGAAGTAACGCACTCACACACACACACGACGCAAGGAAGCAAGTTGAGGAAAATACATAATTACTGGGATGCCAAAGATATAAATAGCAAGACGTGAATAAACCATGGGAAAGGAAGGAGAGGGAAAATCACTAAATACACAACAATTAGAAGAGGAATCTGAGAGAGAGAGAGAGAGAGAGAGAGAGAGAGAGAGAGAGAGAGAGAGAGAGAGAGAGAGAAAAATATGGTAGTAGGAAGAAATTATAATAACGAGAGAGAGAGAGAGAGAGAGAGAGAGAGAGAGAGAGAGAGGTTGGAAAATAGAATGATAATAGGAGGGGGAGGAGGAAAGGTAAGTGTGTCGGGGAGGAGGAGGAGGAGGAGGAGGAGGAGGAGGAGGAGGAGGAGCGTCTTCGCCTTTCAAGGATCTGATGCATCGTCAATTTACATGCATATTGTTCTTGCCATTTTTCTTACCTTGTCTGAACGGAATTACCCTCCTCCTTTTTTTGGCTCCACCTAAATTGGTTACCTGATTTTGACTTGCTCCTTTTGCATCTTCGTGAAATTGAGTTTTGAGTTTTTTTTTTCGTGTTTTTTCTTTCACTCTTATTTTTCTTTTTTTACGGAATTTTTTATTTTTTGCATGTCTGATATGTTTCTACGTACGTATGTATGTACTCGTATGTGTGTGTGTATGTATGTATGTTTCTTTTTTTTTGTAAAGTTTCGTACGTACAGCTTTTTTATTTATTTATTTATTCTTTTCATTGTTTTGTTGTGTATATTTTTTTGTACGTGTGTGTATTTTCATATGTAGACCAGCAGCTTCCCGTATTTTCTTATGTCCACGTATTTGTAGGTTTTATTCTGTGGAGGTTCCTTCGCATGACAATTCTTTTTTATACAAATGTACAATGACACCCCCTGTAAAAACCGCAGTTCCCGCTTAATTACGGCATCGTTTCGCGTGTAATTATTGCGGAGTGGGAGAGCCGTTATGCCTGAGGTGGGCCATAACTCACCTGTGCTCCCCCGTCATTACCGTACCTGCGCTGGATGGAGTGAATGTCTACCCTCCTTCCGCCTCCTTACCTGCCTCTCACACAACCCGCCCCGTCTACTTACCTTAATGATTGCCTTGTCCAACCCAACAAGCAGCAACTAACGGCCTCTTTCCCTCCTCTTCCTCCTCTTCATCCTCCTCCTCTTCGTGCTCCTCTTCCCTCCTCCTCCTTCCCTCCCTCCCTCCCGTTTACCCCTTCGCTTCTCTCTTTCCTCTTCCCTTTTCCTTCGTCATTTCCCTCTTCCTCATCATCTCTCTTCCAATTCCCTCTTTCCTTCCCCCTTTTCCTAAATAATTCCCCTCTTTTCCTCCTCGTCTCTCTTGCAATTCCCTCTTTCCTCCTCCTCCTCCTCCTCCTCCTCCTCCTCCTCCTCCTCCTCCTCCTCCTCCCTGGACGTAATTCCAGCGCCGAGCAACAGCAACACTTAGAAGCAGATGTAGCAGGAGCGGTCTGAAAGGGAGGATGTGGGAAGGGTGAGGGGTGAGAAAGACGAGTACTGTAAGGGAGAGAGAGAGAGAGAGAGAGAGAGAGAGAGAGAGAGAGAGAGAGAGAGAGAGAGAGAGAGAGAGAGAGGGAGGGAGGGAGGATGAGTTTGTACACCTTTGGATTACAAACAATTAGTTCAGAATGGTAATGACTTCGTACTGCAAACACTATGGGAGACTTTCAAATTATTCCCTTGCCCTTCCTATTCTTCCTTCCCCTCCTCCTCTTCCTCCTCTTCCTCCTTGTTTAAGTTGTAAGGTTTAATATGCAAAACTCATAAACAAACCGTCACACACTGCTCGCATGTATTAAGTTATTGCATTGTGTCCCTTCCCTCCCCCGTGTCAATAAATACATCAGGTGCAGGTGTGTTAGGACGGCGGAGGGGCGCGGTGTTGTTGGGCTGTGGTGTTGTGGTGTGGTGTTGCAAGGGTCGTGGTGGTAAGGCGGGGTGGATCAGCAATACTTCAAGAATGTGATTTGGGTGTATTTGAATGTTGATGGTGAGTGGAAGGGGTGTTGATTACCCAGATGACGGGGAGAAAAGGAGGAAATTGAAGAGCAGGAGAAAGCGAGGCAGTGACAATTATTAAAGACCGTATTCAGAAGCACTTCTGCGCACCACCTCCACTATTTCAAGGCCCTACTTGAGGTTATACGGGTTCTTAAGGATGTTTTTTTTTTTACGATTCTGGTGACAAATTAACAAGGTTTCTACTTTATTTAAAGGAGAAACATTATTGAAAACCAGGCTAATCATCTTTGTGGTCTTTGGTTGTGGTGAGAGAGCAAGGCGTTTCAAAATATAGACCACAGTGCAGTGCAGAGGGGGAGTGCGGCGAGGATCGTGGTGGTGAAAAAACAATACTATCTCAGATATAACTTATCTGAGAACTTCCTTTCTTAACATACTCATGATGAGTCTGTTTTTGTTTTTCTCACTTTCCGTCAGAGAAGCTTTCCTCTACGGGCACAAGATAAATGTGACATTTTTTTTTCTAACAGTGTGTGTGTGTGTGTGTGTGTGCGTGTGCGTGCGTGCGTGCGTGCGTGCGTGCGTGCGTGCGCGCGCGCGTGTGTGTTCGTGTTCTAGACGTGGTATCTGGAGGGTGAAGTGCTATAGTTATCCAGGAGTTCTTAGTACCAGCGGGGCCGGTATGCAGAAAACTTCAGATAGCTCCTCTTAAAGCTACTCATAACTTTCAAATTCTCCACAGTGCTAGGAGGTAGACTTGTGAGTTATGCAAAGTAACTCATAAGGCGACTCCTGGCTGTGAGCTGAGTGATTTATGATCTACTCATAAGAAAGCGCTGTGTGGTGTATCTTGCGCTACTAATAGCGCAAACGTTTTGTTAAAAACACTCCTATCACGATGATAAAGATATGGTGGTATGTTGTTATCACTTTAAAGTGATATTTAGAAATTTTGTCAATGTGATAATTGCAGAAATGAGAATCTATCAATATATTATACCTCGAAAAGAATGTGTGGGTTTACTCTGGCGGCGGAATGCTGCCCGCCTCAGCTCAGAAAAACACATTCCACAAGAAGTAGTCTACTGAGTATCGACAAGCAGTACCACTACACCTTGCCAGCGTGGAGCCAGCTCTTCAGTTATGCAATTGCTCAATACTATTTACTTAAACGTTATTCTGATAGCAAGATCATATTTTCAGGGTACAAGTTTAGATATGCGGTGCTGCCCAGTCGCTCTGCTCAATGAATCCCCGCTCTTTTTCGCTCTAACCCATTTCACTAACTAAATCAAACAAATCTAGACTAAACAAATCTAGCCCCACCTAATCGAACTCAACTACTTTCACATAAGATAGTTTCATTAATTAATGTTTGGTTAGGTTTAGTCGGGCGAGGCCTTGGCCCGCGGTGCTCCCGGTGTAGGTTCATTGGGTCTACCCAGCACGTTTTGACCCGCGCTTGCATGAACAGTGTGCCAAACGTGCGATTAAATTCTTACAAAACTTTGTCAAGTAAAATATAACCAAACCTAACCGAAAATGCTTCGGCGCTTTGGTACCACGAGTTGTTGCTCCACCATTATCACTTGTGAGTAGCTCATAAGCTTCTCAGGAGTCCTCTCCACGACTCTCAACATATCGACGCGCTAGTGCTCATAACCCGATGCGAATTTTTCTGCACTACTCATAAAGCTTATGAACTACTCTGAGACTTTTTGAGCTGCATCCAGTTCATAACAAGACATATGACCTTTTCTGCATACCCCTCCAGGACCTTTGTGGCTCTGTCCTTCTTTCCCGCGGCAATTGGATGTAGTGGACAGGATCACTAATGGCCTCGACTGGTTCACCTGGTTCATGAGTCACTCCGCTGCGGTCAGGTTCGCTGCACTCTTTATAGGAAGACCGAGCGGGAACTCGGGGGGAGAGAGAGAGAGAGAGAGAGAGAGAGAGAGAGAGAGAGAGATGTAGTGTGTATATATATATATATATATATATATATATATATATATATATATATATATATATATATATATATATATATTATATATATATATATATAATATATATATATATATATATATATATATATATATATATATATATATATACGATATATATATATATATCGTATATATATATATATATATGTTACGCATAATGTGGACAATTGCCTAATGTGAACATTAGGCAGAAAATTGCCTAATGTGTACATCAAGCAAGTAGGTTGCGTAAAGTTTACAAATTGTTAACATTAGGCAAAAAAATGCCTATTGTTCAAATTATGCAGCTCAATTTTGCCCAATGTGAATAAGGAAAACATAATTAATTAATGCAATATTAGTATAAGTAAAATAGGTCAATCGATCTCAGGGTTCAGTTGAGTCCAATCACAAATTTTTGCATGATCTGCCTGGGTGACAGCGCGAGTTGCATTTAATTTCTTTTCTTAGGCAGCTGCACCTTCCTGATGTACATTGAGTAGTACATTGACACTTTGTATAACCTTGCCCACCAGTGGCTCTTGCTGTTGCTGTTCTCATCGATAGGCAGATATCAGGAACCTCTTCAGACTTTATAAGGGTCTGTTTGATCCCACTTAGGTCAGCTGGTGTAAATTTTGTTCTAATAATAACCTAACCTAACCTAAACCTAACCTAACCTAACCTAACCTAACCTAACCTAACCTAACCTAACCTAACCTAACCCTAACTATAACAGACCCAAAGTTTCGAACAACATTCGAACAAAACTGTAGACACTGGTTTGTCATTCAATTCACATTAGGCAAAAATACCCTTGCCTAATTTGAAAATCATGCCTAAAGTGGACATTAAGCAAGTAAGTTGCCTATTGTCAACATCGTGCAAACAAATTGCCTAATATGAAGATTAGGCAATTTCACTGCCTAATGTTCACATTAGGCAATTATCCACATTATGCGTGACATATATATATATATATATATATATATATATATATATATAGTATATATATATATATATATAATATATATATATATATATATATATATATATATATATATATATATATATATATATATAATATAATATATTGTGACCGCAAAAGGGAGGTGGTGAATGAAGACTTAATCCTTTGACTGCCAACCTGAGTGGGACATTTATTGCTCCATTTGAATGATACGAGACGATTCTAGTGGCCAGAATTATGCCACAGATACCAAAAGACTTGAAGTGCTGGAGTCTTTTGTGTTAGTCTTTTTCTTCTTCATACTACCTTAATCCCAGTGTATTGCAGGGTCAACCGCTCGAGTTATCCTTCTCCATCTGTTTCTATCCATTGCATCTTCTTGCACTCCCAGCTTGTTCATATCACTCCTTATTACGTCTCCCCATCTTATTCTCTGTCTCCCAACCCTCCTTTTTTTGTGTGTGTTAGTGGTGTCCAAAATTATTGAGAGAGAGAGAGAGAGAGAGAGAGAGAGAGAGTAGAGAGAGAGAGAGAGAGAGAGAGAGAGTAGAGAGAGAGAGAGAGAGAGAGAGAGAGAGAGAGAGGAGAGAGGGTGGTGGGGGGGGTGATGATGACTATAGTGATGACAATAACCTCTCGTGGGAGTAACCTTCTAATAATGTCCATCTTAAAATATAATACTGACAATTAGTAACCTAATTTCTGACGGAGATGTACTGTAGGCGACATGTAAGAAAAAATGACAATTACGAATGCAGATAATTATACCAAATCAGTTACATCATTTACAACAATAAAAAAAAAAAAGTACAATTGCCATTTTACTAAGAGCTCATTTCAGTATTATATAGTAACTCACTGACACTTCCTCTCCTGCAGGACCCTCCCAACTCGCATACGTACCAGTGCACTTCATAACACCTCATTAGTATTACCTGACACGATGTGGTAACGTGGACCGGTGTGCTGGTGTCGGGGTGTCTATACATAAATAAGCCTAACTGCAAACCCCTAGCGCCAAGACCCGTATTGTGAACCACTTCTGCGCCTCACCACCACTGTATTCAAAAGTCTCTAGTTAGATGAAGTTGCACGAGTTTTTAAGTGTGTTCTTTACAGTTTTAGTGACATATTAACAAGAATTCTACATTATTAAGAGGGAAAACACATTTGAGAACCTGGTTAATCATCTCTGTGGCTTTCAAAAATAGTCGTGGTGAGAGAGCGAAACCCCTTTGAATCTGGGCGCTAAGGTTCGTCAGGATTGCCACCAGTGCTTCATTATTACACGTATATTCTTGTCCGTCCTCAGTTCAAAGAGGTCCCCCCGCGGCCATCTGCTCCACTGAAGACTTTTGTTTCCGAGAATGTTTCGTGCGTAAAAACCCAGCGAGTCCTTTCATAGCGCTAACGGTGTACACGGCCATTATTTTTGGAACAGGAAATGTCGTCTCTCTCTCTCTCTCTCTCTCTCTCTCTCTCTCTCTCTCTCTCTCTCTCTCTCTCTCTCTCTCTCTCTCTCTCTCTCAACTATCTTTAACTTTTCCTTATCGGCTCTTTCCTCCTCCTCCTCCTCCTCCTCCTCCTCTTCTTGAAATCTTGTCCTTGCTCTCTCGTTTCTCGCTCCCCCTCCTCCTCCTTCCTGCAAACAAAATAATTATTCAACCGTCAGATGAGGATCAGATATCCTTTAACATACAAACCCACCGTCGCACGCTTCGGGACAAAGAACAGCCAGTGCAAAATTACATTACTCGCTTGGTGCCATTGCGTAAGGAAACAACCTTGTCTTCCTCGTTACCAGCGACGGGAAGTACGCGGCTATTGTGCATTTGGGAAAAAAGAAAAAAAGGTACATGATGCTCGGGTCCATAGCAAGGAAGCTCTGAGTATAAGACGCCGGAAATAATCCCATCTCTACATTTTCCAGGGAAGACCTCGCCTCGAATATGACCGTGCAATTCTGGCTCCTTGGTTACGAGAACACTGTGTTACTCGGGGGAGCACCGCGCCACGCCGCAAAACTGGTGCCGGCATTAAGGACTAAACCTGCGAGGAGAGGCTGAGGCTCCGCTATTTGTGTTTACCGAGGGAGAGGAGATTATACAAGCAGGCAGGGTGCAGATACTCGTGGTGTTTGGTAACTGCGTCAACATTGATTACTCTAAGTTATCTGAAATTAGAATCAACAGCGACGAGAAGCAACTGGATATCGGTAAAAAATATATATATAAATAAATAATGATAATAATGCATTAACAGATTAAAAAAATATTCCAACAAATCCTGTTGTTACTAAGTGAAAAAAGTGAAGATTGAATAAATATTTTGCTGTGAGATTAGTCTCCTAATTTGTCTGTTCATCTCATAAAATCTGAATCATATTTGTAGTCGTGGAAAGACGTGACATGACTCGTGCATCTGTTTCGACATTCTTGTTTGTCCTCACAAGCATCACCAACCCTCACTTCCTTCAACAAACAGTAGAAACCATCAACAAAAGCTCAAGAAACGTACATACGTAGCACATAAATTGCTGTACAGAATATTACTATGTAATAAGGCAAATTAAATGTTTTCCTTAAATTTAAATATGAAAAAAGGTTATGGAAAATAGTCGTAGTGTGATTTTCCTGTGACTGTGACAGTGAAGAGCCAGGACGCATTCAGTGAGGGCCCGGGGTGCTGGCCTCACTGTCTGCCAACACCACACTTCACATCATCATTCCTATACTATTTCTTTGCCTCACCACAGGAACGTCATTGTTTGGGAGCCACTTCCCCACAAATTCTCTCTCTCTCTCTCTCTCTCTCTCTCTCTCTCTCTCTCTCTCTCTCTCTCTCTCTCTCTCTCTCTCTCTCTCTCTCTCTCTCTCTCTCTCTCTCTCTCTCTCTCTCTCTCTCTCTCTCTGAATGGCGGGAGGAAAGAAAGTTTACAGTTTTTCTATTTCTCTCTCACGAATTCAAAGATTGACGAACACGATCATATTGACTCAGAAAATTTGAGTAGAAAAACACACTTTATTGACTGATGTATACATTCTATATCAATATGCTTCTTGTACTTTTCATGATGTAACTCTGCAATTTTGACATTCTCTATTGCGAAAATGCTTTTTTTTTTTTTTTTTTTGTAGTTCCGGACCTTAGAGTTAAAAAAAAATTATCAAAATTTTTGATGTGACAATAGAAATTTGTTCCTTACATAAAGAAGAGACACTGTATATATGTAAAATATTCTTTTTAGCTCTTAGGAGAGGTGCGTAAATATTTTTATTTTTTTTATTTAGAGAAAAAAATTGATATATACGAGTACTTTCTATATGAATATTCTTCGACTTTTCATGATATATATATCACCACTACTAGAACCACCACCTTTTCCTCCTCCCTCACCATCACCACTACTAGAACCACCACCTTTTCCTTCTCCCTGACCGCCACCTTTAACTCCTCCCCTCCCCTCCCCTCCCTCTGCACCACCACACGTGACATGCAGTCGTGTATGAAAGGAACACACAGTCGCCCAATCCCTTCATGTTATACACGTTCTTCACCAATTCCAGATTCACTCTCTTAACTTTCTGTTTCTGCTTTCCCCCGCCGTTGCTGTGCTGAAGTCTATACCCTCTACTTTTCTAGGCTTATTCCTCTGCCCCTTACCTATTTACTTTGTCTCAGTGGTCTTTGACTCATCTCTTTAAATGTAGTGGTAAAACTGTTGAGTCGATGCATGTGTACCTGCCAAAAGAGTTCTGTGAGTAAAGGAAAGTGAAGTGAAGTGAGGGGAAGGGAAGGGAAGGAAAGGGAGGTGTAGAGAAAGGTAGAAAGGGAAGGAAAGTGAAGGGTAGGAAAGGGGGAGAGAAAGGAAGTGAATGAAAGGAAGGGAAGGGAAGTGTAGAGGAGGGTAGGAAAGGTGAGGAAAGGGAAGTGAAGTGTAGAGAATGGTGGGAAATGGAAGAAAGAAAAGTGAAGTGAAGTGGAGGGTAGAGAAGGATAGGAAAGGGAAGGAAGTGAAGTGGAGTGTAGAGAAGGGCAGGAAAAGGAAGGAAGGGAAATGGAGTGTAGAGAAGGAAAAGAAAGGGAAGAGAAGGGAAGAGAAGAGAAGGGAAGGAAAGTGAAGTGTAGGAAAGAGGAGGGAATGAAGTGGAGTGTATGAAAGGGAAGAGAAGAGAAAAGTGGAGTTTAGGAAAGGGAAGGGAAGGGAAATGAAGTGAAGGGAGGATCGAACCCTAAGCATGTAGCGTTGTGAGTGGCAGTTTGCGACCTTGCCAGAATTGCTCGATGGGTGAATGAATCTCGGGGACATAATCTGCTCACATTCTCAAGGCCAGTGTTGGGAGGAGCATAGTGGCCATCTGCTGCTCCGCCACGTCTGTAGTCTTTGCTTCTTCATTTTACTCTTAGTTTCTTTACATTTAGCTTTCGTAGTCTTTATTTTTACTAACTTTTTTATTGTTTTTTTTTTTTAGCTGTACTTCTTTGCCTTTATTTACTTTGTTCTTACTTTCTTTACCGACCACCTGCTGCTCCATCACGTGTACTTTTTATTTCTTTATCTTTTCCTTTAGTTTCTATACCTTTATCTTTCAGTCTTCATTTCTTTATCTTCAATTTGAATATTTTTTATCTTTCATAGTCTTCATTTCTTTACCTTTAGTTTCTGTACCTTAATCTTCTTTAGTTTCAGTCTTCTTACCTTTACTTCTTTTGCCTTAATTTCCTTCCTTACCTTGACTTTCGTTACTTTTATTTACTTTACCTTCACCTTCTTTACCTTCACTTTCGTTATCTCTATTGAATTATCCATTATCTTCATTGTCCTTGCTTTTGACTGTCACCTTCTGGATCTTAGCTTTTTATACGTCTTCATGCTTCCCTCCGCCTCGATGCAGTGCGCTACTCAATATTGCAAATGCATTGCAGGATTTCGCTATTTCTGTGGTATGAATCTTTCAGTATCAAGGGTAGCAAACACACACACACACACACACACACACACACACACACACACACACACACACACACACACACACACACACACACACACACACAAATACATACACACACACACACACACACACACACGGTTATAATCCGAAAAAAAAAATAAGAAAAAGAATTAAGAGTTTGACAGATGGAATTCAAATACAAAACATGGGGGAAAACCGTGCAATATGAATGATTAAATACATGAATAATGATTAAACGAATGAATAATTACCTAAATGAGACCTTTATTGGTATGCATGTAGTGGGATCAACACACACACACACACACACACACACACACACACACACACACACACACACACACACACACATGGAGAGCAACCTTTTTGCATGTAGAAATCTTTTTTTTTTTTGCTTTAAGTTCTCGATATTTAGCGGCGCCCAGCCACTCAACTTTGGGCTTTTGCGATCTTAATGAGTTTGCTTTAAGCAGCCACCGCCAGGAGGCATTCAGACCTCGAATAGCGGGAGGAAAATCTGAAAAAAAATTATCGTATGAGGGAGTTTTGTACCCACCTCTCTCTCTCTCTCTCTCTCTCTCTCTCTCTCTCTCTCTCTCTCTCTCTCTCTCTCTCTCTCTCTCTCTCTCTCTCTCTCTCTCTCTCTCTCTCTCCACTTACTTTTGCATTACCACTCTTTGTCCTTGTTGCGTGTTTCCTATCTCCGTTTCCTGCACGTCATTTCTTCGTTCTTTCCTTTCTCTTTCTCTCTCTCTCTCTCTCTCTCTCTCTCTCTCTCTCTCTCTCTCTCTCTCTCTCTCTCTCTCTCTCTCTCTCTCTCTCTCTCTCTCTCTCTCTTTCACGTGTCTCCATTTGCCTTTCACTAATGATTACGCTTTTCCCTTGCTTGTATGTACCTGGGCTCTTTGTTCAGGGAGAGAGAGAGAGAGAGAGAGAGAGAGAGAGAGAGAGAGAGAGAGAGAGAGAGAGAGAGAGAGAGAGAGAGAGAGAGAGAGAGAATTTAGTGGAGCGAATATCGGATAATGAGACGGAAAAATGAGGACATGGAAACAGAAGATGGAAAAGTCAAGGATGACAAGGAGAGAGAGAGAGAGAGAGAGAGAGAGAGAGAGAGAGAGAGAGAGAGAGAGAGAGAGAGAGAGAGAGAGAGAATATGACTAACTGACTGACTGACTGACTGACTGACTGACTGACTGACTGACTGACTGACTGACTGACTGACTGACTGACAAAAGAATATCGTCAATCATCCTTAATATTCGTCCTTACCAAGTTGTCTTGCTCCTAAACTCCTTCCTAAGTGGCTGACAACATATGGTAGAGGCTGCTGACAAGACGTAAGTATTCTGAAACAGTCTGTCACTCCTCTCCTCTCTTCTCTCCGCTGCCACGACTCTCTTTATACCTCGGTGGATAGTCGGACACCCACTCGTCCTTCTTCTCTGCAGGATATTATTGCGAGGGTAAGATGTCAGCCTCGTCTATCTTAGTCTGCCTGAGAGCTCATGACTCCCTCCCAGTTTGGCAGTTCAGGTAATGATGGTGGAATACGTGGAAAGCGACTAATTGATTGTTTTATTTTGTTTTCTTTGTTTTCTTGCTTTTTTTTCTTTTTATGGTGGAGGTTTATTTTACTTTTTTTTCGTTCTTTCGTTCGTTTTCTTTTTTATTATTCATTTTTTTCGTTTTTTATCGTTTTTATATATTTTTCTCGTTTTCTGTTTTTTCTTTATTCTTTATTTTCTTTTTATGCATTCATTCACTTATTAATTCATTCATCTATTCATTCACTATACAGATTATAAGTCGCGCCATTACAAAGCTGTACCGCCTGTCACAATCGATTATATAACGGATATGCGGCGTTATTGAATACATACATAGTGTTAAATGGGAAAGGTTTTCAATTGTTTTGTTTAATATTAAAAAGAATCCAGAAATTTTGCAATACGGAAACGAAATAAATAGTAATGTGTATAAAAGAAAAACGCAAGTCATTGGGAAGAATCGACAACCTTTCCTTTCTAATTATTGAATTCTTAAAGTGGTGGAAAGTCTCGCGTTTTGTTTGGAAATTGTGTTTGTGGCTAGACAGGGGATTTAGGGGGCGGGGGAGAGAGAGAGAGAGAGAGAGAGAGAGAGAGAGAGAGAGAGAGAGAGAGAGAGAGAGAGAGGTTGTTGCTTTTATTTATTTATTTTTGCTTTCTTCTCTTATTCTGTCTATCATTGAGGTCGTTGAGTCATTTAGTGTGTGTGTGTGTGTGTGTGTGTGTGTGTGTGTGTGTGTGTGTGTAACTAACTTTCTGTAATGTTAGTTATAGAAATAATGAAAAAATAACAGTAATGAATGAATGATCTACTGCTACTACTACTACTACTACTACTACTACTACTACTACTACTACTACTACTACTACTACTACCACCACCACCGTATTAATAATAATAATAATAATAATAATAATAATAATAATAATAATGAATATGATGTTGGTCCTCATGCCTTGTACTTCCTATTTGCCATCCTAATTTCTTCCATTCTCTCTCTCTCTCTCTCTCTCTCTCTCTCTCTCTCTCTCTCTCTCTCTCTCTCTCTCTCTCTCTCTCTCTCTCTCTCTCAGCACAGTTTTCATCTCGCGGCTGTTATCTTATCGCACCGCCATTAGCTAATCCCATTATCTTCGTTTACACTCACATTATTGCCACCTTTCTATCTATTTATACTGCTCTCCATCAACCCACTTCACTCACGACGAATTTCCTTGGGCGTCTCTTCCCCTTCCACGGACTGGTCTAATTATTCTGCCCTTTTTTTCTTCTGAGCTGCGTGTATCTGCGTGTATCTGTGTGCGTGAGTGTGAGAAACCAACACACACACACACACACACACATATACACACACACGTGGATGAGTGGAGTGGATGAGCGCCGTCGTTCTCACAGGATCACGTTGCCTTTTCTGGTAACTCTGCCCCAACTTAGGTCTGACGGGCAAAGTTTAGCAAGACCCGCTCCAGCTCCAGCACGTCTTCCCCCGCCCACCTACTAGTACTGCTGCCGCTTCCTTGCCTTCCCTTCCCTTCTTTCCTTCCTTCCTTCCTTCCCTAGTTCCTTTCGTTCTTTCCTACCGGCTGTACCGCTCCATCACGAATCGCAGCGGTTTCTCTCTCTCTCTCTCTCTCTCTCTCTCTCTCTCTCTCTCTCTCTCTCTCTCTCTCTCTCTCTCTCTCTCTCTCTCTCTTCATCATGATACTGTCTGTAACTCCTTTCTTCGTTCGTTCGTTCGTTCTTTCGTTCCTTCCTTCTTTTGTTTGTTCGTTCGTTTTATTTTCTTTGGTTCGTTCATTTTTTCGTTCGTTCGTTCTTTCTTTTTCTTTCTTTTTTCTTCCTTCCTTGCACCTCTCTTTATTCCCCTCAGTAGTACCATCATTACCTTTTCCCCCTCCACCACCACCATCCCTCCTCCTCCTCCTCCATCATGCGTCATCATCCCCCCTACGTCCTCCACAGTTCCCTCGCTAGCGTGTGCTGATGAAGGTAACTCAGTATAGGGGAGGCAGGTGAGCTGGAAAGGAGATTGTAAATGATTAGATTGGAAGGGAGGGAGAAACGTAAAGGCAAGAAGACAGGTAGAGGAGAGGTAGGTAAGGTAGATAGATACTTATGCAAGGTGACAGAGGGAAGCAAAGTTGTAATAGATGTCAAGTTAATAGATACGAAGGTAGGGTATTTGGATGGATAGGGACAGGAGAGGTGGACTAAAGAGGTAGATAGATACTTAAGCAGTGTGTGAGAGAGAGAGAAGCAAGTTTGTAGTAGATAAATATGTTCAATTGGTAGATAGAAAGGTGGGACATGGATGAAGGCATGAGAGTTGAACTAAGGAGGGAGAGGAAGAAAGATGATGCTGTTGCCGTAAATAGGGGAAAGAATTGGTGGGGGCCAGGAAGAGGAGGTGGAATGGAGGGAGGGGGAGGGGGAGAGGGAGGAAATTGGTGAAATAAGAAGTTAGGTAAAACGCTGAGATCAGGAGAGAGGGGAGAGAGAGAGGAAGGGAGGAAGGAAGAGGTTTCTGGTTGGTATATAAGGTGGGAGGAGGAGGAGGAGGAGGAGGAGGAGGAGGAGGAGGAGGAGGAGAGGAGGGAAGATGGAAGAAAGTTTAGCCAATAGTGACGAAGTGAAGGAAACGCTGAGAAGGAAATGTCCAAGGAATGCTGATAAAGGAAAGAAAGAAGGAAGGAAGAAAGGAAAAATACTGATAAAGGAAAGGAAGGAGAAATGTTGATGAAGGAAAGAAGGAAAGAAAAATGCTGGTAAAGGAAGGAAGGAAGGAAGGAAGGAAGATGTGAGAGATGCCTTTAAAGGAGAGAGAGAGAGAGAGAGAGAGAGAGAGAGAGAGAGAGAGAGAGAGAGAGAGAGAGAGAGAGACATACATAACTCACTAAAGGAAGAGATGAACAGGAAATCAGGTAAAGGCTGAGACGGGCAGAATGACGATGCGTAGGAGAGAGAGAGAGAGAGAGAGAGAGAGAGAGAGAGAGAGAGAGAGAGAGAGAGAGAGAGAGAGAGAGAGAGAATGCAGAAGAGGAGACATTAGAAGACGAAACTAAGGAGACGAAGGGAAGAGGCTGAGAAGAAGAGGAAGCGGAGACTGAGGAGGAGGAGGAGGAGGAGGAGGAGGAGGAGGAGGGGGAAAAGAATCCTGGAAAAACGGAAAATTGAAAAATCATAGGAACACGTCACTGAAGAGAGGGCAAAAAAAAAAAAAAAATAGGAAAAGAAAAAGAGAGAACCAGCTGACGAGGAAAGAAAAAAAAATATAAGGGAAAATAAGGGACAGGAAGGGAAATAAAGAGTTAATGGAGAAGAGAAAGGCGAGGGAAACCGTTCAATGCTTACCTGTATTATATAGAAAAAATAAATAAAATGTTAACGGTGGAAAAGTATAAATAAAATGTTAACGGTGGAAAAGTATCATAAGAAAAAAGGTGAGATTACATTTTAAGCAACTCGAGGGAAAAATATTTAAAAAGCGCAAGTTAAACAAGTTTGGTACGAGGGAAGAGAAAATAAAGTGAAAGAAGGGAGGGAAAAGAAGGGAAAGAGGAGGAGGAGCAGAGAGAGAAAAAAAAATAAAGGGAAGTACAGTATTCAAAAGTATGAGAGAGAGAGAGAGAGAGAGAGAGAGAGAGAGAGAGAGAGAGAGAGAGAGAGAGAGAGAGAGAGATTACGAAACAAAAGACGAAAGATGAAAGAGGAAAACATTTAATGAAGTGAACAAAAAACAAAAATAAAAAAATAAAAATACAAGGAAAACGAGAGAGAGAGAGAGAGAGAGAGAGAGAGAGAGAGAGAGAGAGAGAGAGAGAGAGAGAGAGAGAGAGAGAGAGAGAGCAATCTTAGCATGTCAGAAGCATTCTCTCTCTCTCTCTCTCTCTCTCTCTCTCTCTCTCTCTCTCTCTCTCTCTCTCTCTCTCTCTCTCTCTCTCTCTCTCTCCTTTGTCTTCCCCGCCGCCACGACTTCATAATTGTTTTTAAATCACGGCTATTACTCGTATATTATTCCTTTGTTTCCTTTCTCGTGATTGGCTTTGTTTCCTCTCCCTCCTATTTGTCCTCCTTTATCGCCTCTCTTTTCTCTTTCTCTTTCTCTCTCTCTCTTACTCCCTCTCGCGCTCTTCTCATTTTCATTTATCGCCGCTTCTTTCGCATTTCTTATTTTTATTCCTCCTCTTGCTCTCTCTCGCACACACACACACACACACACACACACACACACACACACACACACACACACACACACACACACACACACACACACACACACATATTCTTTTTGTTCTATTCTTTCATCACTGCTTTTTCTTTTTTTCTCAGTTCTTTTCTCTTTCCTTCTTTCCTTTAATTTGTTAGAAGTTTCATGTGTTCTTATCTTTTCTATTTCTCGTAATGAGTTTTTTTTTTATCCTTCGTTTCTTAATTATTCGCTTTTATTCCTAATAGTAATGATGATAATAGTAATAATAATATCTTTTTTCATGTTTTTTTTCTCTCTCTCGTTCTCCTTGTGTTGTAATGAGGTTTCTCTCTCTGAGCTGCGTTTCCTTATTATATTTTCCTCTTCCTTCATATTCTTTATCTTTACGTTTTCTCTTTCTGAAGATTTTCCCTTCAAGTTCATCTCATTTCTTTAGTTTCTCCGGCTTTCTTTTCTTTTCTTTGCTCTTTTTTTTTGTGGGGGAGGGCTTGAAATGACTGATTTTCTTTAATTTTGTTTGTTTTACTCTCTCTCTCTCTCTCTCTCTCTCTCTCTCTCTCTCTCTCTCTCTCTCTCTCTCTCTCTCTCTCTCTCTCTCTCTCTCTCTCTCTCTCTCTCTCTCTCTCTCTCTCGCTTGTTCCGTCCTTTCTTTCACCACGAGACCTCTTCACCTAACACAGCAGCAGCCATGTTGTAGACTGAAAAAAAAAACCTTTTTGCATTTACCTTTAAATTTTATATCCCCCCTCCTCCTTCCCCGTCTCTTCTGCCCTGCCTTCTTTTTCTTTTTCGTCCTCTCCTCGTTCTCGTCGTCCTTGTCCTCGTCATTGCACACCTCACTCTTTTCGTCCTCATCGTCCTCCTCCTCCTCCCTCTCCACCCAGCAACTGTCTAACCTTGGCCCTGTCTGGCGAATATTTGGCACTAACCATAGGAAGAGCCATGTCGACGCGTGTTCGTGATGGCACTTGTCTTGGGAGGGTGTGGTGCCGGGGGGAGTGTCTGAGGGGTGGAGGGAAGGGTGTGGGACAGGTTAAGATAGGGTGTGAGATGCTGGCTTGGGTATAGTGGAAGTGTGTTTACAGGTTTGGCTTAAGAGATGTGTGAGGGTAGGTGTAGGTTAGACGAAGAGGTGTGGTGGGGAGATGGTTGGAGGGTGGAGGGAAGGGTGTGTCAAGAGGGCAAAAGAGAGTGTGAGATAGTGACATGGCCAATGCGAGTGTGTTTATAGGTTTTGCTTAAGAGGAAATGTGTTTAGGTAGGTGTTGGTTCGACGAAGAGGTAAAAAAAGACCATGATGTAAGTGACAGAATGATCTTGGCCAGCTGTCTGACTTACGAGAGTATAATTAAGTAATGTCGGTGCACCAGCCTGGAGATGAGTACCGGATATAGAGATATGTACAGA
>NC_087162.1:6687500-6767500 GCF_035594125.1 Scylla paramamosain | reverse complement strand
GCCCATGGCTTTTATTTATTTATTTTTTATTTATTTATTTTTATCTTTCCTCTTCAGTCTTGTATTTCTTTAATGATTTTTTCTTTTTTTTTTATAGTTCAGTGAGTGTTTCGTTGTTGCTTGTTACTCGCAGCTGGAAACCTGATTGTTGCTTTTGTGTTTCTTTAATGCGTGGGATGTGTCGCGTGCTGCTGCCTCCTGTCTTTGTGCGTGTGTTTGTTTGTATTCCTTGTATGCACAACACGATTCCAACTTTCGAATGGAGAGGGCTTTGAGTATTGGTTTGTGTGTGTGTGTGTGAGAGAGAGAGAGAGAGAGAGAGAGAGAGAGAGAGAGAGAGAGAGAGAGAGAGAGAGAGAGAGGAGAGAGGGAGAGAAAGAAAACTTTAAAATTTTTCTCCGCTCCATTCAGACCTTCGCCATAAAAGTTTCATCACACATTCTCCGAAAACATGTTCAGAAAATTGGATTTTTCACTATGAATTGAAACACAAGTTCACACAAGATGTGCGATTGAAGCGCGGGACATGATGTTGTTGTTGTTGTTGTTGTTGTTGTTGTTGTTCACTGTTGTTGTTGTTGTTGTTGTTGTTGCTCACTATTCCTAATGCTTTTTTTTCTCTTTTTTTACTTTCTCTTTTCCCCATCTCAGTCACATCCCAAATATCTTAACCTGAATTATTACCAGGTTATCATTTACGTGACTCGTGGAGGTGATAACAGTGTATCCCATCTCTCCCAAACATCACAACTCTCCTTTTCCTCCTCCTCCTCCTCCTCCTCCTCCCTTCTTAAGCTGCTCAAATTTGACAGACAGCTGCTTGACTGCTTCCCGGACATACATACCCCCTCCTCTCTCTCTCTCTCTCTCTCTCTCTCTCTCTCTCTCTCTCTCTCTCTCTCTCTCTCTCTCTCTCTCTCTCTCTCTCACCACGAGGCGTATTATCCGTTGATGTGCGTCGTAAACTCACTCACAGCCGCATTGCTGCCGACCGCCCCTTTTTACACCGTACATCCGCACACAATACCCTCACGCTGCCATCTCTTTAGGCGAAATGTAGTACCGTACAGCGTAACATATTCCCTCCCGTCACCACCAGCGCCACCACCATCTGCTGTGTAAATACGTCGTGTTGATTTGCTGTTACGATGTGATTACCCGCTTGTGTGTGTGTGTGTGTGTTGGTTCGTGGAGAAATGTGTTGATGTGTTGATGTGTTTGCGTTGGTGCGGGGTGTGTTGATCAGGTGTGTTGACTGGGGCTCTCTGTTGGTGGGAATGCCGTGTTTATAGGGAATGCACAGGTAGCAGGCACCGTATGTATGCATGTATGTATGCATGTGTATTACAACCAGTCCTCTCATCCATTCATTGGTTCGTTCGTCCATTCATGCGTTACTTTTGGTTCGTTTCTGTATCGTCATTGGTTTATTTTTTATTGCTTTGGTTTTTATAGCTATGTTTTTTTGTTTTTTTTTCGTGGTCAGTTTAGTGTTTCCTCTTTTATTTTTATTTATTTATTTATTTTTTTTTTTTGTTTGTGTAAGAGCAGTGTGTGTGTGTGTGTGTGTGTGTGTGTTATGGGGAATAGAGTAGAAATGTGGCTTGTATCAGAGTATCGTGGTAATGGATGACTGAGAAACACTCTTCGTCTTGATTGAAGTGACAGCGTGGGATGAGGAGGTGGTGGTGAGACGGGGAAGTGATGAGAGGAGGAAGAAAGGATGTGGAAGAGGGGGGAGGAGGGGGAGAAGGAGCGAGAAACAATCACGACGCAGCTTCAGAATAACATGAGGTTCTTCTAATCTAGTTTATTGACGTGATTGTAGTGACATTGTTTTTTTATTCTAATTGTTATAGTTATTGTAAACCATTGAGCCTTGCTTCATTCAAAGGTAAGAAAAAAGTGTATCATTCAAAACAACATACCGACTTTCACAGCAGCAGCATCAATACACAGCAAGGATATTCATCCCACCTGTCCTTTTTTTCTCTTTTCTTTTCTTTTCTTTTTTTTTTTTACATTTTCCTGCACTTTAAAGGTTAAGCTCAGGAATAAACTTGAAAAGAAGAAAACGGAATAAATATTTAAACGAACTCGTTCTAACAAGAATATTCATACAACTTCCCTTCGCCTCTTCCTTCTCTCTCTCTCTCTCTCTCTCTCTCTCTCTCTCTCTCTCTCTCTCTCTCTCTCTCTCTCTCTCTCTCTCTCTCTCTCTCTCTCTCTCTCTTATTAACAGAAGGGTGAAAAAAAAAAGTTGAGAAAAAAAATAAATAGAAAATGAAAAGCCTACTCGCTCTCACTGACCGAAATCACGACCAGGACCTGAGTGTCTGCGAGGACTTTCAATAAGCAGGACTCGTCAAGTTCAGTCACGTCTTCCCAGTGAGGCTCAGAATAACCTCATGACTTTTTCAACCTCTCGCCGCCGCCATCTCCCCCCACAGCAGGTGTTCTGTGCAGGAGGGAAACACGCTTTTCCTTGCCTCACCTTTCCTCCCTCCCTCCCTCCTTCATTTTCCTCTTCCGCGTCCTTCTCCTATTTCTTACTCCCTCCTTTCCTCAGGTGTTCAGTGCAGGTGGGAGGTATATACTCGTATTTCTCTCTCTCTCTCTCTCTCTCTCTCTCTCTCTCTCTCTCTCTCTCTCTCTCTCTCTCTCTCTCTCTCTCTCTCTCTCTTCTTTTTATTCCATTCCTCAAAAATAACGCCCGATATTTCATCATCCACCTCTTCTTTCTCCCCTCCTCCTCCCCTCACTCCTTTTCTCACCCTCCCCCTTCACCTGTCCCTTCTTCCCATTTCTCCCAAGCAGCATTAAAGGACAGCTTGCTCGTTCACACGTGGCCTTCGATTTCATGGTGCAAAACAAAATTACTTACAGATTATTGTTGTTTTGCTGGTGGTGGTAACGCCGCCGCTGCCCCTCTCTCCTCTTGACCTCCCGTCTATTGTCTGTTGTCTGCTTGAAGCGTGTGTAGGAGGGTGTTATTGGTGGTGGTGATGGTGTTTGTTGTTGCTGCTGTTGTTATTGTTAATGGTGGTGGTGGTTATTGTCACAATGTTGTTGTTATTGGTAATGATGATGATGAAGATGGTGGTGGCGGTGATGGTGGTGCATAAGAACATAAGAAAGTAAGGGAAGCTGCAAGAAGTCATCAGGCTTACATGTGACAGTCCCTGTATGAAACGTATCTACCTATTTCCACCTACCATCCCCATCCATAAATCTATCTAGTCTTTTTTTTAAGGCTCCTTAATGACTCGATACTAACAACCTGATTACTGAAGAATTGGTAATGATCGTGGGTGTTACTGTCACTCTTTCCGGTTTTGCAAGAAATAGTCAAGAATATAATAATTTACATTCATGACTTCCTCTTCCTTTCCAAGTCTCCCTCTTACCTTCAGATTCAGCGAATACATAAAGTGCGTTTGATCTTTTCATAATGGTGTGAAGTTCAAAGGTCCTTTTTATTTCCAATATTTACCTTGCAATAAACTTTTTGAATGGCGAAGGAACGAGTGAAAATTGTCTTAATCAAACCTCAGGCAGAAAAGCAGCGTCCTTCAATATGTATATTCTTTTTTTTTTTTTTTAGGCTGAATATTTTATATAACGTCTCTCTCTCTCTCTCTCTCTCTCTCTCTCTCTCTCTCTCTCTCTCTCTCTCTCTCTCTCTCTCTCTCTCTCTCTCTCTCTCTCTCTCTCTCTCTCTCGTGTAGTTTTCTTGCTAATCAGCTTGTATATGCCCACTGATTTTGTTACTAATGGTAATCTTATGTTTCCCCCTTAGTTCTTTCAATCTGTAACTTTTCCTGCAATGACAGTTCGGCCAATCACATTACCCATATGCTGGTAAATGTAAAGTTGTTATTCATTATTGGGAAGCGGCAGGTGCTTGGGGACATACTTATGTATACACAAGTGGGTGAGCTGAACACAAGTGTGAGGTGAAGTTAGTGCTTCTGAGACCAAGGACCGTATTCTAAAACGCTTTGCTTTCTCACCACTATTTTCAAAGGCCACAGAGATGAATAGCCGGGTTCCCAAGAGTATTTCTCCCGTTCATAATGTGCAAATCTTGTTAATCTGTCACTAGAACCATAAAAACACATTTAAAAGCCCGTCTATCATGAACTAGAGCCTATTGAATGTAGTGGAGGTACGGCGCAAAAGTGTTTCAGAATAGTGGAGGAGGAGGAGAGAAGGGAAAGGGGAGTGATGTAATGATCGGCACGTTGGTGTGCGTGGGAAGGGAAGATATGGTGTTGAAGTGATGTGTTGGTGTGTGAGGGAAGGAAACAAGGGACGCGTGGTGAAGTGGTGGGCTTGTATTGAAGCGGATGAAGGGAAACATTGACGAAGGGAGGGGAAATGTGGTGGTGGACGAAGATGCGTTGAAAGTGACGTGACGGTGTGAGAGGGAAGGAAAGGAAGCGTGGTGGAGGAGTGGTTGAGCTTGTATTGAAGTGGCTGAAGGGAAAGATTGAGGGAGGGAAGGAGTGGAAGTGTGGTGGTGGACGGAAAGTGACGTGCTGGTGTGAGAGGGAAGGAAAGGACGCGACAGGAAGCGTGGGGGAGGAGCTTGTATTGGGCTTGTATTGAAGTGGCTGAGAGGGGAGATTGAGGGAGGGCCGACGGGAGGGCGTGAGAGGTGAAGGAACACAAGGAGGGCTAGGGCGATAAAGAAAATCACTGCTATCGTAAATCCTCACCGTTCGTAGTGGCTGTGTAAAGAATGGGTTATCGGGCCCCTGGGAGATGGATTGCACACACACACACACACACACACACACACACACACACACACACACACACACACACACACACACACACACACGAGGAGGAGGGGTGGAGGAAAGAAGTGTAATAAGTAGCTCCGGAAAGGCAGGAAGATAAGGAGAGTGGTAATAAATGTAAAGGAGGAAGAGGAGAGGGAGGAGCTGGAGAAGATGAAGAGGAATGTGCGACTTTCACAGCATTGCCTCCACAACCTTCCCTGTCTACTGGAAGCTTTTTATTAATAACAAACAAGATGAATCTCTCTCTCTCTCTCTCTCTCTCTCTCTCTCTCTCTCTCTCTCTCTCTCTCTCTCTCTCTCTCTCTCTCTCTCTCTCTCTCTCTCTCTCTCTCTCTCTCTCTGGTCCATCATAAACAACAACTACTACTACTACTATCACAACTACCGTTTCATCTACTACTACTACTACTACTACTACTACTACTACCAATTTATCTACTACTACTACTATTACTACTACTACTACTACTACCACCACCAATTCATCTACTACTACTACTACTACTACTTCATCTACTTCGACTACTACTACTACTACTACTACTACTACTACTTCATCTAGTACTACTGCTACTACTACTACTTCATCTACTAATACTACTAATACTACTACTTAGCATATATAATACGTACTTCTAGTAAAGTTGATATTGCATCACCCACATAACCTGTACTGTATTGCATGAGTTCCCTCCCTTGCACTTAATGAAGAAAGTTGTATCGGTACACACACACACACACACACACACACACACACACACACACACACACACACACACACACACACACACACACACACACACACACACACACACACACACACACACACACACACACAACAATTCTCAGCATCACTACGTATGTACATAAAAGTTTGATTTATTGTACCTTCATGTTTTTTTTTTTTTTTTTTTTTTGTGGTGTCTTGAGTTTTTTCTTTTTCGAGTTGTATTGCAATTTAATGTTCCCTTTTCTAATGTTCTTTTTTCTTCCTTTTCCTGCAGAACTTCGAAGTTGTGCCTTACCCGAAGGAGAAGTACGGACAGTTCTACCGCGGCGACTCCTACATCGTCCTCTACGTGAGTGCTGAGAGAGAGAGAAAGAGAGAGAGAGAGAGAGAGAGAGAGAGAGAGAGAGAGAGAGAGAGAGAGAGAGAGAGAGAGAGAGAGAATTTTGCTCCAGGAACTGCAGTGCAGAATTTTTGTTTCCCTCGTGTCTCATTTTCATTCTTTGCTTCCCTCCTCTTCATCATCATTATTTTTTCCCCTTGCGTATTGTTTTCATTCTTTCGCCTCCACTGTCTCCTTTATCATCATCATCCTTTTTCCTCCATTTCTCTTCCTACTCCTTTTCCCCACGGTTCCACTTAAGTTCATCTACATCCTTCATACTTTTTTTTATTTTCTTTTTTGTAAACGTCTTTCAGTCCACCTTTTCCTTCCCACTCTCATTTCTCTTTCTCCTCTTCCTCCTCGTCGTCAATTTCAGGATCTGTTTTTTATTTCCCTTGCGACTCATTTTAATTATCATCCTTTTTACTTATTCCTCATATTATTATCCCTCTTCTTCTCCTTCCACTTCTTTCCCGCTTCTCATTCCCACGCTTCTAAGTTTATCTGTCTACCTCATACTTTCTTTTAAACGCCTCTTAGTTATCTTTCCTTCTCCCTATTCTTTTATGCTTTCTTCCATCCATCTACTCATTCTTCCTCCTCCACCCTTCTGCAGTATTCCTCCTCCTCCTCTTCTTCCTCCCCCTTCTCCTTTATTCTTTTAAATTTGAACTGTGCCTTATTTTTGTTACTTTTACCTTTGATTTTAACACTTCTAGTATTTTTATGCATTTTGTAATCTGGAGCCATTGTGACCTTAGTTGTTGCAGCACAATGCTAGATTTTATTTTTAAATTATTTCACTTCTTCTCCTCCTCCTCCTCCTCGCTGTCAACATCCGTCCTGTCGTCTCCCATTACTCTTCGTCCATCAATACCTCGGTGCTCCATGAATAGCTTCGTTTGCCTCACTGAAGCCACCGTGCAGGCCTCATTAATCTTCCGTTTTGTCCTGCATTCCTCTTTGTCTCAGTGAACTCCAATGAATCCTTCTCATGTTTGTTGATTCCGTTAATTGATGATTATTTTCTTTAGCCCGCCTTGTTAATTAAGTTTTGTGTATGGCGTTTTTTTTTTTCTTTTAAATTTCCTATTTACTTCAAAGGTCGCGTTGTATTTTTCTCTTGTAATGTGGCGTGTTCTGGGCCATATTCTAAAACGCTTCAGTGCTGCACCCAGATTACTTTCAGAAGGCTCTAGTTGAAGTTGCACGGGTTTTTTTAAGTAAATTTACTATTCTAGTGACGGATTAACAAGATTTTTACATCATAACAGGAGAAACACTCTCGAGAAGTCGGCTAATCATCTCTGTGGCCTTTGAAGATAGTTTCGGTGAGAGAGCAAAGCGTTTCGGAATACGGGCTTCAGTTTCACCGCTCGTTACCAGATTACTTGTGTTTTCCAGGCGCTCTCTCGTTATAATGCGCTGCATGTGACATTGCTAAAACTAAAACAATGGGAAAACGGTAAAGGTAAAATGAATTCCATCGAAAAATTCTGATTGAAGTAAAGTAAATTGAAATAAATGATTGTTGTGAAGGTCTTTTGTTTGGGTTCACAGATAGACTAAAACTCTCTCTCTCTCTCTCTCTCTCTCTCTCTCTCTCTCTCTCTCTCTCTCTCTCTCTCTCTCTCTCTCTCTCTCTCTCTCTCTCTCTCTCTCTCTCTCTCTTTATATATTTCAGTGTGTGTGTGTGTGTGCTTACATGTGCTTGCGTGTTCAATCATACTTTTTATTGTGTTTTGAATTTCAAGAACAAATTCATTAAGAAAAAAAAAATCCCACATTATGGAAAGTTTTGCGGACACCAGTTTTTCTGCCACAAGTCCCTGCATCACTTATCACTCCATCCCAGAAAGCTGACGTCATGCTGGGGTGTCTGCCTCGTCTTTCATCAATCCACGCGTCTTTTCCTCGCAGCAAATTGCGTGCATTCTGAAATACCACGTCAGTTATCTTTACTTCTTTGTGCTTGATGGCCAGCTGGCACATGAATGCAGTTTGAGGAGTAGTGAGGAGCCAGCAGTTATAGATATCAATTCTAGACGGACTTTTTGCACTCTTCCCGGAAAAAAAAAAAAAGAAAAAAAAACATAATCATAGGTAACTTCAAGCTCAGATGTGAGGACAAACGCTTCCGAAATCACAGGCTATGTCCAGTGCAATCGCCGGTCAGTATGTGCATTTATAGAGTTCAGTTATTTATTAATTTGTTTTATTAATATTATTATTATTATTATCATTATTATTATTATTATTATTATTATTATTATTATTATTATTATTATTATTATTGTTATTATTATTATTATTATTACTCCTAGTAGTAGTAGTAGTAGTAGTAGTAGTAGTAGTAGTATTCCATTTGTATCAACGTCGCGTATCAGTCTTTGTGCACTACACCAAGTAAAGGATTCGATTCAACGACACTTCCAGTGATAAACCATGATGAAATGGGGGACTGGCGGTAATCTTCCTTCAGTAATTTAATCTGAATTTATCTACGTCATGCAGTTTACACGCTATTATTGAAGCAAAGGGAGCTTTAGATTTTTTTTTTTTTTTTCCACTTTCCATCACAATATTGAAGGTCTGAAGCAAGGGAGCAGAGTTGAGAGTATAGCTGCGCATCTAGCTCAGTTTCGTAACCCAAATTTGAAAGAGAATATCAGTTTGTTTGTAGCATGATGTAGTGGTCGTGACTGGGAAGACTTGCTCTTGAACTGCTTTTCAAACAACGCGCCAGCCACCAGTGGCCAGTGTCACTGAGCCAAGAGGAAGATGGAGTGTGTCGTGTGTGGAGCAGCAGGACCTCAAAAGATCTTGTGAACACTGGCTGGAGTGTCTCGTGTTTAGTCTGAGGTCTACACTCAATCATTGGTTGCTAACGTATTTTCATTCCTCTGCGTGCAGACGAGCGTCATCAACGACAACAAGAGCTGGGACTTGCACTTCTGGCTGGGCTCCCAGACCTCGCAGGTGAGTGCCTTCCTTCTCTCATCGTATACAAGTTTCAGAGCTGGTGGGAGTCGATGGGCTCAGGATAAACATGTACATGTTAATCCATGGCTTGAAAATTGTTTGTAAATACATAGAAAATCCCCTTGGGATGAATGTTGAGGAAAAGCCTTAGGGAAAAAATGGCACATTCTTCTGGGTAAGAATACCCTCTTTTGAGAATCGGTTAAAATGTTGAACATTAACTCAACGAAGTAGTTTCATGACATTTTTCAGTTATATATATATATATATATATATATATATATATATATATATATATATATATATATATATATATATATATATATATATATATATATATATATATATATATATATATATATATATATATATATACACATTTTTTTTTACTTTTTTTTTTTTTTTTTTTCTGAGTACCTGGGATGGGGTAGTATTGGTGTGTTGTGGGTGAACACTGGTTGTGCCCGCAGGATGAGGCAGGCGCGGCGGCCATCAAGACGGTGGAGCTGGACGACTCCCTTGGGGGCGTGCCTGTTCAGCACCGCGAGGTGGAGGAGCACGAGTCATCCCTCTTCCTCTCCAGGTACGTGCTTCCTTCACCTTTTTCGTTCAAAGAAACAAGCAGTGGTGGTTAGCAAGGAATTTTCACCGAGATCATTTAAGTCTCTCTCTCTCTCTCTCTCTCTCTCTCTCTCTCTCTCTCTCTCTCTCTCTCTCTCTCTCTCTCTCTCTCTCTCTCTCTCTCTCTCTCTCTCTCTCTCTCTCTCTCTCTCTCTTTTGGAATGTTGTTACGGTTATTGAGATGTTATTGAATTATTTTTATCTTCCCTCAATCTGAGTGACGGAGCACTCCTTTAGATTTTTTTTTTACTTTTGTATCATGAATCAGTGTTCTGCAATATTCCTAACTTGCCCCAACAAGCTTGGGGAACCACGGGAAAAATGGAATACAGTTGCTCCACAGCTGTCTGCAAACTGACACACAACAGTCTGCAAACTGACACACAACAGTCTGCAAACTGTCACACAACAGTCTGCAAACTGACAAACAACAGTCTGCAAACTGACACACAACAGTCTGCAAACTGACACACAACAGTCTGCAAACTGACACACAACAGTCTGCAAACTGACACACAACAGTCTGCAAACTGACACACAACAGTCTGCAAACTGACACACAACAGTCTGCAAACTGACACACAACAGTCTGCAAACTGACACATAATTTTCTAACTCATATATTACAATAACTGTTGCTTAATCTATCTGCCTTATAACAATCTCCAGACTGCTACATAACAATATACTAACAAACATAAAGATCTTGCTGCCCTGTAACAGACTCCTAACTGCCACCTGATGAATTGAGAAAATCTGACAGGGGTTTAGTGACAAAATTCCTCTGGTGATAGTTAATCTCAATAAGAAATTACCATAATAAATTATTCAAGGTGAGGCAGGCCTTGGCTGAAATCCTTTTGAAGGAACATTAAAAATGTTTGAATCTGGTTCTCAATCCCTTCTCTTTCTAGTGTAAAAACTTAACTTGCTGAAGAGGCATGCATGTATAGATTGAGGAGGAATACAAAATCTCAAAAATGTGGTTAATAATAAGAAAATCAAACTTATAATCCTAATCAGTATGATAATTCTCTAGTGATCATTTTATTCTTTCCTTTTATGTCTGTTTATGTCTAGTAATACATTTGCATTATTAGACAAATTAAATTCAAAGACATCTATACATAGTGATTTTTTTCTCCCCACCTATGAAGGTAATGGAGCAAACACATTCTGACATGTTCCAAGATCAATAATTCCAGATTATTACCTAATAGATAGATGTAAATATGTGAAGAAGACCATGTGACTATTGATAAAGCCCTGTATACTACAACTAGAAAAACACACACACACACACACACACACACACACACACACACACACACACACACACACACACACACACACACACACACACACACACACACACACACACACACACACACACACACACTAACCTTCTGCCTGCAGGTTCAAGAAGGGTGTGAGGTACCTGAATGGTGGTGTGGCCTCAGGATTCCGCCATGTGGACCCTGATGCCCCCTACCCTGCCCGGCTCTTCCACGTCAAGGGCCGCAGGAATGTGCGCGTCAAGGAGGTGAGCGTCAGCCATATTGTGTTCTTGTGGTCACATTATTATTGTGGTAGTTTGATAGGAATGGTGTAGTGGTGGTGGTATAGGGATGTACAAAACCCTCCTCAATGCCCCACCAGTGTTAAGTGTGCATTTTTCAGTTTTTAATGAAACGAAAGACGACTTTAATACATTAAAGGATGCAATAATTTTAAAAATTCAGCAGAAACCGCACAAGCATAATTACACGGAACACACTTACAGGTTGAGTTGGGTGTTGGTTCCATGAACAAGGGTGACTGCTTCATCCTGGACTGTGGAGACCAGGTGTTGGTGTACATGGGGCCTGCCAGCCGCAGAATAGAGCGTCTCAAGGCCATCACCGCTGCCAATGCCATCAGGGATGATGACCATGCTGGCAAGGCCAAGGTGGTGGTTGTAGGTGAGTGTGTGTGATTCACCTGTGGGCATCTGCTGCTCATCAGTGTTTCCTGGTTTGGACATGCCTTCATACACCGCACCCCATCCACTTTATCAGGGAGGAAAGTAACTGATCATTTAGCAAGGAGAATCCTGACTTTTGTTAAAGGATGACATCCCTGAATGATACCTTTGTGTGTGTGTGTGTGTGTGTGTGTGTGTGTGTGTGTGTGTGTGTGTGTGTGTGTGTGTGTGTGTGTGTGTGTGTGTGTGTGTGTGTGTATTTCCTTTGCATTATTCAGTTGAACATTTTGTTAGACATCAGTACTTTATCTTTGGATGTAAATTAATGTGTATTTAATAGTTGTTAAATATGTGTGTGAAGAACAAATACTGTAAGTGCATTCTCAAGTGTTTTTTTAATTAAAAATGGTAAAGGAGTTTGTTTCTCTGTCTTTTGTATTGAAGTAGAAACTTGCTGATTTATATATTTCAGTAATGTAGTTTTGGAAAACCTTTAATTTTGGTATCTATCTTTGTGCTGTTTGTCTGAACATGTTAGATTATAGTGCTACTTTGATGAACTAGGAAAATGGTTTGCTTTGTTCTTGAAACACTAAGTTGACATTTTGTGATCTATACTTGCCATTATACAAGGCTTAGCTTGATATTGTACTGCATATCTTTAGTCAATAGAGGATTTATTTGAAAAGGAAGTAACTGACTGGATCTCTTTCTTGTTAGATGAGTCTGCCTCTGGAGATGAAGTGGAGGCATTCTTCACTGGCCTGGGTGGAGGCTCCCCTGATGATGTGGCTGATGAGTCTGCAGGTGAAGATGATGCAACCTTTGAGCGATCTGAAGATGTGAGTTTTGAGAAATTTACAATTGTTTACATTCTTGTAATAAAGAAAACATTATCATTAAATAACATTTTAAATCTGAAGTCATCTCATTTATTTACAATCCTTCTCTTCAACAGAGTGTGGTGACCCTGTACCATGTGTTTGAAGACAGCTCGGGAGCAATGCAGACCAAGAAAATTGGGGAGAAGCCGCTGCTTCAGTCAATGCTTGATTCTGGGGTAAGTTGTTATTGCTCTGGTTTCTCTTCTTGGCATTCCTCTTCTGTAGCTGTTTACTTTAATAATTTTAAGCATAACCCATTATTATAATATAAGGATTGTAACATTAAGTAATGCTGATCTTCATAACTTTCTTCTCACATTGTACTCCTTTGTGGTTTTGGTTTTATGTTTGCCTTGTCTTTCTTGCTTTACACCTCAATGGTTGTGTTGACAGGTGTGTTCTTGCAGGATGTAGCTTCGTGTAACTTATAAATATAAAAATGACTTTATATATTTCATTGATAAATAGTTCTACTGGTAAGCATTCAGTAGGAAATATATGAAATAGTAGAACAAGGAATATTAATGATAAAAGGTAAAATGTGGATTTTCATTACACATTGTATTAATAATTGCTGATATATCATTTGAATATTGTGTAAGGTGTAAGAATACAAAGCTCAACAGTTTTTGATGGATACCCCTTATATCAATTAAGAGGTCTGAAGCTTTAGCATTTTTTCGTTTGCTTTTTCAGTTTTATTAATTTGGGTTATGTTGTTTTTATTTCCACATCCAATTTAAACAACCATTGCGTGAGGCTTAATGACTGTCTTCCAACGTCAGGAGAGTGCCCAGGTAACTATGATGGTCCACTTTGCTGTCTTTGTTGCACTGCCTTGTCACATGGTCTGAGCTTGGAAACTCAGCCTCACCTCCTGGCTTCTTCAGCTATTGCATTTGTACTTCATGTTTTAACTTGAAAAACTGTTTGCTGAAAATTTAACAAGTTTTCATCTAATTCTTATAAACTCTTTTTATTAATTTGAAATTTTCAATAAAATCGAAGTTATGTTTTATTTTTCAGTAGAAGATGCTAAAGAAGATAATTACTGTACTGAGTAGAGGAACTTACTTGCTTCTGTACTTTTGATGTTTGTGTAGAGTGGAGTGTATAGAACAAGTGGAGTTTTTTGAATGATACTTAACAGTCTTACCTGTGTAGTATTTCAAGGTTTACAGGGACAACACAGTTGGATGTAGCCTTTGTAGACTGTATACTTTATATTCATAGCTAAAAGTCTATTGAAGAACCTGGACTTTTGGACTTCCTATCAGGAATGTGGTACTGTTTTATGTATGTAGCTTTGAAAAAAAAAAGGAGAGGCATGTGTACCAATTTGAAGGAGGATTCTTTCACTCTGTTATTACTAAACATCCTTACTGCACTTCTTTCATGTAACCTGTATGGATATCATATCAGAACTCATTGAACCAGTGTATTTATTTATGTAATGAATAGTGCTGCATTAAGATGATACTGAAAATTGATGAACTTTGTGATAGTGGGCAAATCAGCATACCCTGATCTAGATTTTCAAAAGAAAGGAATTAGTTTATAGATAAAAAGAAGAATTCTTTGTTTTAAATTCTTACTCTTAAAACTCCCTGAAGGTCATAGCTATGGCAGAAGTCTTCTTTTCCTTCACTTCATACACCTCATTCCTTCATCTGCCAGTCCTCTCACTCCCCAAATTGTCTTTTTCATATACTTACCATTTCAAGATTTAATATGTATTCATCTTCTTGTATGCTCAGTATCCACTCATTATCTCCTCCTTATTTCCTCAGGTTGATCAAAATATTTCATAATTTATTACAGCCATCTCACCTTTCAACATTTTATTCCTTTCAAATCAGTTATTCCTGCCACTCATTCACTTTAAATCTCAAACTGCTTTCAAGTAATTAGTTAGTTTCCATCTAAACTTGTCTGTGCTGGTCCACTTTTCAAGTCTTAATGTGAACTGCATCAATACACTCTTTCATCCTCACCTGCATACTTTCTCTGTATATTTCAATAAGATCAAGCACAACCACTCTATTTCATGTTGCATTTCATCACCACATTCTTCTTGGGTTCAAACATACTATTTTCAATATATTTTTAATCCTTCCTTATATTCTTCTGCTGCAATTAGCAATATTTACCAGTCATTACAGTAAAGGCAGATGAGTGGCAAGTTCAATGTAATGCTCCTAGAAAGATGAGGGATGACAGGTCATCAGATATTAAGAGTTGAGGATCAGAGCTGTGGATGATGAGAGTTTCTCCTCATGAGTTTTACCCAAAGAGTGTATTAACATTATGATCACTGTAAAGTCAGGAGTGGGTCCTCTATGAGCCTCGGTTATTAAATCTCTTATCTGTCACTGGAGAATTAACTTTATACGTATTAATTGAATTATTTTAAAGCACCTCAAATGTAATCAGTTGCAGCATTTACTCCACATGCTGTAGCTGATGCATTCTTTATTTAATAGTGCATTCACTTGTTCAGTTATTAAATCAACACTTCAGTATCAGTTAGCAGGCTTTGCAATGCAGCCATTGTTTCTTGTTGCCTGGGTGTTGTTATGGAACAATGTACAGACTGACTGGTTCCTCATGTCCAATGAATACAAGAAATCTTAATTGTGGTGCTGGTCTTTTCTATTTCTAGTGACTCCTCATGTCCAGTGAATACAAGGAATCTTAATTGTGGTGCTGGTCTTTTCTATTTCTTGTGACTGTCTCTTTGTATTTAATGAACACTGTGGGTTTTGATTTTAGTGGTGCTTTTCAACATGATGGGTCTTGATCTTGGTGGTGGTTGTTCAGTCTGTTTTCATCATTTATGAAATGGATAACATTTATACAGGTGCCTATACATTGTGTTGACCCCTGGATTATTGTTCAAATCAACTATATTGGTGAAGGTATCAGTCCTGGAGTGCTGGGTGTTTGGACCTCACTAGAATCAGGACTATTTCTCAAATTATAGCTTTGGATGCAAGGAATTTCATGTGATTTTAAGCCATGATGATGTATCTTAATGGGAGATATTTTCCAGTTCCTATTTTTTATTTATTTATTTATTTATTTATTTATTTACTTTGTATTACTAATAAAATTAGATAGTCTTTACTCTGTAGGGCTTATCTGTAAAGTGCTTTTATCTTCAATGAGTATGGTGTCTGATCTTATTCTTGCATCTTATTTTTAGTGTACCATAGAGGTAATATTGTTGGTTGGACAGTGTTCATGATGAATATAACTGTAGATAGACAGGTCTACCTAAACTGTTCATGCAAGTACATCACTCTCGATAATGGATGCATTTATTACAATTATGGAATGCAGTCTTTCAGTTATGGTTCAAAAAAGGCCTCTTCCTTAAAAATTCAAACCAGAAGACATGTCACAAGAAAATTGACCAAGAATTTGTACATGATATTGTTGTGATCTGTGGTTCCATGTTCACAATGTTTTGTGGTGTCATCTGTACACTCTTAAGTTGGCTGTGGAAAAAAGAAAAACTGCATGGAGCTTCTTGGGTTTATTCCTTTGTGGTTACACTACTGCAGGTTGAGGACAGCTCCCCAGTCAGGCTCTGATCAGGTGTGATTCCAGCATGCACTAATTGTCACTCAGACTGGAGCTTTGTAAACACTCAACGATCATCAGCAGCTTTGTGATGCCTCAAACATCATGTTACAAACTCAGCACATTGCAGTTCAACACTCAGAACAGAACTAACTTATCTGGCAGTGGGATGCTGCAGTGAGCAAGGGGCTGCTTGTGCTCAGCCTCTTACATAGCAGTGTTTACAGATAATGGGTAATCAGCACCTGCCTAGATACGTACCTACATTATTATTCCCCTCAAACATCCATTTCTGGCTTTCATCACATTGTTACCTTCTTATTCAAGCATTATTCATCTCTCCCTCATGATATAATTTTTGTTACATCTTTCCACTCATTTCTCTGCTATACTGTGTTTACATGGCAATGAGATCACAAATGGTGAGCAAAGTAATGGGTTAAATATGTTGGTGGTACATAAACAAGAAAAAATATTTTCTTTCCTGGAAAATGACCCTGTTTATGAAAATTTTCACATATAACTGATAATTTGATTTTTGTTGTTACTTTTGCATGATGGTGGCAGATATTTTTCTTTCTTGAAAATGCATGCTGAAATCTATATTGAAATTTTGTGTAGTAATTAAGTAGCAATTATAAATAATGGGATCATAAACTATAATCACAAAAACTAATTTCAGCCAACACATTTGCTGTGTAGAGAAAATATCTATATTTATTTTTTATTAAATTTTTTTTTTTTTTTTTTTTTTATACATCTTTAATAACTGATAAGTTTGGTAATAGTTTTTTGCTCTACAGGACTGTTTCTTGCTGGACACTGGCTCTGGAGTCTATGTTTGGATCGGCAGTGGCTCCAGCAAGAATGAGAAAGTTAAGAGCATGGAGATGGCTGGTCAGTGCTGAAAAATCTCTTTATTATTTTATCAAAATAATCAAGATTTTATCAAGATTCTCTTAACAGTTGATTTTAATAGTGATGAATAAATGTATAAAAAGCCAGAATTTTTGTAATATGGAATACCATGTATTATGAAAATGATCAGCCGACAATCTTTCACATCATTGTATCGTGTCCCCACAGCACAATATATGGAACAGAAGGGATACCCTAAATGGAGGAGTGTGCAGCGTGTGGTGGAGAAAGCTGAGCCTGCGGTGTTCAAGTCTTACTTCAAGACCTGGAAGGAGCCTGAAGAGCAAGTGGGACTGGGCAGAGTCTTTAATAAGAGACAGATTGCTGCAAGTAAGTTATGAGAAAACTAGGGAACATATTAGGCCCATGTGGTTATGTAGTGAAGCTGGTATTACAGGCACCCAGATTTCCTTTGACTAGTAAGGAGAAACTCACTGATCCAGGGTTAAATTAAACTGAGAATATCTCAGATAGATATACAATCTTGTCATTTCAACAATCACAGTTAACAGTTCCTTCTCAGTCTCCTGGGGTGAGGATGTGGTGAGAGAATGTGATTTGAAACAAGAGGTCCTCCTGTCCTCTGTTCACCAACATGGCTCCCATTTCCATGTCATTCACATTGGTCATCAATACAGGTGTTTCCTGTTATCTGGAAAATTTAATTAATTGTTTGCTGCTTGCGACTTGAGCATCTCAAATGAATGGTGCATGTCTTCTGTCACATAAAATACTTAGGAATATTCTCCATTGTTTTGTTTTCAGAATTCACATCTACACTGACAAGTAACAAATAATATTAATTGAACAACAGTAATATTGTAAAACAGTGACTTAAATAGTCATATATATATATATATATATATATATATATATATATATATATATATATATATATATATATATATATATATATATATATATATATATATATATATATATATATATATATATATATATATATATATATTATACACACACACACAGATGTGTAAAAGCAAAAGAATTTATGAAACTACTGAGGAGATGAGTGAGCCAATGAATGAGAGTTTTCAATGTGTTTACAAAGGAAACCAATTTTGTGGCACCAAAAGTGGTATCACAGAATGAGGGAATACAGGAGATACAAGTAAAGAGACAAGAAATTAAGAAAGTGCTGGAAGAACTGGATGTTAGAAAAGCTATGGAGCCAGATCAAGTGAATGGATGGATATTAAAAAAATGCAGAAAACAAATGGAGGAACCCATATGGAATATAATCAATACCTTGTTGAAAGAAGGAAAATTACTAAGGGAATGGAAAAGAGCTAAAATCTTCCTAATATACAAAGGGGGAAATAAAATGGAACCATTAAATTACAGACCAGTGTCACTAACAAGTATTGTAAGCAAGTTTTGAAATAATAATTAAGGATAGATGGGTGCAATATTTAGAAGACGAAAAGATAATTACAGAAAAGCAATTTGGATTCAGGAAAGGGAGATCCTGTCTTACAAATCTACTGACTGACCTTTTACGTGAGAGTAATAGATGGAGTGCAAGAGAGGGATGGATGGGTTGATGTACTATACCTGGATCTCAGAAAAACATTTGATAAAGCTCCCCACAAAATTCTTATCTGAAAGTTAGAGAATGAAGGGAGCAACATTGGGATGGATGGATGATTCTTTACAAGGGAGAGAAATGAGAACAGTAATCAGAGACACTAATTCAAGTCAGCATGAAGTGACAAGTGGGGTACCACAAGAATCTATGTTGGCACTCAGTTTCAAATATATTTAAATAATATGGCAGAGGATCAAAATGGTTATATAAACCTTTTCTCTGATGATGAAAATAATGAAGGATGAAAATGATTGCAAGGAGTTATAAAAGGATATTGACAAGATACATGCATGGAGCCAAAGATGGAAACTAGAATTTAATGCCAGAAAACCATGTGTTGGAAATAGGAAAAAAGTAAAAAGAGACCTTCATGGAATTACAAAATGAGAGGAGAAATAATAACGAAAAGTAATGAAGAAAAAGATTTTGGAGTAATAATCCACTATCACCTGAAAGGCACATAAACGAAATATTCAGCTCTACATACAGCTTGTTAACAAACATTAGGGTGGTGTCTAACTGTTTAAGTAAAGAAATTATGAAGAAAATTATAACGTGCATGATACGTCCTAAATTGAATACGCAGTAGTTTGGGTTCCACATCGAAAAAAAAAAAAGATAAACTAGAAAGATTACAGAGGATAGCGACAAAGATGATACCAGAATTGAAAGACTTAAGCTATGAAGAAAGATTTGAAGAGATGGGATTATCAACACTACAAGAGAGAAGAGAAAGAGGAGACCTGATAGCAATATACAAATTAGTAAACAGTATAGAAAGAATAGACAGAAATGACTTCATACAACAGATAGAGGAGGGAGAGAAACAGATGAGGGGGCATGAGAAGAAAATAAAGAAGAGTGGATGTTCAAGCAACATCAAGAAATACAGCTTCCTGTATTGAACTATTGAAATCTGTAATGATTTGAAGGAAGAGGTGGTTGTGGCAAACCGTATACACAAGTTAAAGAGAAACTGAATAAATATGGTTATGGAGACCGGACAAAATGAGCTTTGGCTCCTGCCCTGTACAATACAACTAAGTAAACACACACACACACACACACACATATATGTAAGGAAAGCCAACATTTGTCATAATGGAGGGTAGCTGAGACTTGCAGTTAGTTGTAAAAGTGAAATTGTTTTATTTTCCCCTCAGTGCAAGCAGTGGAGGCAGACTTTGATCCTAGCTCACTGCATGCAGAGAAGCGGCGTTTGCTGCTGAAGAATGCTGGACCTGCCATCGGTTTCATGCCTGATGATGGTTCGGGCCAGGTATGTGCTCCACTTGAGAAGTTTTCTTTCCCATTATGCTTTTCATTCTAATATGTTTCTTCATTATTTTTATAGCAGACTATTAGAGGTGAATGGAGAGCAAGTGGTGAGTGCATGAAAATGATCTAGTCTCATCAATCCCTGGGAGGTGTGGGTGTACTCAATGGGGCCCAGTTGGAGTGCATGGCATTCTGTAGGAAGTACCCTGCATCTGCTACTGTGTCAGGATTGGAGTAGGTGCAATATAAGGAAGTCTTAATATAAAGGAGCAGGGGTCTTTAAGACAAGCCAGTGTGTGCTATTGGGCTTTGCTGCAGATGTGTGTGGCCAGCTTTGCTGTACCTGGATTCCTTGGGTGTGGGTATAGTGGTCCATGAGACTGTCCCTTTCCAGTGGGGTCTGAAGGGGCCTAAGAGAGAGAGAGAGAGAGAGTGTGTGTGTGTGTGTGTGTGTGTGTGTGTGTGTGTGTGTGTGTGTGTGTGTGTGTGTGTATGTGCGCATGGTGCCTTGTCTGGATCACCTTGTGTCAGGATTGTCAGCCTGGCATATAGATAAATTATTATTATTATTACTTTTATTATTATGAATATGGAATTAATAGTATCTTCTTTCACATGTGTTGTTGCATTCATCAAGGAAAATATATATATATATATATATATATATATATATATATATATATATATATATATATATATATATATATATATATATATATATATATATATATATATATATATATATATATATATATACTCGTATATATATATATATGTTACAGTCAATACCTGAATCCAGACAATTTGTAAAGTGACTTATTTTTTCAGGCAATTTGTGAACTGCCTGGTTCACCCAGTCAATCTGTAAATCAGCTAAAAATCTCAGACAATTTACAAAGTGCCTTAAATCTTGATAGATTTTCTTGGCATATTGACTGAAATGATCCTGCTATGTATCTGCAATGGTGTGTGTGTGTGTGTGTGTGTGTGTGTGTGTGTGTGTGTGTGTGTGTGTGTGTGTGTGTGTGTGTGTGTGTGTGTGTGTGTGTGGTGTGTGTGTGTTTAACTACCTGTTACCTTCTCCGTGTGAGCTCAAAGCTCATTGTTTTCTTGACATATTGACTCATAGTAAGTAATGAACTGACAGAAAAACAAACCAGATTCTTGAGTAAAATTTTTATTTTTTAAAACCCTGAGTAACTATATTATATCAAAAGTAAAAAATAAAGTATAAAATGCAACATTTAATATTATTTTTAGTTTTTATTCTTACAAGTTAAGCTAGAGTGGCACCGACTATTGCACTTGTAACCTTCTTTGTAACATTTACAGCGATTTTGTTTGACACTGTTTCTTGCCTACAGTACAGTTGCACTTAGCATAACCTTGACCACCAAACCTAGACGATTGCTGTACTGCCTGACGAAGTCCTATTTCCTTGTCTGCACTTACTTCACCAATACTATACAGTTGCTGGCTGCAAATATCGAATTGGCTCCTACTATAGCGCCCCTTGAGTATTCCATCTCTCACGCCTATTCGATACATGTCATTTTCATTACGATCTAAAATAACCCCGATAACATTTCGTGGATCACCTTTCCCTCGATCAACTAATGGGATGGGAATTGTCACGTTATCTCCTGGATTACCTGGGGCATGTTCTAAACGACTACGTTTGACCATGCGCTCAGTCTTGAGCTAACTGGCCCAGCTGCTGCTCTGGACCGTTGAAGTGCTATGTCTTCTTGAAGCTTATGAGTTTTCCTTGAGGATTCTGACCATAGGGTGGACTGTCTGGATGATGCAGAGCCCTCTGATGAACCATCTGAATAAACGAAATCAAAGGATAAATGGCAGCTACATTTCTTTGCTTAATAACAAAAAAAAAATAATGGTGATTAAGACTTGCAATGTGGTTTGGAACTTAATCTAATTAGTTTTCAGTTACATTGTTACATTTTATAAGTTTTTTTATCATTACCTAGCTGAGCGAAGTCCTCTGGCGAGTCATTTGGAGGAGCAGAGCATTCAGGTGAATCGGGTGATTCGTCTGGACGATGAGAGTTAGAGGCCTCTGATGAGCCATCTGAAAAACAAAAACAAAAGGATAAATGAAGTTACTTTCCTTTGCTTAATAACAATAGAAAACATTTAATTAATGATGATAGACATGCAATGTGGCTTGGGACTTAACCAAATTAAACAAAAATAAGTTGGCAGTTACATTTCTATAACAGTTTTTATTTAGCATTACCTGGCTGAGCGAAGTCCTTTGGCGAGTCATTTGGAGGAGCAGAGCATTCAGGTGAATCGGGTGATTCGTCTGGACGAGGAGAGTCAGAGGGGAAACTGTAAGCTCCAAGTAAATCCTCTTCGGTGATCATTTGTCTTCAAAACTTCTTCTGGAAGTGCAGTTGAGCGTAGACCTACTCTGGCCTCAACACCAAAGAGTGCTTTGTATGGGGATTGTTTGATTCCGGAATGGTAGCTGGTGTTCTTTTGGAACTGCACAAACCTGAGGCCCATGGGCCAGTCACTTGTATCATTATCCCCTAACCATGAAATAAGCATGTCTTTTATATCACAGTTAAGGCGTTCAACTGATCCCTGGCTCTGTGGATGCCTTGGTTTACCATGAACGATCAACAGGTCAGGCCAAAGAAGTTTGAGTTCCGAAATTACCAATGCTGTAAATTCACTACCATTATCACTCTGAAGAATTTGAGGGGCTCCGAACATTAAAAATATGTCCATTAGCTGGAATGCAACCTCAGCGGCTCTTTTTTGAAGTTAAGGGACGCAATATGCAATACTTTTGTTAGATGATCTTGGTACACCATTATCCACTTATATTTTCCTTTGGCGCAACAGACTGCATGTCAACAAGATCCACCTGAGCTCGTGAACCGTAGTACTTAGACCAAGATCGGTTTGACCAGTAACACCCTTAGTCGCACATCTCTTCCGTTTCTTTTGACACTGAACACACAAAGAGATTTGAACAGTTCTACAGTATCTCTCTCGTTACATTCGCATATCTGAGAGTTCTTTGACCATTTTGTCTCTGCCGCCATGTCCCGTTGCAATGTGAGCACGTTTTATTGTTTCAAAACAATCCTCAACGTGCCACAAAATAAACAAGCTCTTGAGTTTCATCCTTCCGTTTTTTTTATCAACTTTTTCAACTCCACCACACTGAAGAACTTCGTAACGTCCAAGGATGTAATACTGCCGATTAGATTTATTTTTCGCACTTTGCTGCAACTCTGAGTTTCCTCTATCAGATTGTAGTACTCAATTTTAGTCATTATTAATGACTTTGAATCAGAGTTCTTTTTCAACATCACTTTCTCGTAAAACTTTGCTTCTTGGGAACACGCCATTTCTTCTGCTAATGAAGTTGCCTGCACCTCACGGAAGGACAATGCCAGGACAAGGCCAACACACAACTGCTCTGGCTAGCTGTCCAGCCCCCAGACGCCTGTACCCGGCCAATGTCACACACACACACACACACACACACACACACACACAGTTGGGGGTTCGTTTGTGATCGGAAATTTTTTGAATCTCCAACACCCACACACACAAGGACTCGGACGGAGTCGATGATTTGTGACCTTGCCCATACCAACATAGTTATACTGAAAGGTAACAGGTAGTTAAACACACACACACACACACACACACACACACACACACACACACACACCGTACAGCTGGGTTCGTTCCTCTCGGCAGGGCGGGGTCAGGGATTTGTGATCCATGGCAGGATCATTTCAGTCAATATGCCAAGAAAATCTATCAAAATTTAAGTCACTTTGTAAATTGTCTGAGATTTTTAGCTGATTTACAGATTGACTGGGTGAACCAGACAGTTCACAAATTGCCTGAAAAAATATGTCACTTTACAAATTGTCTGGATTCAGGTATTGACTGTAACATATATATATATATATATATAATATATATATATATATATATATATCTATATATATATATATATATATATATATATATATATATATATATATATATATATTGAAGTAAAAATAAAAGCAAGTATAAAAGAAATCCCAATGTAATCCCCTCTCAATACATGAATATGCCATTTGCGGATTTTTGTATTTTTTTTTTATTTATTCCTCTATGAATCTCACTCCTGTATCATGTATTCTTCTAGAATTATATTCTAGATTCTGAAGCTTCTCATGGGAATAAGATATAGAGAGTATTTTCAGCAGAAGTGTGATGGCAGAAGGAAATTTATTTAGTATGCTAAAACCAAAATGGGTTATAGTGTGGAAGGAAGGGGATGCTGGTGGAAAGAAACTTAAGAAGAGTTTCTCTTACGAGTCACTGAGGATCATCCCAGGAGTAAATATAGCTTGGCAAGAGCTAAAAGGTGAAATAGTGTGAATAGCACAATTAAAATAATAGGATCAGAGTAGGGAAGAATATTAAATGTAGAAGTGCTTTTGGTATGAGCAGAGTGAATGGTTAGAGCTTGTGAAGTGTTTATGAGTGATTTTGAATGAATGGAAAGGGGGAAAAGAAATTGTGTGATGAGGGTAAAATGTAGCCCTGAAACTAATTAAGAATTTGAAAACAATGGGTGAAAAATGAGAGGAGGATATTCATAGAGCAGATGTAAATGATCTACAACACTTACCTTGTAGAATAGAAAACATTGTTGACACAAGAGCAAACATAAGTAATTAAGGACTTTACTGTGGCCTTCTGATGTTATGGAGTTGCTTAGACAAGCCTTAAGAATACATGATTTTTTTCTTTTATAGGAGGGGCACCAGCCAAGGGCAACAAAACAGCAGTAAAAAAAAAAATGTCCAACTGAAGTGCCAATCCCCAGACTTGAAAGCAGTAGTCAAAAATTATAGGATAAGTGTCTTGAAACCTCCCTCTTGAAGGAGTTCAAGTCATAGGAAGGTGGAAATACAGAAGTAGGCAGGGAGCTCCAGAGTTTACCAGAGAAAAGGATGAATGATTGAGAATACTGGTTAACTCTTGCATTAGAGAGGTAGACAGAATAGGGGTGAGAAAAAGAAGAAAATCTTGTGCAGCAAGGCTGCAGGAGGAGGGGAAGCATGCAGTTCAGAAGAGCAGTTGACATGAAATTAGCAGTAGAAGATAGCAAGAGATGCAACATTGCAGCGATGATAGAGGTTGAAGAGTCTGTTAGAGGAGAGGAGTTGATAAGACGAAAAGCTTTTGATTTCATCCCGTCTAAAATAGCAGTATGAGTGGAACCCCTCCAGACATGTGAAGCATACTCTATACATGGACAGATAAGGCCCCTGTACAGAGATAGCAGCTGGGGGGCTGAGAAAAACAAGCAGAGACAACTCAGAATGTCCAACTTCATAGAAGTTGTTTTAGCTAGAGATGAGATGTGAAGTTTCCAGTTTAGATTATAAGTAAAGGGCAGACCGAGGATACTCATTGTAGAAGAGGAGGATAATTGAGTGTCATTGAAGAAGAGGGGATAGTTGTCCAGAAGGTTGTGTCAAGTTGATAGATGGAGGAATTGAGTTTTTGAGACACTGTACAATATTAAGTTTGCTATGCGCCAATCAGAAATTATGTCAGGTGTACCTTTGTATTTTCATCATAACTGAATGTGGTGCTATGTTACAGAGCAGCAATTTATCTAATGTCTTCTCCTTTCTCATATAGATTGAGATTTGGCGTGTGGAGGACTTTGAGCTGCAGCCGGTTGATGAGAGTGCCAAGGGCTTCCTGTTTGGAGGTGACTCTTATGTCATGAAGTACACCTATGAGGTCAATGGTAATGAGCGCTACATCCTGTACTTCTGGCAGGTAAGTGACGAGACATTAGTGTTCCAGGAGTTAATATTTGATTATTCAAGTTTGACAATAGTATTGTACATAAGGATAATTTGAGATATAATATGAAAGAAAATTATTTTGAATTGTTTGTTTGCTTGTAGGAAATATCTAAGGGGAAGATGTTGGTCAGTAATTTTTTACATCATATATGTAGGGAGTTGCAAGTAGCCAGGATGAGCGAGCGGCTTCAGCCATACACACAGTGCGCCTTGACAATGAGCTCAATGGCAAGGCTGTGCAAGTGAGGGTGGTGCAGGGCTCTGAACCAGCCCACTTCTTGAGGATCTTTAAGGGTGAGTTGAGAAGAAGCCTTAAATAAATAATGAGTGAGTTATAGCTATCAAAATAAGAGAAAATTGAATTTTTTTTTATTTTAGTGATATACATTATTCTGTTTTTATTTACTGCATTGATGTTGATAATTTTGTCAAGTGAGGGAAGAGGTGTTTTGGCCAGCTTTTAAACTGCTTTTTTTTTCTTTTGAGTGAAGGAAATTCTTACCATTTTGTCCTTTAGGTAAAATTGTATTGAGTGACAATCTGAAGTAGTAAGCATTTCACATATTGAAAGCAGAGTTTCAAAGTAGTGATATGATTTTCTCTCTCCCACCCTCCCCCATCTCTCTCTCTCTCTCTCTCTCTCTCTCTCTCTCTCTCTCTCTCTCTCTCTCTCTCTCTCTCTCTCTCTCTCTCTCTCTCTCTCTCTCTCTCTCTCTCTCTCTCTCTCTCTCTCTCTCCCCCCTTCACAACACCCCACAGACCCTAAGTATGTATGAGAACCACAGCCCATTAATTCCATTTCTCTCTCAGTTATGCTCTGAATAATTAATTTGTAAGTGAAAAATGACACAGATAAGCTTAGGATGTGGAAAAGTTTATATCACTAGTGCAATAGTGTCTAGTTGCATCAGATTTAAATAGAAAAGTAAATAAGTTATTAATGTATTTCCAATATTAAGTAGGGAAGGAAGAATGAAGGATGAAGTGTTGATGAAGTGTTACCTGAGCAGGTCAGATGGTGGTGTTCCTGGGCGGAAAGGCATCTGGTTTCAAGAATGTGCATGATCATGACACCTATGATGTGGACGGCACTCGCCTCTTCAGGGTATGTGACTTAGAAGCGTGAGATTCTGTTCCTCTAGTACTGTACAGGAGAATAAGTATGCATTTTTTTCTATTTCAATGTAGAGGCTTTACTGAAAATATTAACCCTCAAAACCCAAGTGGCTCCTTGGAACATGTTGGATTAGTCCATTTCAACTAAATCATACAGAACTAGATACTTTTACACTGAGAATTTTGCTAAACACAACACACAGCTCAGTGATTTTAAGACGGCATCCGTGAAGCTTCAAATAATTTTGTAATCTTTGCCTAAAGTAAGAGCATAAGACAGCCACTGGACTCAGAGGGTTAATGGGGAGTGTCTTGTATGGTGGTGGTTCTCTTTATATCCTAATGTTAACCATGGTTCCTCAGGTTCGTGGGACATGCGACCTGGACACTCGGGCAGTGCAGGTGCAGGAGGAGGCCGCCTCACTCAACTCTGATGACGTCTATGTCCTGGAGACTCCAGCCAAGACTTACCTGTGGATTGGCAAGGTTAGATTTTCTTTTTTCTTTCCTTGTAATTCCATAAATGTTAATTGCTCTGAAATGTGATTGAAATTATGTTTTAAGTGAGATAGTAAGTTAGATGAACTTTTATATGTCATCCTTAAAACCTTGGTCCACAGTATATAATAAAAAGGATAGAATGATGAAGAAAAGTTAACTTTTCAGGAATCCTGGTGCTGATTACTTCATCCTGCTAATAAACAGTTGGTAGATACTGAATTTCTTTCCTTTCTTTTTGTCTTTAAACATATAGAGCATTGATCGTTTTAACATGTAAATATAATTACCAGGGTGCTAATGAAGAGGAGAAGGCCATGGGAGAGAGAGTGGCAGGACTGGTGTCCCCTGACAGGGAGCTGCAGGTGAGTAGTCATTGTTATTGCTGCCACCACAGTTGCTGGAGAGAAAGATTATGGATATATTGCATTATGAACTCCACACATTATTTCAGTAAATCATGCAAAAGTCAGGATTATATTCTGTAAGACTGCCATAAGAAGATACTAAAGGCATGGTAATATTGACATACCTATGTGATTGATGGACTGTGAATGGTGAAATTAGCATTATATGGTTTACATTAAGGTTAGGGGAATCTTAGTTGTATATAGAAGAAGTTAATGAGTGACACTTATAACTATAGCACATTAATGTACATACACCCAAGCTGCATATAGTGGTTGTCAGACTGCAACTTAGAGCAAAGTGGAGAGAGAGAGAGAGAGAGAGAGAGAGAGAGAGAGAGAGAGAGAGAGAGAGAGAGAGAGAGAGAGAGAGAGAGAGAGAGAGAGAGAGAGAGATTGGTAATAGCCTCTAGCTATATTTCTCTCTTTCTCACAAAGACAAAGCTGTTGAGTAGGTTGCATATCATGATTCTGAGAACTAAGACTCTTTAGTAAGAGAAGCTTTACTTATTACACATACAATATCCAGTGCTAGTCTTTTTTTTCAGGTGTTCATGTTAAAAATGAAACATGAATTAAAAGATACCTGTTCTTCAGACACTGGCTGAAGGTGAGGAGGAGGACAGCTTCTGGGACAGTCTGGGAGGCAAAGGAGAATACCAGACATGTCGTGACGTGGACAGGCCATTGCTGTACCCTCGCCTCTTCCACTGCACCATTTCCCCTGCTGGCTGCCTGCGGGTTAATGAAGTGGCTCACTTCTCCCAAGAGGTAAGTGGTCATCAGTGCAGATTTATGACCCAAGGCCTTTAGTAACCTTGTAAAAGTTCAGTTAAACATGAAAGGACACCCATGCAATTATTTTCTTCTTGATAGGGTTTAAATCCTGAATCTCATGGCATTAGTCTGTAGACTCTTTAACCACTTGCACTACAGTATTGGCCAAGTGAGTAGCCACTGACTAATCTCTTTGCTGAAATACATACCACCCCAATTTTAGGGTGGTATCAAACTCAGGCAGGCAGTAATATATGTTAGCTGTACATGGCATCTATCCTCTTCCCTCGCAACACATGATGATGACCCTCAGCCTGACTTCAGATGGCTGAAGGAGTGATGGAGGCATCACTGCTCTGGAGTCAACTCATAACTTACCACACATCAGGCCTCATTTTATTTATTTATTTTTTACAAAATTGTAAAAAGCTAATGGTGAGGGAGAAAATCTCAAATCTTAGCACTGTTAGGTTAAAGCACTGTTGGTAAAAGTGAAACTGCTGTTGTTGTTTGTGCCCAAGTACAGGGTGAAGAAATGCCTGGTGGTAGCTGTGGCCTGCCAGGACATGCAGTTGGTGGCTGTGTAGCCTTGAAAATATCACCCGAGACAATTCATGTTATCAAAAAGTAATCCTAGACTCACTGCCAGGATTCTGAATTGTCTCAGGTGATATTTTCAAGGTTACATGGCCACCAATTGCATGTCCCGGCAGGCCACAGCAACCACCAGGAACTTTTTCACCCTGTGCTTAGGCACAAACATCATTAGCAGTTTCACTTTTACCAACATTTACCGAATTCAGTGCTATGATTTAAGAATTTTTCTCCCTCAGCATGAACTTGTTTTTACAATTTTGTAAAAAAAAAAAAAAAAAAAAACTGATGTGTGATAAAGGTCTGATGTGTGATAAGTCATGAACTGCCACTAGAGCAGCGATGCTCCATCACTTCTAAGCCACCTGAAGTCAGGCTGAGGGTTGCCAACACGTATGTGCTATTCATTTGTCTGAGTTTGATACCACTTAAAAAATTAGGGTGATATGTATTTTGGCCAGGTGACTACTCACTTTGCCACTACTGTAGGTTGCTAATTCTCTTATAATACATAAAAAAGACATGTAACACATGAGTGACAATCTGCTCCTCAGTTCTGCAGTAAGAACTTAGAATATTTTATTTTATCCTGCAGGACTTGAACGAGGATGACGTGATGGTGCTGGACTCTGGTGATGAGGTGTATGTCTGGGTTGGCCGTGGCTCAGATGACCAGGAGAAAGAGAAGGCCCTGGAGATGGCAAAGGTGTGTACTACTATGGAGGACTAATGATTGCATCTTATTGTATTCAAATATCTAACTGAAAATATGTGCACTGAAGAAATTAAAATTTACTTAATCTTTTGAGAAATACTATCTTATAAAATAGAAAAATATGTGTTGGCCATAGAATTATAAAATTGTGTATATTGTCAAACACTGTGAAATATAATGCCTTGTTCTAACAGAATTACATCAAGACTGACCCAACGGAGCGCTCCTTGGACACAACGGTGATCTTGCGCATCAACCAGGGAGAAGAACCCGCTGCCTTCACTGCTATCTTCCCTGCCTGGAATCCCGACTTGTGGGAGGTGTGTGGCTGTGCTTAGTGCTAGGGCAGGGTATTTCATTGGTGATACTCAACATGATTATTCTGAAAATATACCCTATAATTAGATCTATGAATAATATTCTAAGCTATATTGTTAATCTCTATATTTTTTTACTTTTTATCTTTGATGTAATAAAGTAAGTATACATAGAAGAGTAATAAACTCTTACATTTATCTAAATTCACTTTTCTCTTTATTTTCTTGTACTTTTTATTCTTCCCTTATGCAGGTCATAAACACACATTTCAAAATTCTCTGGGGATATACTGTGCATCCAGGTTATGGATACATTATAAACAGCCATTTTGGCAGTAAAACCTTTTACCTATTAAAAGATACTTATACATAAAATTAAAGGAAATGTGTGTATTCCTTTGAGAGATTAAGTCAAACATACCTAGTGTCACCAGGCTATAGTTAATTTGAGCAGTTGTAACCTGGTTGCATAGTAATGGTCCTTGAGAATGCTGCTGTTGGCATATGGCACACAGTAAGCTACCTCAACTGTAACCTTTCCACAAATCTTGATACTCCTAGATATTTCATTGCTTGCTCTACGTAGCTCACTGAGAGAATATCTTGTCACATAATTGATACCTTATGACAATTAATTTATATGTGGAAAAAAAAAAAAAATTTAAATATTGACCTTTGTGCAGTGGACGACATATGCATAGTAACTGGAGAATCTGTTTTAATTTTATTTCTCTCTGCTCATGATGATACACTTTTAACAAGAACAGTGTGCAAGTTTGTAGGCATTTTGGTTAGTTCACAATGAAGGAAGTAATTGATGGAAATTTTTCTGTCATGAAGCTGATTGAAACTTATTGAATATAAGTTTAAGAGAAGTTGTTCAAGAGAAGTACCTAGTTGTACTTAAAGTTAAAATAGTAACTTGTAACTTCAGGTACCTCTATAGTAACTTGTAACTTCAGGTACCTCTATAAGTTGAGAAATTTCATTTTGATATGATATGGATAACAACTAGCATAATGTTAAAGGGAATGACATATATGAAATAAATCTTAGAAATAAGTAGGAATTAAGAGATATAGGTAAATGTATATTCTGTGTCCAGTAACCCCACTGACATCAGACATAAATTACCAATGTGTCACCACTGTGCATAAAGGTTAAGTAATAAGAAAAACTTGAATGACTTTGTGTATGAGAAGTTCAGGCCTTTAATGATATTTTACAACTTTAACTTAGACCACACACAGCTTCAACTAGATTCAGAAATTCAGATACGTTGCATGAAGCAAAATTTTAAAACCTGCTGTGGCCTGAATGCAAATTTGTGACTGGCTATTTGCAGTCCTGTCATTTTCTCAGATATTCTGAATAAGAATGCAGTTTTAAGATTGTTGATGCTTCTTGATGAAAAATGCTATGCTTAGCAAATATTGACATTAAATTAAGATATTATAATTAATTAGTAAGCATATATTAAATACTAAATCTTCTGGTTATCTCTTACAGAAGGTGGATTAAGCGGCTTGCGTACTGTGATGTGCGTTGTGTGTTCCTAGGTGGTATTGCTTACAGCTTAACCTACACACTGCATTGCCTGTAGTGCATGCTGTCCCTATGGCAGTTTGTTCTGCTGCAAGTAGGCACAAGCCACTTAAGGGGCTGTGGGATGGCTATTTTGAGGGACATTGTTGGGAACAATATCGTGTTAAGCATCAAGTTATAAGAGAAAGGAATGGAGATGGGCAGTTTGTTCCCTCACTGTAGTGACTGTATCCTTAGCATGCTGGGAATGTGGCAGTTGGATAGAAGTGCAAGAGTAAGAAAATACATGAAATGAGGACAGTAGCAGACAGTGAAGAGAGTGTCTATCGTACAGCAATATTTAGTGTTAATACATACTCTTAGGACAGGAGTACTGCTTTGGGCTTTCATTAAAATATAGTCATCCTCATCATCAGGATTAATAATAGAGGCAGGTTCTATGCTACTTTGTGAAAGAGCATCAAGCAAATAATAGAATTATTGTTCCTTTGGCACACACTTGGCAGAGAAATTCTCATAAAAGAATTCCTGTAACAAATTTACAGAGAACAGTGTAGAGGTATTATAAAAGACACACTAGCTGTTGTGATGGCAGGTCCACTACACCAATTTTTTACAACCGTTATAGCAAGATTTAAGGATTTTTCTGCCAAAGGAATGCACTGATGCAAAGCAGCAGCAGCTTTAAAGAGGAAACACTCCCTCTGTATTATTTATTACCTGCCTGACAGGGATCAATCTTAAGCACTTGATGGCCAATATAATACTGTATGCTATATTTTACTATGGATTCCTTAGATGAGGATGGTATGGTGGTATATTTTGAGGAAATTAAGCCTTTTATTTTGAAAAATGTTGTTTCATAACACAAACCTCACAGCATAATGAATGGCTGAGTATTGACTGGGTAGTTTATCTCATGATATGAGTGTTGCCCAGTGCCTCTAAAATTATTAAGTTTTCAAATAGTTTAATGTTATATACAAAGTTTTATATCAAAGGAACATGATGAGTGGCATGGGTTCATTGACAACCTATTAGTACACATGCATACAAAGCAATGTTCAAGAAATCAGTTAGTAGCACAAAATGGATTTAACCTCATGAAGGATTGGTGTTTATAACTGACATTAGAGTAGTTTTCTCACTACCATTCTTTCCTCTGATTCCAAATCAGTGGTGGGAAATGGTCTTTTAATACACTCTAGATCCTGTACACTAACAATTAGCACTACAGGTTGATTTCCTTGTGTGGTGAGCTGACCACCTAATCCACACCTTAAGATTTAGAAGGTTAGAAGGTTATGATTCCTTGCGAGTGTACCTGACTCAGCAATCCCCAGGGTGTCTTGACCACTAACCCAGTGGTTGTTGCAGCCGTGCCCCAGCCCTGATGCGATGCCTCAAATGATTGAAAACAATATAGTCCATAACGCTAAAGAAGAAAGCGAAAATATAACCAAAGATCAGCTGTTGAAGGTTGAGGAAGCGCCAGCAGAGAAAGAGCACCCTGCTGCTAGTTGTTGCTGTTGCCAATGAGAGTAAAGTAAGGCAGATCAGCCAAGGTGCCTGCGGCACACTAACAACCTGCGGTGCTTCAATATTGTTCCCAGATGGAACTCCAGTCATGTTGCAGGAGATTCTGACTCTTCTAGTGTTAAGATGTGAATTTTTAACTCAAGCTTTTCTTTTGCATATAGAGTAAAAGTAAATGGAAGGTTGTATTCTATTTACAGAAGATTTCTAATTGTGAGTTGGGATTATTTTAGATTTTGTTTATACACTTCTCTGTTTTTACTGGTTTAAACCCTTCCATAAACAAATAAAATATTCATAATGTATTAGTGTAAAGCTAAGGACAAATAAGAGGAATAATGCTAAATTACATAGCTGTATTTCAAGTATTAGTGATGTGACTTGGGCCAATCATCATAGTCAACATTAACATGCAAGAGCTAAGAAAAGCTATTCTACCTTCTCCAGCATGACTGTTGCTCCTAGTGTTTTCATAACTCTTAACTTACTAATGATGACTGGGTATACTTGAAGAGGCAACTCTTAACCATGTTCTGCACTGAAAGACTAATACACAAACATTAATCAGATTAAAATAGTAAGACTTCCAAGAGCAAAACAGATTAGGGGCCATGGTAAGTGTGGTGGTGGTGGTGGTGGTAGTGGCAGCTTACATGTAAGAACATTTTTATTCAAGGTGGTAATCTAGCATGATGCATAGTGTTTATAAAAAAGCACTTCTATACTGTAACACTAGTGTGATGATGGAATTTCCTGAAAGTGTAGTTATTTTGCTGCTGCCCTTAATTATTTAATTTAAAAACTAAATAGGTAAATTACAAGTACAGACCAAATTACCAGTTATAAAACTAGTTTAAATGACTAACTACTAGGGAAATTGAGACATCAAAAGTCTTCAATAAAAATTTGTTATACAGTAAAACCTCCATAAGTCAGCTTTCTTTTAAGTCAACAACAAAACAAAATATTCAAATTCAAATTCTGCAATTTTTTTTTTAAATGAGCACCATCATTACTGAACTGAGTCAAGTCAGACCATGCTTGGCATAACCAATGTAGTAGTAATAATTGCATACTGTGCAGATTATGACAGAATGCTAAGAAGAGCTGCTGGCTCTGGCTCTGATTCTGAATGAAGATCAGTCAAATATCACTTAAAAGTAAAAAAAAAAATCTAAAAACTATATAGTACTATTTTTTTTTTTATTCAATGTTGTCAAAAAGGAGTGAGCTCACCATTAATGTGATCTTTATTTCTTACATTGTCTTTGTAATTCATCCACTTGTCTCCTCTGATTTTCATCTCTCCACTCATCCTCATCACCAGTCTATACCATTTCTCTTGAGCCAAGCTGCTGTTGGTAAAAAAAAAGCTTATGTGTGGGTAATCTTTGATGTGTGTGGTTGCTGCAACAAGAGACCAAGAGTGATGAAGCTTCACTCTTGCCCCAACAGTCATGTGTATCCTGTAGCACCTGAATAGATGCTTTGTTTACCTACAGCAGCTTGGTACAAGAGAAAGGAAATGGAATGATAACAAGGATACAGGGAAGAGATAAGACCAGAGGAGGTAAATGGATAAATTACAAGGACTGTACATAGAAAATGAAGATCGGATTATTGGTGAACTCCTTTTCAACAACAGTAATGTAGAAATAACAAAATAAATACTATGCAGTTTTCAAAAGGAAAGAGAAAAATGTGAAAAAATAGTGATATGTGAAAGAAATGGGAGATCAGACCACAAAAAAGAAATTATAAATACAACTGCATCAGGATCTTCAACCAGGGCCAGCAGCTGCTTAACATCATGACCTCAGAGATGTGCAAAGAGAGGCTCTAGAGGGAGGGAGGGAATGAAACTGAAGACTCTGAGCCTGCAGGAGGGGTTTTTAGTGATTATTCAGAAGTCAGCATTTTGGTAAGTTAGCATATGCTGAGCTCCTATTATGCTAACTTATGGAGGTTTTACAGTAAAATTCTGTGAAGGCTGGAACCTGTCACATAAATCTAATAAAAATTGTGTGTACTTGCATGATGGTCCCTTTATGTCTTACAGTTTGTTATATGTATCTTAGTCATTACAGTGTGGTGCAAGTCTTTGTTGTGTCTTGTGTTTATGATGTGCATGTGACAGCTTGAGTGGTGTGGTGTGCTGAGGACAGTTCACGGCTAACATGGTGGCTTTCATACCATGCTTTTTACAACACTGGGTTGTAGGGGTTTGAAGGCTTTATCTCCAGCAGTCTGACGAATTACTATTTGTTGCATCACATAGCCTTTGTAAAATGGTTGTTGGGGGAGGGAAGGGGAGAGGTTGAAGTGTATAGAGTTTAAAGCAAGCACCTATTATGCTTAGAAAGGAATAATAAGTATATTCACCTTAAAGGGCATCAGAAATATAGAGAGGTGTGGACAGAGGGAATAGCATAATAGATATAGTTTAGGACTACATCCATAACTGTAAATTATTACTTGATGAAAGGATATAGTTTAGGACTACACCCATAACTGTAAATTATTACTTGATGAAAGGAAGCATAAACACAAAGTTGATCACATTATTTGGACACTGCATGCATGAAACATCTACAGGACAATTCTGATGAGATAAGCCACTACTCACATAATTAAAATGTGTACTGAGCCCTTGCATTAATAATTATGTAGAATAAGTCATGCAGGGATAGTGCTCTTTCTAGTTTTCTTAAGCTTGTGGATAAAGTTGTTTGAAAGAATTAAATTAAGTACATAAGAATCCATGCATTAGATGATCTTGCACACTCAAACAGTGCAACAAGAGGCTATACTTGTCACATTGGACTTAGCTATTTATGTAAAATACCAGTTGTTGTTATATGATGAGTGGCAATTTTCCTGTAACATTTATTTTTATACCTATGCCAAAAATACAACATTAATTTTCATGCCAAAAATTATTCATATTGGATTTAAAGAGTCAAGATGTCAAAATTTTAAAATTCCCTATTGAATTGTGCTTAGTTATTTCAAAACTCTTGCCTAAAGGAAAAATGATTTTTTAATTGTTGAAGGAAAGGATTTCCTGCAAATTTACAAAAAACCAGCTAAGTGGAGATGTCATTATAAAGGCAGAAAACTAGCCTTTATAATGAACCTTTACTACAATATAGGTGAGGCAAATTCATAATTGAAAACCACCTTTGACGATTACTTTTTTTTTATCAAATCTATGTCAAAGGCAAAGAAAGGAATTGTAGTTATGAAGGAAGCATTTCCTGTGGTACTGTATCAGACTTATGAAGGCGAGTTATTATTCAGCACATATGAGTTTTGATATTTTTAATACAATGCAATGCAAAAACCCTTTCCAAGAACAACACTTTAGATCTCTTCTCTAGAATAGGGCTTCACAGATAGAACTGTATGACGTTTTGAAGATATTAAGATGCTCTGTATTTTCTGGCTTTATATATTGGTGTTTGTACAAATGTCCTCCTGTCTTGTGGTTGATGGAAAGGATGCTTTGAAACTGTGACAGAAAACACTTTGTTTATTGTAATGGGAATGCTGTTATGCTGCTGCTCTTGCTTCTGCCCGCATGTTTACTGTTCTAGACTAAGGCATATTATTAACGTTTTATGAGCTTCAGCACTATCTGCTGATCAATTAGTGTTCACACTGTAGAGAGTATTGTAAAATTTTCATTTTTCTTCATCACTAAAATTCTGGTTGTCTCCTTCATTAAGATGCTGATATTTCTTAAATATGCTTCAATGGCATAATCAAGACAGTATAAATCATATCATATTTAGCAGCATTTTCTTGTTTTTTTATTATATGAGCATGAATATGTTTTTATTCATACTCTGGGTGTTAGCAATACATGGATGGATCTCATAGACATTACTTATTCAGCTTTGTGCTATGTTAACTGAAAGTGAGAAACTTCATGTGAAATTTTTTGGAGAATTTATAATTTGAAGATAATGTTGCCTGTTAATTTTTTGGTTATCATGAGCTCTCGTCTCATAACACCTGGCATTCTTTACATACATTCAGTTTCAACTAGGATTGAAATGGAGCCCCTTTTTTTTTATTTTCAGGGAACACTGTCATTTTAACAAACAAAACCATAAATCATAAATGCATAATTTCTTTTGTAAAAAATTAAATTCCACAAGATTTAACACCCTGAGATGTAAAAATACATTCATGTTATATGTAGTCCTTTCTTCAGTACCAGCAAGTCAATACTAATAACTTCCTAACATTAAGGAAATTGAACTCGCCTGAAAAATTGACATTAATGCCAAGCCTTCCCTGCAGGGACTGCCAAGTTATGAAGATATGAAGGCTCACCTGGCAGAGAGCAATGCAGCACTGGCCTAGACCACCACAGCCACTACTCCTCATCCATGCCTGGGAGGAAAACCTACACCAATACTTATCTTTATTAATCTGGTGGTGCTTTGTGCTTTATGGTTAATCTGTTCTTGGGTGTGTGTGTGCGTGTGTGTGTGTGTTGGTCAAGTGATCCTGGCCAGTGCCTTCCGACTCAATTTGCAAAATATAGTCGTTATGTGCTTTTGTAGTCTTGCCAGCCTAATTTGATTAAGGTCTAAGTAAATCAGTCCTAAACTCAAACATTCCTAAATTGTCACAATATGACCATTTTGTTTTTTTGGTAGGGTACATATATTTTGTAAGAATGTAATTTAACCATTATGCCTACTATGCGATAAGAAACTTTATACCAAGAAGATAATAGTATTAATGGTATGACTAATAAATTGTACCAAAACCACAGGGACATCACTTCATACAGTAATATTGAAGATGTACTCAAAAAGGAATGGACCTTGTACTTCAAGTAAGTAGTTTATAGACCAAACTTGCATTGAGCCTCAAGCATGCACTGGTGATAGGGCTTTCACTCCTTGAAGGCAAGAACTATTTTTACAGTGGTGACAGAAAATGGAGTGTTCATGACATGCCTAGAGCTGTCACTTGTAGAAACTACCTACATTTGCTTCTTGGCAATTCAATTAATCTAGTAAACCTTGAGTGCTTTAGGATACAGAGGCTTCCAGTAGAATATGCTTCAACTTCCATTCAGAGTTGTTTTTGAAAATAATTTTCCAGTCAAAGGAATTGTTTTTATCTTTATTATTGTTTTTATCTTGATTATTACATATATTGAAGATTATTACATATTGAAGATACTACTATATATACATATGAAGATGCAAGAGACAGACTTGTCCAGGATAAGGATGCACTGTGTGCTGTGAGAAGTTGTCTCTTACATTTCCAAATATGTCAAGGCTGATTTTGCACAATAAGTAATGAACTTGTTTTTCTCATAGGCTTTGTGAATTGGTACTTAATCTATCTAGTCACCTATAGAAATTTTTGTGACTGATTTGCACCATTAATAAAAGATTAAAAAATAAAACAAAAATTTCCTTTCCCTTTATTTTTGGCCCTTCTATTCTATACATGCATATGATACATGATTATTTTTGACACCCTTGCTTCTATTCTATACATGTGTATGATACATGATTATTTTTGACACCCATGTGTATCTCTCTCCCTTAAAAAATTCTACATCTGCTTTGTTTTTATTTTCAGTTATTGCCTCTTGCAAACAATATTTCGCTGTCTTTCATCCCAGGGTCGTGATTTACATCAAATTATTAAAATACAGTGGTACTTCAGTATATGTCTGCTTTGGAATAAGTCCAACTTGGGTATACGTACGTCCTGTTTGGATGCAAAAAAAATTTGCTTGGTATATGACCCTTGTTTGGAATACAACTTACACGCTAGAACCTGTATGGGTCAAAATGAGTCAAGGCACAGCACGTTACCCTTCTTTACCTCTCTCAAGACAACGAAGACACAACTGCTCACAAGCAGTGTTACTAGGTTGGCAGGACTCTCCTTCCAAGCAAAAACATCTCCAACCTTCTCAGCAAGGTAAATTGAGGTCAAATTTTAATATATTTCATCTAATTGCTTTTGTATTTATCATATTTGATGACATACAAGATGCATCTTTTTTTCATAAAAATGGCTCAAAAAATCACCCTGCATCTTACATGCAAATGTGAGGCCTCCCATACTTTTGATTTTGAAATTTCCTTCACTTGTACACCCGAAGATTTACACCACTGTATTATAGACAAGGGTGTTATATCACATTTTTCGACCATAATACGATGTAAGGAACTGTTGAAAATGAAAATGCGACCCTGTTCAGTGACGTGCAAAAGTGTGTTTTTGACACCTTGGCAGCTGGACTACGTTCTTTGCCTCGCCTCCATGACTAGGCCACTACCTCTGTTTTATTACTGAAGTCATGTAGGATATTTTTACTATTGTGATTGCTTGCTTTTTGTTCAGCAGTACACTAGCTTGCTTTAAACATTACATGCTTAAATACATAATTTTTTTTTTTTTTCTGAATATGCCCTGCTGAAATGGGGGTGGTGTTTTATGCCATCAAATATGGTATTTTAGCATTAAGCAGTGTTTAAATAATTTTATACAACCCCATCCATATACCAGATAATATGTCAATAACAACAGTATTTTTTTTCATGGGAACGAATTAATAATTTTCCCTTTATTTCTTATGGGAAAAATTTGTTTGGTACACATCCCGTTTGTTCAAGTTCAAGGATCTGGAATAGATCAAGGACATACACCGAGATTTTATAAATTTATGCTCATACATTTCTTAATATAAGTTTGCCCTGAATCACAGACTCGTTTATAGCTTGAGTGGACACTCAACCTCATCACAATTGAGGAAGTGAGGAGGAGAATTACTGTAAGTGTTGCAAGAGACTTGGCAGGGTGGGCAGAGCAATGTTGGGCTGGTATAAAAGATGTAAGATCAGGTGTGAGTGATGTGAACTTGCAAGGTAGACCACATAAGCGATGGATAAACAGTGTGAAGGCGGCTCTAATCACTACTGTATCAATGGCATTAATCTAATGCCATGACACAAATTGCTTGAGCGTCAATGATGTAACAATAGCAACTGCTCCCTAACAAGTTGGTCCAGGTGGGTTGAATGGTTCCCACAAATTACCACAAGACAGGACAATTGTATGCAGTGGTTAGGGGCTCTTGGGAGCCCTGTTATATAGAATATGTTCTGGCCCACTCTACACTCCATACATTTGCTGCCATAGGTTGACAGGGAGCCACCCACACATCCTTTCTTTTGTAACATTGCAGCACTGCTGGTGACAAATTTTTTTTTTTTTTTTTTTTACATTCTGGTTAAAGTCTTGATGGCCCAGTTTTGTCAAATTTTAATGGTTTCTCTCATCACCATCTATTTTTTGAGTTATAGGGCATTCACAAGGTATATGAATTCAGTAAGATAATATATATATATGCAAAATAATGAGTATGGCTCATATATTCTCATAATATACATGAAGCTACATCTGGAATGAAAGGGGAAGAACACACTAAATTTGCAACATTATCCTGTCACTCAGTGATGCTTAGACACTTCATAGTTCTCCGTGATCTTGTACTAACAGCTTCATGGTATGGCATGGAAGGAAACTAACACAAAGGAGATAGAAGAGTTGGGTAGCTACACAGAGAACATTATGATTGATGGTGATGGCAGTGTAACAAATACAGTAAGTATTATGAGCCTGATTTTGATAAAGTGTCATCATATAGTGTTCTACTTTGATTTTATGTTACCTTAAGACAACTTATGCAAACAACAAAAAATTGAAAATCAGCCAACACCACCTCTACATTTGGCTGATGCTGTATGAGTCAAAGGGGAAAGGACTGACACTGCAGAATTGTAGAATGATTGTGCCTGACAGAAGCAAATGCAGAGCAGTTCATGAGGTATGATATGGCACTGCAACCTATGAGGGAAGCACCACACATTGATTGTCTCACACAGGTGTGAAACAATCAGGTGTGGTGGGGGAGGGTACTTGCTGTGAAGTAGCCTTGTTCCAGACCAAACTGTCCAGTGTGGCTCAATGGAATAGTTTAGGCTAGGTGTCAAATTTGTCAAGGATTGTCTCATATTATGGAGCTCACTTATGGGTAGCAAATGTTCTAGGCTATAAATTTAAATCTAGGAAGTTTGGAGGGCTTACAAAGCTGTGGGTGAGCTATGGCCACAAGTTGCTCTTGTCTGTAACTAAGTGTTTCAGGCTTAGTGTCTTGTTCTAATTAGAACTTTGGGTGCCTTGTGGTCCCAGGGTTTGTACAGTGAGTTAAGGGCTGACTGCCTAATTCTGTGTGAGGAACACTTTTTCCCAAAAGTGAAACAATGATAAAAACTTTATTATGTATGTACATGTCATTTACATTGAGATACTGTAATTCATGATCCCAATCCACTATTGATATGAAGGCTTTAATGCCCTTGAAGTTAGCCCTGGGCTAAAGAAGGAGAGATCCACCACTGGTTGAGGTTATTAATCAGCCGTTAGTTTCTGTCTTTAGGAAATCACTTGAGTCAGGTGAGGTACCAGTAATGTGGAGGCAGGCTAATGTAGTACCCATCTTTAAGAAAGGAGATAAAACTTTAGCGTCTAATTATAGACCTGTCAGCTTAACTTCTGTCGTGGGTAAAATATTGGAGTCAATAATAGCGAGGAACATTAGGGAACATTTAGACAAACATAACTTGATAAATCAGTCACAGCATGACTTTACAAAGGGGAAGTCTTGCCTCACAAACTTGTTAATTTTTTTCAGTAAAGTGTACAAGGCAGTAGATAATGGTGATAGTTATGACATCTTATATCTTGACTTTAGTAAAGCATTTGACAAGGTACCCCATCAAAGGCTCCTGAGAAAGGTTAGGGCACACGGGATAGATGGGAAGGTGTTAGGCTGGATAGGGTCATGGCTTAGTGACAGGAGACAGAGAGTGGTAATAAATGGCTCAAAATCCAAGTGGGGTCATGTAATTAGTGGGGTGCCACAGGGATCAGTATTAGGGCCATTGTTATTTCTAATATATATCAATGACTTGGATAGTGGAATTAGTAGTGATGTTAGTAAATTTGCAGATAACACAAAGATAGGTATATTAATTAGGTCAGAATCGGATGCCATCATCTTGCAGGCAGATTTAAATAGGATGAATAAATGGACGTGACAGATGGCAAATGCAGTTTAATATCAACAAATGCAAAGTACTTAGCGTAGGTAGAGGAAACCCACACAGTAGGTACACATTAAACAACGAAACTCTGGTAGGAGTTATAGTTAGCTCTGAACCCCATCTAGGAAAACAATGCATAGAGGCCAGAAACAGGGCAAATAGAGCATTAGGATTCATTTTTAGGAGTGTTAAAAGTAGAAGGCTGGAGGTAATATTAAAGTTATACTTGGCGCTGGTCAGACCTCATCTAGACTACGCTGTGCAGTTCTGGTCCCCACATTACAGGAAAAATACAGGCCTATTAGAATCAGTACAGAGGAGAATGACTAAAAGGATACAGGGGATGAGGAGTATTCCTTACAAGGCGAGAATGAAGCCACTAAATTTACATTCTTTAGAGAGACGTAGATTAAGAGGGGACCTGATAGAAGTCTTTAGGTGGTATAAGGGTTATAACAAGGGGGATGTAAGCAAAATTCTTAGGGTCAGCAAACAGAGTAGAACAAGAAATAATGGGTTCAAGCTTGAAAAATTTAGGTTTAGGAAAGAGATAGGAAAAAATTGGTTCTCAAATAGAGTGGTAGATGAGTGGAACGGATTCAGTAATCATGCTGTTAGTGCTAGGACATTAGGGAGCTTTAAGAGAAGATTAGACGGGTTTATGGATGGGGATGATAGGTGGAAATCGGAAGGTATATTTCATACAGGGACTGCCACATGGAAGCTTGGTGGCTTCTTGCAGCTTCCCTCATTTCTTATGTTCTTATGTTGCTTGGGAATGCTGGAACTGAAAAATATATCCACACAAAACAATGAAATGCTTGCAATTTGTATGTTACTCTCTTTTGTGTGTGTGTTACTCTATCTTCTTTGGTAAGGAACAAATCTAGAGTGTTGCCCGTCCTAAGGTAGGTGTGCTCCTCTACCCACTGGGAGAGTCCCAGTAAAGGCAACTGTTTACAGTTTATGAGCGTCTTGGGGGAAGAGTGAGCACAAAACGTTGCATCTGAAGACCAAAGAAGGATAGGAAGGCTAAACTCACCAATCGCAATAACTTCCCTCACAATACGAAAACCTATAAAAATTACATCATTCTCATTAGCATTGCAAGTGTCTGCAGACAAATAAAAAGGATCGTAGAAGTCCCTCAGGTAGTCGGATACGCTAGTTACCTACTATTAACATCTCAATAGACCGGGAGACAATCACCTGAGAGAGAGAGAGAGAGAGAGAGAGAGAGAGAGAGAGAGAGAGAAACACTTTGCTGGCCGTTGAGTGCAGTGTCATGCTGTGGCGGCGTGGACTGCAGTGACTCGAACAATCTCGGATTTGGAGCGTGGACAGTTCGTAACCCATACTGAACGTAGACACTGTTTACACAATATACACGAGGTCTTTAGACCATAGAACCTAAGAATATGTAGGGTCTTGATGAGCAGGATACCGTGGTGTCAGGGAGTAGGTAATTGGTGGTAAGAAAGACACCCAATGAATCCTGAATTAACCACTTATGTTGTATCAGGGACTGTCTGCCTTTACAACCTACTGAACTATTTTACTGCCTACTGAACTATTTTATCCCTTTTCCTCGTTGTTGTTCTTTATTACAATCTTATTTAACTTTCTTTCTGTTATTTTACAGGAGTTATAAATAATTTCCCTGGTATCTGCCAGTTTCTTACATGCAAAGTCGAATGAAACACTTCCCATCATTCGGTCTTTGTCTTTTCTTATGGTTGTTTTAGTTTGTATTTATTCTTGTTTCAAAAAGTTAAGCACCAATTTCTTTTATACCTCCTTCCTGCTGTGCATCTCCCTGCCCACTGTGCTTTGTAATTTATTAATTTTCTTCCACTTAAAGTCTATTACACTGGCACCATTGAACAGCATTGTCATTGGTATGACCACTGAGTTCGTATTTTTTTTTTTTTCCGATCATCAACTTGTTGCAGCTTTTTAATATGATGATGTATATTAAATTTGTCATTTCTGGGCGTTCTGTATTACTTCATTTTTATGATCTTGTAGACCTAAAAGATATCGGCATTTTTATTGATGAAGGAGTTTTTGGGTAGTTGGAAAAGTCTTACAGTCTTGGCATGATTTTGGGCGGAAAAGTAAAGCCCACGAGTTTCAGGAAATGGAAGGTTAATTAACGTTTTGGGGGGCGCTTTATCATGTATAGCACGAGAACAGGCTGAATTAAACCTAGGTTTGGAAGGTTTAGGGTGAGAGAAAGTGAGGAGTGTACGTCTCCATGCCAGACATTATCACCTTTGTTATGCGTTCAGCACAAAGAGATGGTCTCTAACACGAAAGCAGTAGTTACTCCATGAAAAAAATCTTAATAATACCTCCTCAGGTCCACCAATTAGCAGAGGTAAAACTCCAGAGGTACCTCCGCTTTGGGGGATCCTGAGGAGGAACTGGAGCGATAAGACAATACCGATATGAGGTTGTGATCGGAGGAGCCCAATGGAAGAGACAGTGGCAGCATAAGAAGGATTAAGTTAGGAAAAGAATGTAGGGCGTATCACAGAGACGGTCAGGAATACGGTTAGGGTGTTACTCTCGAGGTCGTGGAGCACAGCAAAATTAAAGGGTAGTTCACCAGGTTGATCAATGAAGGGTAAGGTAAGCCAAAGCTAGTGGTGAATATTCAAGTCTCCAAGAATGGATATGTATGCAAAGGAGAAGAATGTCAGGATGTGCTCCACTTTGGAAGTTAGATTAAAATTTTGTATATAATATATATATATATATATATATATATATATATATATATATATATATATATATATATATATATATATATATATATATATATATATATATATATATATATATATATATATATATATATATATATATATATATATATATAACTTTTTTATTTTTTATTTTTTTTATAGTTAGAGGAGTTAGGTGAGAGATATACAGCACAAATGAATCTAGTTTGGGAGTGACTCTGAAGAAGAAACCAGACAATAGAAAAGTTCGGATGACTCAAGGGCGTGGGCCTTGGGTTGAAACTGAGGGCGGATTAGTATATTATTTCCTCCTTCATCAAACTTCTGCTTGCCTTAGACTCCTACATGTCCACTGAAGTCCACAATGATCATTATTGTGTGATTCTGTCCTCCTTCGATAATTCCTTCTATCCCTTTTTGAATTTATAATATTCCCCTCTGTCCTTCTCATACAAAATAGCAGCGATTTTTGTTTGTCTTCTCTACTTCCACCTTTCTCCTTTTTTCCATATTGCATTCAAGCCCTCCTCCCTTCTTATCCCTTATTCCTTTCATATTTGTAATGTTATGTAAATTTTCTGATAGTTTCCTCTTCAGTTGGGTTTCTGTTCGTCACATCATGGTATTACTGTACTTTTAGTTAGCTTTTGTATCTCATTGATTTTCGGATTTGTCAGACCTCGTATATTTATGCACTTCACTCTAATCTGATCTCTGCTCTTTAATGTCATGGTCTGTTCTCTCCTCTGCTCTATTCCCAGTCTTCAACGATAATTTTCTTTCTCTTATGAGCTGTCCTTTCTTCATGGTCCAGTCTCTTTATCATTGTCCTTTTTTTTTTCCCTGCAGCTGGTGACCTCTTGGCTTCTCAGTGCACCGGTCTTTTTTTCATAGCGTCTTTATTGCGTCGCCATTGGTAAAGGTACTTCCAGATTCTAAACTTAACTTCTTAACAGTTTAGCTCATCTGTTTTTATTTTATCTTATTTTGTTTTTATTTTTATTTTTATTTATCTATTTTATTCTGGTAATTTTTCATAATTATGTGTTGAGATAAATTATAGTTTCCGACTTTCGTTGCCAGTCAGACGCCAGAATGTTTGTTTTAATAAATTTCAGCATAATTAATGCAAAATGCGATCGAAAAAAATAAGCAGTAAATCTACAAATAAATATTGATGAAATATATTTCTAGAACAGATCTGAAGCTTTAAGAAATTCTAGAATAATTTATTTCCATGTACTTTCTAATAAAAAAAAAGAAAAAAGAAAAGAAGATAACTAGTTTTAACTGTCATTTCATAAATGTCGAAATTAATTTAGTTGTCCGCTCATGTCCTGTGTGGAGAGGAAAAAACTGGTATTCTGTCTGAGTGGTAAATGCATATTGGTAAAAGCACCGATGGTTTTTATGTAAGTTGGATCTTGAAGAAAAGAGGAAAAACAGAAACAAAAAAACGTTCCTTTCATTACTTAGTGACTGAATCTCAAGTATGAATGCTACCTTATAATTCCAGAAAGCGAGAATGTACTCGTAAGAGAACATCTTGTAAATATAATGCTTACTCGTCAAATAATTGTAATCTCTTATGTAACACTGCACAGTGATTATATACATTATACGATATAACCAGATGTAGAATTACATTTTTTTTCTAGGTTGTAACATGACTATGTTTTATGTATGCTGGTAAAATGGATGTAGATGGAGGGTGTATAACGCCGTCCCCCGTCAAAAAATAACTGAACTTTTACATGGACAGCATAATTCTTTGCCACTACAACATGCTAGTAATTATTTCTGAAAGCGTCTCTCTGTGATATATCTTGTCATGTATCATTTTATTCTCTTCTATAAGTCGGATTTCACTTTTGTTATATATATATATATATATATATATATATATATATATATATATATATATATATATATATATATATATATATATATATATATATATATATATATATATATATATATAATTTTTTTTTACATAAGAAAGGTTCTGGCCTAGGGAACGAAAAAAAAAAAAAATGAAAAAAGGGCAAATGCGGATTTCAGTCCTCAAAGAGTAATCAAAAGGAATATGTAAAATTAAGAGAAAAGGTGTCTTGAGACCTTCTTGAAAGACTTCATTATAGGTATGGCATACGGAAGCAGGCACGGAGGCCCAGAGTTTACCAGCAAAAGGTATGGAAGACTGGACAGTATAGTGTGAGAGAGAGGAAAGCCGTGTGCAGCAAGGTTACCGGAGGAGAGGAGACATGCAGTTGGCAAGATCAGAAAAGCAGCAGTCTGCGTGAAAATAGAGATAAAAGATAGCAAGAGATGCAAACTTGATTTAGTGATTCATTCTATGCTGCAGTAACTCGCGGATAAAGTGGCCCTGTGCTCGTCTTCCTCGCAGTGTTTCTGTGTCATTATTACTTCAATTATATCTTTTCACGTACGTTTTGTTGATTTATTAATTGTATTAATATGGTTATTCAGTGATGGAAGTATGACTCAATTCCAGATTAGAGATTGTAGAACATATTATAGACTCTCTCTCTCTCTCTCTCTCTCTCTCTCTCTCTCTCTCTCTCTCTCTCTCTCTCTCTCTCTCTCTCTCTCTCTCGCTCTCTCTCTCTCTCTCTCTCTCTGTACGGCATGCAGGCACGATAACCTCGCTTTAGTTGCTTCATACAAACTTCGTAGGTTCACTTTTATCACATCAAAGATCACGTGGCTGGCTTCGCTCCTGGCCTGACGTGCGACGATGAGGCAACACAGGAAAAAGTAAGTAATTGTGAACACATTTATTTCGTATCCTTTGTTCCCTTTTAACATTTTATTTTTTTCTTATTTACTGACTTTTACTTATTCATCATTCTTTTTTTATTCTGTTCCCTTTTTTTTCTTTTTTCATGTTCATTCTATTTCCTTCCTTCCTCTGTTCTTGGTATTTTCTTTCATCACCAAGTAACGGCAAGGATATTTACAAGTTATGCTATTGCAAGTCCTACTGGAACCTTAAAACTGTAAACCCCATATGTGATTATCCACTTAAGTCACTAGTAACATAAAAAGAAGAACATATTTTTACTTTTATAATTCTCTCTCTCTCTCTCTCTCTCTCTCTCTCTCTCTCTCTCTCTCTCTCTCTCTCTCTCTGAGGAGCGAAATATTAGAAGGCAAAGAAAAAGGAGCATAATGTAAAGTCCGTCACGGGTCAATTAAGAAACAAAGCGAGTGATAAGAGAAGAACTCAAGGAAGCAGCGATTGAGAGCACCGTGCAATAAAGGAGGGAGGAGGGAGAAATGCAAGGATTATAAGAAGCAAATATCAGTAAGGAATGCGTGATAGATAAAGTGAGTAATAATGTAATTCCTTTCAGCACTTTCCTTTGAAACACTGAATCTATGTATATTTTGAGGGTGATAATTCTCTCTCTCTCTCTCTCTCTCTCTCTCTCTCTCTCTCTCTCTCTCTCTCTCTCTCTCTCTCTCTCTCTCTCTCTCTGGTTTGCGTACTGGCAGGGCAGAATTATGGTTTTTCAACTAAAGTTGCCCTTTTCAATGGCAAACTATTTTAAAGCAATCTGGCCGTTCATAACACACATACTTATTAGAGGTATGTAATAAACTTTTCTCCGTATCGACTGTCCCTCCTCTGACTGACACTCTTCAATCTCTCTTACTTTGCCGCAGTATTGTATCTCTTCCTGTCTTCTACTTCTATTTTCATGCTGACTGCTCTTCTGAACTTGCTAACTACATGCTTCCTCTCCCCTTCTCCCTGCGGTCTCGTTGCACCAGACTCTCCACTCACTCTCACCCTTATTCTGTCTTTCCACCTTCCTGATGCAACAGTTAACAAGTACCTTCACTCTTGCATCCCCTTTTTTGGTACACTGTAGAACTTTTTGACAATCTGTATTTCCTCCTTGTTACTGACCTTGTTGAAGAGGAGTTCCAAGGTACGCCAGAGCCCGAATATTGGTTCTTCTTTTGAAATTCTTCCTTTCCTGTTTTGGGAATACAATTAGCGGGTAATTTTTTTCTTTAATTTGTTTTCGCCCTTGATCTACTTTCTTTGTGCACAGAAAAGATACACACACTCAAACACACACAGTCTCTCTCTCTCTCTCTCTCTCTCTCTCTCTCTCTCTCTCTCTCTCTCTCTCTCTCTCTCTCTCTCTCTTGACTGGTGTCTCTCTCTCTCTTGACTGGTGGAATAATTTACCAGTTCTCCTCGACAAAATGCCACGTGCGGTCCAGCTGTGATAATTTCAAAATGCTCACCAAAACAAGCCATGGTCAGGAGGGTGTGCGGCGCGTAATGCTCACTCTTTTCCTTCCTGCTGGACTTCCTAACGAGCAGCGGTACAGCAAAAAAGTTTTTGACGTTGATGGACATACATAGATTTTACTTTAGTATTCTTTTTCTTTATTCCACCTGCCATTCAGTCTGCAAGGTTTAGATTCAAGGATAAATGAGTTTACATCTTTAGTCGTGCTGCGGCGCGAACGCAAACTTATTGAAGTCGTGTACCTGTTTATTTTATTATTTTTCCTTTTTGTTTTTGTTTATGCAATATTTAATTAAAATGAGAATGTTGTGAAGGCAAAGTTTATTCACACTGGTGTGTGTGTGTGTGTGTGTGTGTGTGTGTGTGTGTGTGTGTTGGTTCTCTCTCTCTCTCTCTCTCTCTCTCTCTCTCTCTCTCTCTCTCTCTCTCTCTCTCTCTCTCTCTCTCTCTCTCTCTCTCTCTCTCTCTCTCTAACTTGTCCGCTTATTCAGTCAGTCAGTCAGTCGTTCACTACACACACACACACACACACACACACACACACACACACACACACACACACACACACACACACACACACACACACACACATTCAGATACCGTGCTGATTAGATGCGGAAACGAGTCACCTGTCCTTAGTTCGTATTCCAGATTAGTGACAGGCAGTAGTGAGAGGCCATTAGGACGCCCCGATCGTCACCTAATGAGGCCAGCTGCTGGAGTGGCGATGGCTTGAAGGGCGGCAAAGTAACGGGGCTCGCCAAACACTCGTCAGTGCTACCAAGAGTTCCCATCCCAAGTCACTCAGCGGGCAACATCCAGGAACACATCTCGCCTAGTTAACTGGAATGCCTCCTCGTGAAAGGTTGGGTGACGACTGAGGAAGGAAGGGAGGCAGGGAGGGAAGGAGAGAGAGAGAGAGAGAGAGAGAGAGAGAAGAAAAGAAGAAGAAGGGAAGGATGGAATGATACAAATAAAGAAAAAAATATACTGATAAAGACAACTTTTCAATTAGAAAGAAAGCACAGCAAAGATAAAATAAAGAAATTATGAAAACTTAATGCAGAAACGTGTGTGTGAGAGAGAGAGAGAGAGAGAGAGAGAGAGAGAGAGAGAGAGAGAGAGAGAGAGAGAGAGAGAGAGAGAGAGAGAGAGAGAGAGAGAGAGAGAGATCCGCACTATGGCTGCTTGGTGGTAGTGATTTAAATGCCAGAAGATACCAATGGGCAGCATTAATAATAAGTAACCACCGTAGACAGACATGAGGGACGCTGGCTGATGAAGGATGCATACAATGATGGATGTTTATGTATGGTCCGTTAAATATTCCCAGCCCTTCAAAGTTTGCTGGAGAACTCTACGGGTACTTCATGAAACACCTGGAGTTGACGCAGGTATGTACTGGAGAGGTCGTGGTGGTATTTGAATGTGTTTACCCTTTCCTGTGTGTTTATTTGTGAATTTTTGTTGCTTGTTGGCTTGGCTTCCATCCTCGTCTCTATCTACTAGTAACTGCTGTTACTACTGCTATTACTACTAGTACTTTACTGGTGATACTGCTGCTTCTACTACTACTACTATTACTACTACTACAACTACTGCTACTGCTGCCATCATCACGACCACCACCACTACCACCAGTACTACTACTACTACTACTACTACTACTACTACTGCTATTACTACTACTACTACTACTACTGTTACTACTACTACTACTACTACTACTACTACTACTACTACTACTACAACTACTACTACTACTACTACTACTACTACTACTATTAGTGCACCATCATCACCATCATTATTACTACTAATACTACTAATATTACATAACAATTACTACTACTACTACTACCACCACCACCACCACCACCACTTTCATCGCTACCAAAAGCATAAAAAAACACCCATCAGATTTTCGTCTTTACTTTTCTTAATATTTTTCCAGCTCTTCGTTTGTCTCTGGTGTTCAAGTGGAGAAAAGAAAAAAAAGAAAAAATCTTCCGAGCGGGCCCTTCGCTCCCTCGCGCCCCCTTCTGCAGCTCAAGTGTTGTGGTTCGCGTGTTTGTGTTACGCCCACAGCAACGGACGGGTGACTTTTTTGCGTTTTATTCCTTTTTTTTCTTTTCTCCCCCCCCTGAAGCTCCCTTATTCATCTTTTCCACGGCCCCTGAACTTTTACTGACCTATACTTTAATTTTACGACTGCCATTAACACCTGAGTTTGTTTTTCTTTATTTTTTCATTCTCTCTCTCTCTCTCTCTCTCTCTCTCTCTCTCTCTCTCTCTCTCTCTCTCTCTCTCTCTCTCTCTCTCTCTCTCGTTCTCTTTTAGCTAATCAATAAGCTTGTCTCTTATTACTCATCTCTCACGGTCTCCACTCGTGCGTTGTCTGGACCGAGCCGGGATGAAATACTGATGTCCACTGTTATTGGAAGGGTGGCGGAGCGCAGGATGGAAGGATGAAGGCTGGATGACTGGGGAACACAAGGGCTTACGGAGGAAGGGAATTGTGCCAAACCAACACTAGTCTATGTTTTCTCTTTTTTTTTTCAGACTAACATGACGATGCGGCGGCCATTGTTGTAACTGGTGGTGGTGGTGGTGGTGGTGGTTTCGTTACGGAGGAATGTAGAAAATATACTAGAAAGGAAAGTAGGTAGAAAATTCTCCTTTTTATTGGTCACGTGAATTTACTTCCTTCTTGTGGTGCTATAAGTGAACTGCATTTGTAGCTTATTGTACTTCCGTCAACATTTTATCTCTGGTCTAGTTCAGTTACTTATTGAATTTTTGTTTAGGTCATATTTGTGTATCTGTGTGTGTGTGTGTGTGTGTGTGTGTGTGTGTGTGTGTGTGGTGTGTGTGTGTGTGTGTGTGTGTGTGTTTTGGGTGTCAAGGAGTTTAACCAAGGGGATAAAGACAAAAAAAAAAACGTCCGTCACTTTACCGCTCTCCAAAAAGAAATTATTTACGAAAAGTTTCTGACAACAGTTGGCCAGTTTAGCTCCGGGAGTGTCTTGATATCCATTTTCTGAGGCAGTCCAAGGTGTAGGACGAAGAAAAAAAAAACATAAGTAGGTAGAGAAATCAGTGAGAGGATGAAAGAGTGAGGAAAATGGTCAAGTCTTTCACCATTAACGTGGACAGAATGAGGGTGTATGCTGTATATTCTATTTCCTTTGCTGTGTTTTTGCTTTCCCACAAAACTTACTATATCCATATCTGCTTCTTGCTTAGTGTGTCTGTTTGTCCGTGTGTCTCTGTCTGAGTGTCTGTGTATAGGGAGGTGGGTATGCTACTGGTCCACCGCTTGCCAGGAAGTTTCGTGATTCTTGCCTTCACTACTAAACACATTGACTGCACACTGTCATGGAATGCTCTCAGTTGACGTGTATTCATCTAAAGTTTAATTAGTATCTACCTATTACGTGCACACACACACACACACACACACACACACACACACACACACACACACACACACTAGAAATTTTCACAGTGATGAATGAAAAAGAGAGCCGGAAAAAAAAAGGCGAGTAAGAGAGAGAGAGAGAGAGAGAGAGAGAGAGAGAGAGAGAGAGAGAGAGAGAGAGAGAGAGAGAGAGAGAGAGAGAGAGAGAGAGAGAGAGAGAGAGAGAGAGAGAGAGAGAGAGAGAGAGAGAGAGAGAGAGAGAGAGAGGACGCATGCAAGTTGTCTTTCCATACACAGCCACAGCCTCACTGCGGCGCCTTCAGGTGTGTGTGCAGGTGAAGGAGTCATCAGGATGCCACACTCACCCACTCACTCAGTCAGTCACTCCATCCAGGAAATGAATTCAGCGCAGAACCACAAAACAACAAGATTTTCTTTTTCGGAAAGACATCACAACGAAACACCTCAAATGTCATGCTTGTCCCCGCGCGGCAGAGGCTGTGACCCTGCAGAGGGTGCAGCTGTCCCGCTCCAGTGCGACTGCTGCTGGGGGGAGGAGGAGGCGCCACACTCCTTCCTTCACCTGCCCCAGGAGGTACAGGTGGGGGAGCGGAGCCCTCAGCCCTGTCCGAGAGACCAAGGTGCCCCTGATACCCGTCCTCCACAGCAGCCCACCGTGACGGGTGGTCTATAGATCACCCGTCACGGTGTGCTGCGTGGCGTACGGGGTGGCCGTCTTCAGGAGGCAGGTGGCGCTGGCTGCCCTCCTGCAGGTAGGCTGTGCCTTACTTCAGCCGTGCTGGAGGTGAGGTGATGAGACCCGAAGGAAGGCAGCAGGGCCTCGTCGCCCTGTTCTGCAGTGGTAGGCGTCTGGGTGAGGGTGGCGCCGACCACCCTGCCAGCCACGCCGCCACGCCAGGGAAGGCTCTAGATGAACAGAGCAGTCCAGGCCAGGAGACCTGTCATAAAAATGTCACCCTGGGTCAGGAGTCCTCCTCAAAGGAACAGTCCCTGTATGCCGACGCTCCAAACCTGAATTCCTAGCTACTACTACTAGGAGAGAGAGAGAGAGACATGAACTCCTGCTCACTACTACTGCTAGTAGTAGCAGTTAGGCATTCAGGTCTGGGCCGTGGGATGTGCGGGGGCTAGTAGTAGTTGATGTTGTTATTGTTCTTGATGTTGTGCTGGTGGTGTGTTGCGTGCAGGCCTCACAGCACGCCAGCTCTCATTCACACAGTCAGGGCGTCAGCTCTGTTTCTCACACGGAGCCCGTCACTACAAAGCGGTCGTTTGGATTCACACCTTTGCTTCTCGTGGCCTTTGTTTGGAGATGCGCAATCAAAACCCAGGAAAAGCAAAACTGCATCCAAACCACTGCTCTGTAGGTTCTGAAGTGTAGGACCAAATGGTAAACCATCGCCGCTTGTGCGGTTTGACTGTGTTATTGAGCTTAGGCGGGCGTCCTGTCAGACCCGTACAACATATGACCTGCACAACAGTAGCAGTAGCAGCAGCAGCAACAACACTCCCTCCCCTCACAGGACATGCCTTCCTTGCTTCTCCGTCCATGGCAGCAGGAAACATTCCCTCAGCAGCAGCACGAGCCCGGCCTCTCTGCCCCGCTGTGCTACGCCGCCTCTGTCTGCTGGCTCTCTCCTCGCCCGCTTCGCATCACCGTCAGGAAATGGGTAAGCCACAAAGGATGACACGCTACACACACCTAATGTTTGATTTTTCTTTCGTTTCAGGTTAAGACATATTTATACTATCTCTCTCTCTCTCTCTCTCTCTCTCTCTCTCTCTCTCTCTCTCTCTCTCTCTCTCCCTCTCTCTCTCTCTCTCTCTCTCACAGCTACAGCCAACAATTCATTTTAGAGCTACAGTGCTCATTGCAAATTAAAATACAACAAATAAAGCACGGTGCCCTATTTACGTACACTGTTTTTATACTGTACTGTACTCGACTGTAAGTGAAATAATGTGGGCAATCTTTTCTTTCGTGGGAATTTAGATTATGAAAAGGAAAAAAAAAGGAAAATAGAAGTAAATAAAAATTAAACACACACACACACACACACACACACACACACACACACATACACACACACACACACACACACTATCAAAAGTGTTGCCAAGGGTCTTTTAGTGTTTTTTTTTTTTTTTCATGATTTCCATTACATATGAAGTAATGGAATGGACATACACCTTTAATGGTGAGTGCGATGGTGCGAGGGCGTGAGGGTGTGAGGGGTGAGCAGCGGGATGTACGTATTGTGTACTGGAGATGGAAGGCGAGCAAGTGTTCCCGGTAACGTACAGAAGTGCTGGCTGTCCTCGTGTGGTGCATGATGCCTGGTGGTGCTGTGGTGCTTCATTTGTGGCGTGTCATACTTGATATGTTGTGTTTTTGTTGTAAGGGAAGAGAGTAATGAGGAGAGGAGAGGAGAGGAGAGGAGACGTGAGAGGAGGGAACGCCATGTCGCTGCCTCAGCCCTCGAGCTGGGCATTGCGTTACCTCTTAACACTCACCCAGGAGGACCCTTCATTCGTGTGTGTGTGTGTGTGTGTGTGTGTGTGTGTGTGTGTGTGTGTGTGTGTGTGTGTGTGTGTGTGTGTGTGTAAAAGGAATATGCTCCGGGACTGCTCCTGATAGTTATGGACGCCCTGTTTGGGAATATCGTGCCTTTTTTTGTTCTGTTAGCGTGTGAGTTCTTCGTGAGGCAGGTGCGTGGGTCTTGGGCAAGAAGTCTACATAACACCATATTCCTGTTCATGTGCTATTACATCACATTTAATTCTATATTTCACGATGTTTATCATAAATTATGTCTACTTTAAGCGTGTAATTTAATGTGGCTTTAAGAAATATTCACTCATTAGGCACAGCCATATATCTATGTTTTGCCATCATTGTTATTTTGTACTTTTGGCTACATACATTTATAAATCTTAAATCTTCTGAAACACTTCCTCGCTTCACCTCCACTGCTTTCAAAAGGCTCTCGTTGATGTTTGACGGATTTTTAAGGATATTTTTTTAATGGTTCTAGCGACAGATTGACGAGACTTCTACATTATGAAGAGGAGAAACACTCGTGAGAACCCGACTAATAATTTCTGTGACCTTAGAAAGCATTCGTGGTGAGAGAGCAAAGCATTTCTGAATCCTGACCATAGACATGCGGGATACCAGTAAGTGACGCTGACCTCGACTATTGGAAGATCACCATTTTATTTTATTTTTACTTATATCTTTTTTCATGTATAAAGGGGGTGTGAGAAGATGATCAAGAGCTACTACAGCACCCTCAATAGCAACCTTTCCCACTCCTTCCCTCCCTCCCCCCAAAAAAAAAGTAAAGTAAAAAAAGAACATTTCGCAGTGAAGGAACCTAAAAATAAACCAAAAGAAAATTGGGTAAAGAGAGCTTCTGTTGATGTATGGAACCCTTTATACCAATTCTTCGAAAATACGTATTTGCTATTACTCTAGATCTATACCTTAATACGCCCGAGTGTATATCAGGAGGAAATTGCATAAAGACACGTGCTATTCATGGAAGTTTTTATACATATTCTTAAGACGTATTTGTGAGTAGCATTGATTCAGGTAAATATGTAAGTGTGCTGCCAATACCACGTTCATCAGGTACCCGCCAATGAGTTATGTGGAAAATATTACTGTTTATGGAGCGCTTGTTGAGTTTAGCATCGGAAATCCAGCGTGGGTTTATAGTTCATGTTTATTTCTCGTGGGGCTCTGCATATTTTCAGCAGTCAATGATGGCTGTGGTCGATTTCTGGTATTGAGTATTTATTTACACTTGCCCTGAGCTGCACCAGTCTTCCTTCACCAACACTGCAGCAAGACTCGAATACGTGGTAATGTATTTGTTATCTTGCAACTTTACCACAGAGCCACTGCAGCGCGCCACGCAAACAGCACCTGGTATTGAGTCCACACGTTATGTCTCCCAACTGTTTTATTTTATTTTATTTCATTTTATTTTATTTTTTTAAGCGTGTTGCAATTCTGTAAACAAGATGTCTCTTCTGCATCATTTCTTTTTTTAATAACATTCCTTCAGTTGTTGCGAAAGTACATCATGTCTAAAGTAAAAAGTTTCTTATTGCTCAAACAACAACAGAACTAAAAAAAAAAAAAAAAAAAAAAAAAAAGAAATATGTAAAATATCATTCTATTTCATCTAGTGATCACAGCGGTCTTGTTACAAAGTTTCTATCGAACTAGGGCGATAAAAATGAAAAAAAATGAAAGAAAGACATATTTCCTTACAAGTACAGCCAGTCAAACGATATGAAAAATGCAAAGAAAATCAGTCGTGTAATAGTGAACACATCATTGAAGTGAGTAGAAGCGACGGCAGAGAAAAAGTAAAGTGGCTGACGAAACAACTTAAGTGACAACACAACTGATAAATCCACCAGGCAAAGAGCAGCAGCTTGTAGTGGCCGCAGTGGATCAGCCCGGCCACAGGAAATGCCAAAGCGATAAAATTAAAACAAATTGTAAGCTAAAACTTGAAGTAAAACGGTAATTTAGACCACAAGATTTATACTACGAGATTATAGAAAAGAAAACTTCTCTAAGGGTCTAAAGAAGTAACACGTTTTACTAGAGGAGAGACTACGTAAGGTTTGAGCAAAAAATCGAGCACACACTTTTCAAGACGCCTATCCTCCAATTTTGGATGATCCTTCTGACCTTTCTTTTGGGATTGGCACCTCAGTGGGATTTTTTTTTACTCTTTTTATTGTCCTTGGCCAGTGTCCCTCTTACATAGAAAAAAAAAAACACTTCATAGGACATTACATTTCAGAACAAGTGTGAATGACTAAAGGCCGATGCTCAAAAAGTTTTCTGTTCACTGTAGATCTAAAAGCGTAAGAAAGCCAAGGCACACTAAACATAGCAGTATTCCAAACAAGTCGCCAAAGTAGATTTTCAAAGACAATTTCGGAAGAGAGAGAGAGAGAGAGAGAGAGAGAGAGAGAGAGAGAGAGAGAGAGAGAGAGAGAGAGAGAGAGAGAGAGAGAGAGAGAGAGAGAGAGAGAGAGAGAGAGAGAGAGAGAGAGAGAGAGAGAGAGAGAGAGAGAGACTTGCTGCTGCACTGCTGCTGTTGTTGATAATAAAGAAAAGTAACAACAAAAACAAAGAAGAAGTAAGAAGAAGAAGAAGAAGAAGAAGAAGAAGAAGAAGAAGAAGAAGAAGAAGAAGAAGAAGAAGAAGAAGAAGAAGAAGAAGAAGAAGAAGAAGAAGAAGAAGAAGAAGAAGAAGAAGAAGAAGAAGAAGAAGAAGAAGAAGAAGAAGAAGAAGAAGAAGAAGAAGAAGAAGAAGAAGAAGAAGAAGAAGAAGAAGAAGAAGAAGAAGAAGAAGAAGAAGAAGAAGAAGAAGAAGAAGAAGAAGAAGAAGAAGAAGAAGAAGAAGAAGAAGAAGAAGAAGAAGAAGAAGAAGAAGAAGAAGAAGAAGAAGAAGAAGAAGAAGAAGAAGAAGAAGAAGAAGAAGAAGAAGAAGAAGAAGAAGAAGAAGAAGAAGAAGAAGAAGAAGAAGAAGAAGAAGAAGAAGAAGAAGAAGAAGAAGAAGAAGAAGAAGAAGAAGAAGAAGAAGAAGAAGAAGAAGAAGAAGAAGAAGAAGAAGAAGAAGAAGGACACACGCATAGGAAGTACAAACACAGCAGAGAGAGGCAAGAAGAAGAAAAAAGGCGAGACCATCATCATCACAAAACAGTCCAGGCCAACTTAAATAATGCAGGAAACCCTCACTACACTCACCTCACTGCGCTCACCCCGCCACACACCCCACACCCTCACACGCACACCCACACTCACACCCGGCTAGTTGCATACGTAGGCTGGCTGTGTTGCACGTTTCACTACACGATGTCTCTCTTGCCCTTTACTCAACTCCCTCCCGGCCCTCCAACCTCAAATCCTATCCTGCCAGCTTCCTCTTCCTCCTCCTCCTCCTTTCCATCCTTCTCCATCCCACGGTAGCACGATTCCTCACCGTTTCATACCGAACCATATACATGCAAATTAGCTCCACTGAACAACGACACACACACACACACACACACACACACACACACACACGATTCCACTCTCAAGACACTCAAAAGTTTCGTCGTTTTTTTCCTCATTCCCAAATTCGCTCGCTTTTGTTGGTATGGAACCGTGAGAACTAATTAAGATTAAAATGTTGCCTTTCACCGCCACCGCTCCCTGCGCCCAGAAAATAGAAGTGTAAATACTGAATGAAACAACAACAACAACAACAACTTCGTTACCTCGCGTGTTCCCTTCGCAATCGAAATCCAGGTAACCTTTTTCTTAATGTCGATGCTATAATTAGAAATCAGAACCCACGGATCATAGAACACACACACACACACACACACACATTCTCTCTCTCTCTCTCTCTCTCTCTCTCTCTCTCTCTCTCTCTCTCTCTCTCTCTCTCTCTCTCTCTCTCTCTCTCTCTCTCTCTCTCTCTCTCTCTCTCTCTCTCTCTCTCTCTCTCTCGTAACCCAGCAATTCCTCCTCCTCCTCCTCTTCCTCTCTCCCACGCTGCTACCTTTTCTTCCTTCGTTCCTTCTACATAAATTATTTTCCTTGTTTTTCTGTTCTCTCTTGCGTCGCCTCAATATTTTTTATTAATTTTGTCCCTTGTTTCAGTGTTTATTTTTCCGCCTTTCCTTACTTCTTTCCCTCTTTATAAATATTCTTTTCTTGTTCTTGCTGCCTTGCTATTTTCTTTAATTCATCATCTTCCTTGTTTTTTTCTCCCTCCTTTCTCTTCTCTTACATCGTTTTCTTTGCGTCACCATCACTTAGTCGGGCTTTCATTCTTTATATACCGTTTACACTTATTCACCGTCTTTCATTTCTTTTTTCTCTTGCTTTCTCCCTTTCACTTTGTTCCTCGCCATTCCATTCTCCTCTCACCAGTATCTTCCTATTTTCTTTGGTATTCTGTTTCTATTTGCGTCGCTCCAATCATTCTTCCTTCCTCCCTTCCCTCCTTCCCTCACTCCCTGTTTGTTCCCTTCTTCACGCTCTCCCATCCGCCTCTCATCACCCTTCCCTGATTTTCGTTGATTTTATTGCTTATTCCTGCCACTCTACTCGCACCACTCTTCCCTTCTTCATCACCTCCCTCTCTCCATTTTCTTCCATCCTCTTCATTACTTTTGCCTTTCTCTCTTATTACTTCTCCATTTCCTTAACGTCGTAATGTGCCGTGTTTTGAGAAAATAAAAGCACTGGCGACATGATGATCAATATGAGAATGTGTGTCAATACTGAGCCGAGCGAGAGAGAGAGAGAGAGAGAGAGAGAGAGAGAGAGAGAGAGAGAGAGAGAGAGAGAGAGAGAGAGAGAGAGAGAGAGAGAGAGAGAGAGAGAGAGAGAGAGAGAGAGAGAGAGAGAGAGAGATTCTTTTCGCGTGATGCATGCGTTACATTAATCTCTTTTATCTGGTTGGTTTTGAAAAATTAGTTTGGTTATACTCAGGAGGAGAAAACAAACATTTATTTCATGCCACTGTTCCTCTTCAACACAGCACAGCACAGCACAGCAGAGCACAGCACAACACAACACGGCACAATACATTACACAGCACACTGAACTTTGACGCGGACTATTATCACAGTTTATTAACACAGCAACGCTCTGAGTGGCCTTCAAACACATCTCACTGACCAAATCTACTAGTTACAATGCAATCACTATTCTGAAAACATCCCATTCATCACCATTAACACAGCACACACCACCATTAACACAGGACACACCATCATTAACACAGCACACCCCCATTAACACAGCACACCACCATTAACACAGCACTCACCACCATTAACACAGCACACACCACCATTAACACAGCACACCACCATTAACACAGCACACACCACCATTAACACAGCACACCACCATTAACACAGCACTCATCCCTCACTCGCTCACAGCCCACTTATCTGCCCCTACCAACCACATACCAGCTACTTAACACAGCCCCATCATACCATTAACCATTATACTCTGGAACTCCCTGCCTGCTTTTGTATTTCCTCCTTCCTATGACTTGAACTCTCTGAATAGGGAGGTTTCAAGACACTTATCCTCCGAATTCGGAATAACCCTTTTGACCTTTCTTTTTGGAGTGGCATCTCAGTGGGCCTTTTTTTTTTTTTCTTTTTTTTGCTAGTTTTTGTTGTCCTTGTCCAATACCTCTCTTACATAGAAAAAAATAAAAAATAAAGCTGAAGCCTATCACAGCCCACTCACTCTCTCCTACCACAGCCCAGCCCACCATCACCGCGTGTCTCTGAAGGGCGGCGACGATAGAGGGAAGCAAGGGTCGTCTGGTCTCTCTCCTCCCCATGCTACCTTAATATATATCTTGGAATGTTAATTGTAATTCCCTGAACCAAGACCTGGAACGTCCCTGTCTTCATCTGTCTGACTCTGTTTTTGTCTGTCCGTCTGTCTGTCCTCCCTCCTCTCTCTCTCTCTCTCTCTCTCTCTTCCTCTCTCTCTCTCTTCTCTCTCTCTCTTCTCTCTCTCTCTCTCATCTCTTCTCTCTCTCTCTACGTGACGTGACAGTGAAGGAAGTGGCGACAGTTTACGGAGATTCCGGGAGGTGAGGAGAAGCTGGAGAGACAGGTGTGTGGAGGGATTGGGCAGGTGTGGGAGGGACAGACCGGTGCGGGTAAGTGGGAGGCTACTTAGAGGGTGTGTAAGGTGCGGGGCCGGTTAGTGTGGGCCGGGACGCGCTATTCGGCCGGATGGGTGGCGAGTGGTGTGTTGACTCCCTCTCCTGCCTCTTCCCCACGTGGCGGCCTCTGTAGCGAGTCTGACGGGAGGAGCGACGCGCGAAGAAATATAGTAAGAAACAGTGCAGTGAGACAAGTTGTAGCTCAGCGTCGGTTGGCCCTGAACTATCACGAAACAGTTCAGAGGACCTCGCGTGCTCGATGTGACTTTGTTGCATCAAATTGCGGCGGTCACGAACTCTTCGGAATCAACCAGCCCGATTTACTCTCCCTCCAGCTGCGTCTGAGCTAATGGGAAAGCTGCGGTGCCCCTCGTGGGCCGGCTGAGTGTTACTATTGAGGTGCGGCGCGGCGGCGAGGTCAGTCTAGCCGCAAGACGCAAACTGGACTTCCGATATTGATAGGAAACATTACTTCCTCAAAGGGCGAGGCCAAACAATGGACTGGAGCAAGATGAGGATACCAGGCACCTCCGGACACACACTCCACCTTCTCCTCCAACAGGACAAGGAGGAGAGGAGTGGGGGAGCAACAACGGCAGCGTGTTTGTGGTTCTCCTCGCGATATTTGCGATTCCTTATCGACGGAGCAGGGTGAGGGATCATTTATCCTTTAATTCAACTACTTTACCTAACGCACTCCTTTGTGTGCACAGAGTGGCGTCTTTATTTGCAACTCACACTTGTTCTTTGTGAGGTCAAGTGGACACCAGGCGGCGATTGAGTGATGGGAAAGACAGGTTTAAGGTGTCCCTGACTGACTGACCGACTGACTGGCCGTGAGTCAACGTATTGAAACTTCACTCGCATGTCTCACTCTCAGCGTGGAGGCCCAGGCGTCAGGTGCACCCTGGGCGGAGGTGAGGCACGCGCTGCTAAATGACGCGCGAAAGATCCCATAAACAGCTAACCTCCTCCCCACGCCACCATCACTTCAGAAGCAGGATCCAGAAAGGCAATATCTGAATTGTTGAGCTGAATTGAGAATGGTCTTAATGTTCAATAGTTCACCACGTATGGTCCACTAGAGTAATCTGAAAATACAATACCAGTGATTCTGTACGTGAGAACCGAATCTTTGTCTTTCATAGTTGTACCTTTAAAAGTCGACTTAGTGAACTCGTCGGTATTGTTGATAGCTGTGGTACTGGCCCAATGTGATCTGGGTTCGAGTTTAGTCACGCGCAAGTGAGTGGACACGATGCCAAGTCAGCTGTGTACTTAACATGCAAAGGCTGATCGATAAATGAAAACATCTGGAGCAGCACACAACGAAATTATCCCTTTATCCTCTCGGGGCGTCCCGGGTTAGTGGCGGAGTTAATATCGCCTGCCACGGGGTTTGAGTACCAAGGAAAACATTATGGGCGCCCGCAGTAACGGACCACATGATACATTTGCCTTTACGAGGTATACGTTCCAGTATTATATTGTGCAGCGGTGAGGACGCAGGTGTGTTGTCTGCGTTCACGGACACCACAGCCGAGTAAGAGGAATATTGTTGAGTCTGAACACGAATAATAAAGAGTAGGAAAATAAAAATAACACCAGCTTGGTATTGCCACACAGAGAGAGAGAGAGAGAGAGAGAGAGAGAGAAGAGAGGAGAGAGAGAGAGAGAGAGAGAGAGAGGAGAGGAGAGAGAGAGAGAGATGAGAGAGAGAGAGAGAGAGGAGAGAGAGAAATTAAGAGAGCAGGAGTGTTGTCATTTAGCTAAGAGATTGCTGTGACCTACCTAAGTGAACTTCAGTGGAGTAATAAGGAGTAATTTGAAAGGAGCAATTAAAAGTTCCAGAGGGGCAATCTGGAGTACAATTAGGCTGACTTCAATAATTATTACGCACACACACACACACACACACACACACACACACACACACCCACACACACACACACACACACACACACACACACACACGAACGCTGCATAAAGGATAATTCAAAAATAATACGTACAGAGTCAAGAGTCCCATTTTTTGAATACGAGGGAAATAAATGGAACCACGTCTCCTCCTCCTCCTCCTCCTCCTCCTCCTCCTCCTCCTCCTCCTCCTCCTATTCCCCTCTTCCACAGTTTTCTCTAATTTACTCCCGCAGTTTCCTCTCTCCCCTCGACAAAGCGGCCGCATTACCCCCTAAAACACTCTAAAATATTACTTCATTTTTGAGTTTCTCGCGCCTACGTACCCCCACTACTTTCCCCTCCCCCTTCTCCTGCCGCCGCCCCCGCCGCCGCCGCCGCCGCCAGCCACCACCACCACCACCACCACCACCACTGCTACTCTGTTTAAAAGCAGCCTACCGTCGCCGCTCAATTAGCCAAGAGTCACTACACTTGCTTCTTCACAGTAGTTGTGTGTGTGTGTGTGTGTGTGTGTGTGTGTGTGTGTGTGTGTGTGTGTGTGTGTGTGTGTGTGTGTGTGTGTGTGTCCGCGCGCCCGCCCGAACACCTGCGTGTGTGTGTGCCATTAGCAAAGTCACAATAACATAAAAATAAAAGACGGAATATTAAAGAGCACAATATATATATATATTATATATATATATATATATATATATAAATATATATATATATATATATATATATATATATATATATATATATATATATATATATATATATATATATATATATATATATATATATATATATTATATATATATATATATATATATATAAGAGTACGGAGATATGGATACACGAGTATGCTGCACATAGATGAATAGACCAAACAAGCTGCAAACATTTCAGGGATGGAATATCACACCTAACATCAAATAACGCAGACACGTCTGATGAAATAGTAAACAGTAAACACTGCCAGCCGAGACGCGGTGAGTCAGAGTGCATCAGGGTGAATACTTTGCTTTAATCTTTGTTCTTTGATGTAATTGCTTGCTAGTTCTTCATTCTGAACACTAATAGCACGCAATCCAACACTGTACTAAGGGAGCCAGTCTCTCGTACTGTTACGCTGACAGGTGAATAATTAATCCTCTCTTATTGGCAAACGTTACCGCTTCAGTGAGAATTCCTGCTCACTTTAAGGCAACAAAAATGAAACTGCATGCTCGTGCGCCAGAGGGACGAGAATGCGATGAAGTAACTCCACAAAGGTGTCAATACTTGCACGGTAATTAATGAGGTGTCTTTCTGCCTTCCCCGAGCAAAATTTTCTGCATTCTTTATATCATTTGCAGTGATTAATATGACGAGATTGATCCACTTTAAGCATAACAATTCGGATAAATATATTCCTCATCAGTCTTAACACGTGAAAGTTTAGGGCAGTAGTGGTATTTGTTTAGCATTCTCTATCGTCGTAATTTATTCTGGTGTTGTCTTCTCTAGTTATCTTTTGCAAACGTTTTCGAAATAATGATAACCCGTCACCTGTTGATATGAGGAACGAGATTCACCTGAGGCTGACGAGTGACCAGGTGTGTTGGAGGACTGTGTTTTATCATTTTCATCATCATCACTATTTATTGTTTCGCGGTTATTATTAGTTATTCTTATAAGTTATCATCTGTTACCATTATTAGTTACTATCATTAGTTTCTTTATTATTAGCTATCATTACTTACTCTAATTAGTTACTGTTAATTATCATTCGTTTATGTGGAGAATTTAGAGTGTCGTTATCATTATTACTATTATTATTACTATTATTGTTATTATTATTATTATTATTATTATTATTATTATTATTATTATTATTATTATTATTATTATTATTCACTTTTCCACACTCATTGTAATTGCTATCATTATCAATACAACAACAACTACTACTATTACTACTACTAACTACTACAACTACTACTACTACTACTACTACTACTACTACTACTACTACCATCACTACTACTATCACCACCAGTGCACCACCACTATAGCTACCCGTACCACACCATGCAGCACCACGAGATGAAAACAGTTCCCAGCACCACTGGGCAATAAAACGTTTTCCACTGTCCATCATCATAACGCTTCAGAAAATATATATATAAGAAAAAAAATTCACCATTCCACCAGGTCGGTACTTTCTCTGCCTAATGTACAGGCCAGGACAAGTAATTACTCCTCGGTGATTAAGTGTCTCGTCCCGGCGGTTAATTACGGCGCGCTAACGAGGTTCAATCACGTGACTACGGCAGAACTGAGCGACGGGGCCACTGACGTCACCAGCAGCATGGCCGGTGACTTCACGGGTAATGGCTGGGGGCTCGGTGATGTCACACGGCTATTGGCTTGGGAATTGGATGGCTTGTGGTGACATCGCATCCACGCGTTGCCTTAGCTCATCCTCCTTCGCCGGGTGGTCAATACTCGGGTGCCTGGGAACACCTGGGGGAGATGAGTGTGCAGACATCACGTCCCGGCCAGCCAGTGTGCGTCCCGGGGTGGCTCAGGGCGTCCCGGGGTGAAGGTCTCTTTGTCTTGCTGGACGAAATAAGCACAGCGGCAAGGCGTATCGTAAATATTTTCTTTCTTCATTTAATTTGGTGAACGTTTTAGATTTGTAAATCTTCTTGTTAATTTTTAATCATTGTCTATTAGATAGTTTTTATTTTCATCTCGATTTCATGTTTGTCTTTCATTAATGTTTTTTTCTTAAAGTTTATTTTATTTATCTGTTATATCAACCTATATTGATCTGTTTTACTCTCAGTGAATCTGTTCTTTATTTAACCTCTTCATCAACATTTGTCTATCTCTCTTTAAATATTCAGTTTATCTTTTTTGTTCCATTTATGTTCTTTGGCAATATTAAATTATGTTTTAGACTCAATTTTATCTTTGTTTCATTTAAGCATTTTTTTCAATATCAATTTACCTGTCCTTATCTCGACCTACGCAACAACGCCCACCTGTATACCCATTTCGCAAACATGCGGACGTCTACCTGTGTATCTGTTTGATCTCCGTCACTTTGTCTTGCAAGCATCGGGAGGAGGCGGCCCCATTTCCTCCGTGTGTCATGTCGCGTGTGTCACGGTGATACACTTTTGTTTGGGTATCATTATTTACCATCCCGGCAAGGCACCAGGAATGAAGGAGGAGGAGGAGGAGGAGGAGGAGGAGGAGGAGGAGGAGGAGGAGGAGGAGGAGGGAGGCAAAGAAAAAGAAGCAGCGACAAAATAAAAACTCAGTAAGGATAGGTTATAAAATAGATAAAAATGATGATGAAAATGAGTAGGATGATGATGATGGTAACAAATGATAATGGCAATAATAAACATGCACCTAATCCTGAAAGAAGGGTAAAACAAAAGAAAGAAAAAAGTATATATATGTAAAAAAAAAAAAAGAAACGAACATAAATTTCAATAGCGCCACGCATGCTGCCAATTATTCCCCATGCACCTCATTCATTCAACTGTTTGTGAATGTGAAAAAAAAAAATAGACATCTTTTTATTCTTTTTTTTTTCATTCATTTATTCACAACGACCAACAACAATAAATCCGTGTACAGTATCATGTGGAATTTATTGCCCGATATTGATTTTCACTCAATATGTTAAGCGAAGCGAGATTTAAAAACAGACCCATCAGTGCAAATCCTCGTCCAAGTGGAGATGGTTTTCCTCCTCTTCTGTTTTCCCCCCTAACGGAGGTAAAAGTTTCCCTTCTTCCTTTATCTTCACCATCACCTTCCAAGTTTTTTTTTTCCTTCCCCTTCTTTTTATTCCCTTGAGTGTCCTTCTCTTATCATCTTCTTCCCTTTATACGCTGTTTCTTCTATCTTCCTGTTTTTTTCTCTTTCCTTCTCCCTCCACCTGTTCTTTTTTCCCCTCTCTGTTTTTTCCCCCCTTCTTTTAATGCCCTTGAGTTTCCTTTCCCTTCCCATCTTCAATTTATACGTCTTCTTTCCTCTGTTTTCCTGGTTTTCCTCTTCCCTTTTCCCTTCACCTGTTCTTTTTCCTCTCCCCCAATTTTCTATTTCCCCGTTCTTTCCCTTGAGTTTCCTTCCCTTACCTTTCCTTTATCACATCTTCTTTTCTCTATCTTCCTAATTTCCCTCTTCCTTTTCCCTTCATCTGTTCTTTTTTTCCTTTTCCTAATTTTCTATTTCCCCGTTGTTTCCCTTGAGTTTTTCTTTCCTTCCCATCTTCTTCCCTTTATCACATCTATATTCCTGGTTTTCCCTCTTCCTTTCTCCCTTCACCTGTTCTCGCTTCTCTTCTCCTTTATCTCTCTGACTCTCATTCTTCTATCCCTTCCTTCATCTGTTCCTCCTCTTCTCCTTTCGTTATCGCCTTAGTTCTCTCCTTCTTTCTCTCTTCTTCTTTCTCTCTCTCTCTCTCCTTCTTCCTCTTTCCGCCTCTTTACCATCAATCCCTCCAAATTATCTTCTCACTCTCCTCTCCCTAGCTCCCCATTTATCTCTTTTTTTCTTTCTCTTTCACCTTCACCTTTATCTGTCACACTCCTGCCTTTCCTTCCCCCCTCTCCTCTCTCCGTTGCCATCTAAATCATTCGTTTCTTGTTCCCTTTTCGCTCTCGTTATTACTTCTCTTTCGCCGTTAATCATTCCTCTGTATCCTCTCGCTATTGTTTTTTTTTTTTCCTTTCCTCCGCCCTCATCACCCCAACTAACTATTTTCCTCTCTCTCTCTCTCTCTCTCTCTCTCTCTCTCTCTCTCTCTCTCTCTCTCTCTCTCTCTCTCTCTCTTAGCCGTTTCCACCACTGCTTTCCTTCTCTCTCTCTCTCTCTCTCTATTTTATTCTCCTTTTCATCCTTCTGTTTATTTTTTTTTATCTTCCCGTTCTCTTTGTTTCTACGTTTTCTCCTCTTCTCCGTCCCTCTCCTCTCCTTCAAAACCGTGGCTCTCCATCCTACTACTATTCTCTTTTCGTAATTGTTCTCTTGTTCTTGTTTCTCCTATTCCTCCTCTTCCTCTTCCTCACTCCTCTTCTTCCTCGTCTCTGCAAAACTATAAGCCATTCAATATTTTCCGCACGTTTTCTATAACTTAACCTTTCTCTCCAATCGCACTCTTCATCAAATCTTTACTGATTCCCTCCCTTCCCTCCCTTCCCTCCCTTCCCCTTCCCTCTCCATCCCTCCCCTTTCCCTCCCTGCTGCACCACGTTAGTCCCTTCCCCTTAAGACCAATAAAACCTTCTCTTCCCATAACTCAAGCTCATTCCCCTTCTCCCCCCCTCACTCCCAACCATCATAACACCCCCTTCCCCTTCCCTCACCTAAACCACAAAGCATCTGAATGAAACAGCTCCGAACACGCGACCCGAAGCTTCTCTCCTGCTCCCCCACAAACTCTTTCGTTCGAGAGGGAAATGAAAAAAAAAGTAATGAAGGAGTGTCTTTTTTCTTTCTTTCTTTCTTTCTTTTTTTTTTTTTTTTGCCCCTCCCTCTCTTTGGCCAGCGTCACCAGGGACACAGAGAGGGTCGCAGGGATTCAGGGTCAGATTTAGTACAGGATTAGGGGGGATTGAGGAGCGAGTGATGGATCGGTGCTTCCAACTGATCCCAAACGAAGCTTCGAAACTGTGATTTTAGTGAACCGCCCGCGATTAGTAAAAGTGCAATATCTTTTCTGTGTGTGTGTGTGTGTGTGTGTGTTATAAAAGCGAGCGCGCACACACACACACACACACACACACACGTCTATATATCTTGGTGTTCATTTCTCATTCTGCTTTATTTATATTTTTGCTATGCTTCCCGTGTGACTCTCCCTCCTCGCTCCTAAATCACTGATATTTTATAAGACGTGTGCAAATTGTTTATCGCGAGCTCTTATTATTATTACTTTTATCGTTTTCATCATTATTGTTTGCCTGGATCGAAGCGAGGTCACCTAACTTGGTTCAGAATTCAGATACTGCACAACTCTAAAAATTATGACCGCAACGTGATCTTTTTTTTTTTTTCACTCGGATTTTGATACAGAGCTCAAATTTCGTACGGTATCACCTGTTCAGTATTCTACATGCATGAATACACATTGGTGGTAATTCCCTTTGAGTACAGTACGTCACGCAAATCTGAAGGTTACTCGCCAAAGTTTTCATGAGGAGCGGGAGGAGAAAGTGTACCGGTCTTTTAAACTCGTAGCCTGTCCATCCTTTTCTCCTTCCTTTATTTTTCCCGTTGTCCTGTTATCTTTTCCCCTCTTCTCTCGCACTTTTCCCTTTTTTTCATTTTCTTTTGCATTTTCCCTCTTCTCTCACAGTTCCTTTTTTTTCCTTTCTCCTGCTTTTCCCCTCTTCTCTACTACTCCTGTTTTCCCTTTGTCCTGCTTTTTCTCCTCTTCTCACGTACTTTCCTTTTTTTATTTTCCTTTGTTTCCCACTCTTATGTACTCCTTCCCTATCAGCTCCCTCTCTTCCTCTCTCCTTCTCTCTTCTCCTAATACCAGGTGCGCGGCCCTTATCTGTACAAGGCGAGGGTTTTCACACCTGTAATGCTTAATAAGAGGCCCCGCGCCACCACCCTGCGATCTGAGCTGCTTCACGACCTGCCTTCACGTCATGGCGGTAGCTTTACAGCACAAATACCCCTCGCTGTCACCTGACCCTCAAACTCGTCTGTATTTTCTGTCGTCTTTATGTCTTTACGGTTTCTCTTGGTTCGTCTGTGCTGGAAAGTGTTTGTTGATGTTGGTTCACGCGTGCGCATCTGAAGTTTTGGCTACTTTTAGTTTGGTTACTTGTGCTTGTAGCTCGAGGCAACTTCTTTCTTGTGCGCTACTCTAATATTACATGCTTTACGCTTACCACACACACACACATACACACATACATACACACACACACATACAGAAAAAAAAAGAAAACTCACACGTAACAAAGACAGGTAGGCAGATATGTAGACAGGTAAGCTCACATACACACACACACACACACACACACACACACACACACACACACACACACACACACACACACACACACACACACACACACACGACCAGGAATGTAATCAGAAAAGCAACGGGGGAAAAAAAAAAGGAAAAAAAGAAGGTCAGGGAGTGGAGGAATTAATTTTGGAATACTTGATAGCGAATGTTAAAAATCCGAGGACTTTCAGCACATTATAGTAATTAGGCCCACGTTAATAAAACTAATGAAAGCCAAAGGCTAATGTCATAATAATAATAATGATAATAATAATACAAATAATAATAATAATAATAATAATAATAGTAATAGTAATAATAATAATAGTAATAACGATAGTAATAATATTCCAGCATAATTTTGTCAAAGCTTTTCCATGTAATGTAAATTTGCCCGGGGCTTTGAGGTTAGATGGGAAAAATAAAAGTCCATAGATTTCACGACCTGATGAGAGAGAGAGAGAGAGAGAGAGAGAGAGAGAGAGAGAGAGAGAGAGAGAGAGAGAGAGAGAGAGAGAGAGAGAGAGAGAGAGAGAGAGAGAGAGAGAGAGAGAGAGAGAGAATCGTAGCACACACACACACACACACACACACACACACACACACACACACACACACACACACACACACACACACACACACATTTCTGCTGAGGAGGAAGGGAAGAAATGCGGAAGAGACTGATTAATGAAAGACTCGATAATGATGCACGAGAAAAATGTTATATTCCTTCAAACACCGAGAGGACGAGACGAGACTTGACACAAAATAATAAAGTAAAGCGGAAAAAAAAAAATACAAATAGAATCTGAATATGCTGGCAAAATAAATACCTAAAAAAAAAAAAAATGCTGCAAGAAAGAGAAAAATAAAAAAAAATACCAAGCTTGAAAAATACACACAATACTATTACGCTCTCTCTCTCTCTCTCTCTCTCTCTCTCTCTCTCTCTCTCTCTCTCTCTCTCTCTCTCTCTCTCTCTCTCTCTCTCTCTCTCATAATTAACTTTCGGCTGAGCGGAAGCGGCGCCACAACAAAGACGATATAACACAGTACCTCAACTCCCGTCTCCAGCAGATCCTATTGTGGCACCCCCTTATTCCTTGCCCCCCCTCCTCCCCCCATTACCCCCCTTTCCCCTCCTCAGGCACTCGTCCAAGGAAGGGGTAGAGGGAGGGAGGGCGGGAGGGAGGAAGGGAAACAGGAGAAAGGGAGAGGGAGAGAATGAGTGAGAGGCGGATGCACACGCGAAAGAACTAAGGAAGGGGAGAGATGGGGATATGTGAGAGAGAGAGAGAGAGAGAGAGAGAGAGAGAGAGAGAGAGAGAGAGAGAGAGAGAGAGAGAGAGAGAGAGAGAGAGAGAGAGAGAGAGAGAGACTTGAAAATAAAATGAATATAACAATACAACTTGAGAGGATGGAGTGAATACTAGATTGCTGAGAGAACTGTCTATATAACTGTGTGTGTGTGTGTGTGTGTGTGTGTGTGTGTGTGTGTGTGTGTGTGTAGAGCGCTGGACTGGACTGTAAGGCAAGCAAACAAATAATATTCCAACCCGTGAAAAAAACAAAAAAACAAAAACAAAAATAAAAACATTAAAAAAATACAGCAGAATTAATAAATATACACATATAATCCTGAACTGAAATGCTGTCACTCCTCTCGAACGCAGTGTTAAGGGAAAGCGTCTGTCTGGCCATAAATTAGAGGGGAACACAGCGACCAGTTGCCCTCAGTTTTAATGAGCTGTCTGGCCCCTCATTCTCCCCTTCCCCCGCCCCCTCACTCCTCCCTAACACACCACAACGTCGCTCTAATCTGATCCATCCCCCCCTCACCCTCTCTCTCTCTCTCTCTCTCTCTCTCTCTCTCTCTCTCTCTCTCTCTCTCTCTCTCTCTCCCTCTCACTCCTTCAGCCTCTCCCCTTGTGCCTTTAGTTTATTTTTTTTATATACCTCGGTCCTCTCTCCGCCTCTCTTCTCAATAAACGTCTTTTTGCCTTGTCCTTTCGTCTATGCCACTCCTCTCCTCCCCCTCCCTGCTCCTCTCTCTCACTTCTCTCTCCTCTCATCCCTCAAAAACGACCTTGCCCTCTCCTTCAAGAGTCCCTTTTCTCTATCCTTCTTCCTCAAATCACGGGTCCTCCAGCTCTGTATCCCTCCTCCTCCTCCTCCTCCTCCTCCTCCTCCCCCTCCTCCTTTCACTCATATACAGGGTCATAATTGCCTCTCCACTCGACCTGTCACGGAGAGAAGGGGAAGGAGACGCGAGGAGAGGGAGAGAAGGAAAGAAGGAAGGAAGGAAGGAAGGAAGGAAGGAAGACACACAGCACACACACACACACACACAGACACACACACACACACACACACACACACACACACACACACACACACACACAACAGGGAATGGAATAGAGGATCGAGAGAGTAAAACATTCAATACTCAAACCCAGGGAACCTTCTGAAAATCCCAAGGCAGTATAGTCTCTCTCTCTCTCTCTCTCTCTCTCTCTCTCTCTCTCTCTCTCTCTCTCTCTCTCTCTCTCTCTCTCTCTCTCTCTCTCTCTCTCTCTTTCGTGGTTTATGTGTGTGTGTGTGTGTGTGTGTGTGTGTGTGTGTGTGTGTGTGTGTGTGTGTGTGTGTGTGTGTGTGTGTGTGTGTGTGTGTGTGTGTGTGTTGATTTCCACCTCGTAACGTTGCGTCTTCCTTCTGATTTGCAGTTCATCTGTTTAGCTTAGGTAAGATGTGTGTGTGTGTGTGTGTGTGTGTGTGTGTGTGTGTGTGTGTGTGTGTGTGTGTGTGTGTGTGTGAGCGCCCGCGTCTTTATTTATATGTGTACTTCCTCCTCCTCCTCCTCCTCCTCCAATTCCCCCATGATTACTTTTAACCTCAATTCTTAACTTCACATCTTCATTCCCTTCTCCTTAACCTCATACATTCCTTGCTTTCTCCCTCCATTCACCCATAAATCCACCCAAACAAAATAACCACCACCACCACCACCACCACCACCACCACCAGTAACACCACCAATTACCATTCATATCTAATTAACTCTTAGGATTTCCCAACAGAAGCAAAATCATGTTCTTACTCTCCCTCTTCGCTCCTCCCTGCACATTCCCTGCCTTTGCTCCTAAAACTGTCACACACGCCCCTAACACTCCCTTTCAACAAACATATCCCCCGATTTGCAGACCCCTCCCTTTCCTTTCCTCCTTCCTTAACTCCTCCGCCTCCACCCCCTTCCTAGTCCGACGTATCTCCCCTTCCTTGCCTCCTAAAACCATTGCATCACCGGCACTAAACAAGCACACCCTCTCTATTTCTCTGCCTCTTTTCCCTCATAGGCTGCGTATTTCCTGATTTCTTTTCCCGTGTCCCCTGCGAGGCTCTAAACAGGACACACACACAAGGCCGGCTCTCCGTGGTAGCTTTAACGGCGTACGAGTATAATTTTGAAGCAGAGATATTAAGCCGCGACACGACCTGCCCAAGCAAACGCGCTGCGGTGGTGCTGGGTCAAGCCTTACTGGGGAGGGGGCGGAGGAGGAGGAGGAGGAGGGAGAGAAGAAGCATATGGCCAATGCGTGAGATGGTTTGCTTGTGTGGAGGAGGAGGAAATGGAGGGATTGGAAGAGGAAAAAGAAGGAGAAAAGAAGAGGTTGTGATGGAAGGGGTGGAGGAGGAGAAGGAGGAGGAGGAAATAGAGAGATTAGAAGAGGAAAAGGAAGCAGAGGAGAAAAGTAAGGAGGAGAAGTAGACGGTTTTGTACTTATAGGAACGAATGATGGGGGAAGAGGAAGGAATGGTGCTAGAGGTGTGAAGGAGGAGGAGGAGGAAAGGGAGGGGGACAATTTTGTACTTAAAGGACTGAATAAAGGGGGCGAAATGGTAGGAGAGGCGGTGAAGGAAAAGGAGGAAGGAGAAGGGGAAGAAGTTATGGTGTTATAAGATGTGACGGAGAAGGAGGAGGAGGAGGAGGAGGAGGAGAAGGAGGAAGAGAAGCAAGAAGACAGGTCGGAGGAACGTCCAACGCTAAACGCCTCCAATGATCCCCTTGCACGCAATAAACCCCTGGAAGAAAGGGCGGGAAGCTGAGGCGTGATCTATTAACGCGGGAGGGACGGTTGGCTGGTGAACTTTTCACAATAACTAAACCGTCCCTGGCTGGTGTGTAGAGGTGAACTCTTCCAAATGACTAAATTATCAAGATCTGGTATTCCCATTAGAAGCAAAATCATCCTCTCACTCTCCCTCTTCCTCCATCGTTTTTTATATAGATGTAAGAGTGGCACCGGCCAAGGGCAACAAAAATAACGATAAAAAGGCCCACGCAGGTGTCAGTCCCAAAATAGATATCCAAAGGATCATCCAAAATTGGATGATAAGTGTGTTGAAGCCTCCCTCTTGAAAGTCTTCCCTGCCTTACACACCCACCATAAGTAATACTAATCATACTTCACAATATCTCTTACTTACATATCAATCTTATGAATGTTAGAGTAAGATGCGAACGTTACTATACCACAAGCAACTGTGTCAGTTTAAAAGAGAGACACTTTGTGTATGTCAAATATTCTTTTTGACTTCAAAGGAACGGTGCGTAGATTATAGTATTTAACTTTATCACCAGTTCACTTTCAAACAAAATTTAGAAAGTAAAAAAAATACACTTCATTGATTGATGTATACTTTTTTATATCAATATTTTCTTCTACTTTTTAATATTTCATAATTTCTTTAACTTTTGAAAACTTTTAATTGCAAAATTTGTCGTATTTTTTTTTTCCAGGTCGGGACTTTACAAAAAGAACAAAATTTCACTCTGAAAATTTTTATTTGATAATGTAGATACTCGTACATTTCTTGGCAAAGGTTCGTGATCCAGCTCTGAGTCATTCTGCAGAGGGATTAGTGTGAAGGATTGGATTAAGGAATTGCATTAAGGCATCGGATTGAGCTCCTTGCCGCACTATGGCAGCGCAATTCAATGTAAGGCTTTAGAAATTTCTCCCAGCCGTCACCTGCGCCGGACGGGCATTTGATGAAAGACTATTGGGTTCCACCTGTTTCCTTTATTTATAAAGCCATTGCTTCAACCACACTAAATGGCCTGTACGGTTTAAGGTTTTATGTAAATCTCTCTCTCTCTCTCTCTCTCTCTCTCTCTCTCTCTCTCTCTCTCTCTCTCTCTCTCTCTCTCTCTCTCTCTCTCTCTCTCTCTTTCATACACACAAGGCAAACGCAAACCATATTTTTCAGATTTCTTTCAACTACTTTTATTTATATAATCCTTTTCTCTCTCTCTCTCTCTCTCTCTCTCTCTCTCTCTCTCTCTCTCTCTCTCTCTCTCTCTCTCTCTCTCTCTTACATCCAATTCTTCGCACACAGTTTAATTATTCCCGATCTCCCTCCCTCCCACCTCCTCTTCCTTCTCCCCTGCTTGCCTTCGCCCCTTCCTTGCTCCTTCTACGATTAATACATTCTCTTAAGGACAGTTAATTAACCTGAGCGATTCTGCGCCCCCCCTTCCCAGATCAGTACAGGTAATAGAGAAGGTGGGAGAAAAAGAATAAGGGACGAAGGAGGGAACAGAGAGATAGAGAGAGGGAGAGAGAGAGAGAGAGAGAGGGAGAGAGAGGAGTAAAGGAAGAAGGGTAAAAATAAGCGAATGAAAAAAAGAGAGATATCTGGTGCTGAAGGGAAAGGAAAACTTGGAGGGAGAGAGGAAAGGGAGAAAAAATAATGGGGGATCGTTTAACAGGGAAGGGGGAAAAAAAAAAAGAATAGAAAAAAAAGACGGCGAGAGAAAGACATGTAGCTGGTCATTAGGGAGGGTGAGAGAGAGAGAGAGAGAGAGAGAGAGAGAGAGAGAGAGAGAGAGAGAGAGAGAGAGAGAGAGAGAGAGAGAGAGAGAGAGAGAGAGAGAGAGAGAGAGAGAGAGAGAGAGAGAGAGAGAGAGAGAGAGAGAGAGAGAGAGAGAGAGAGAGAGAATGAAAATTATGAAATCGTATCAGTGTAACAGTGAAAATGAACGTACAGTTGAGAGAATAGTCAGTTAGGTGTTTAGGTAAATAAATGGGCAGACAAATAAATATAAAAGATAGACTGGTAAATTTTAATAGAGCTGCTTCGTGGAATGGATGCTGTGAGGGGTAAGGGCGCAACGCATGTACAGGGACGGTTAGAAAATGAAAGTTAATAATTTAAATGGACAGAGATAACAGGAATGACGAGAACAATTGAAAATAAAATAAAGGAAAAAATAAAAGAAAAAGCGAATAAAGAAAAAAAGGAATAAAAAAGAAAAGAGAATTATATCGTTAGATTACACTAAATACAACGTCGTAATAAAATATAGAAAATGAACCAATCGCATAAAAAAAATAGTTTTATATATCAAAATACGAAGAAATGATAATGAACCTTCGAGCATTTTGGTAATGGAACAAAAAAAAAGAAATAAAAACGAAAAAAAAAAAGACAAGGATGATTACGAATGAGATAACAGAACTAAACAGACAAAATCCAACAGAATGAAAATGACAGGAACCTTATTAGAGTCTTGTATTCTGAAACGCTTTGTTCTCTCACCACGACTACTTTCCAAGACCACAGAGATGATTAGCCTGGTTCTCAAGACTGTTTCTCCTGTTAATAAAGTAGAAATCTTGTTCATCTGTCACTGGAACCATAAAAACGCACTTATAAATCCATGCCACTTCAACTAGAGTCTTTTGAATGTAGTGGAGATGCGGCGCAGAAGAGTTTCAGAATATGGTTGGTTCGAAAAGAAGAAAAGAACCATCACATCTTGATCAACGTTTGTTTTCTTTCATATCATTATTATTATTGTTACTCTTATCCTTACGACATCCCTATCTTATTCATTCTTTATGTTATTCTCATTCTTCTCATTTCATATTTCTATTCCTATCTTGAATAATCCTAACCACATCCCTATCTTTTCCATTTCTTATCATTCTCTCATCTTTATCATTTCATATCATTATTGTTACTCTCACCGTTATCCTTACCACATCCCCACATCCCTATTTCATTCATCTCTTATCTTATTCTCATCCTTCCCTTTTCAAAGCAATCCCATTCTTACCTTTAATAATCCTAACGGCCATCCTCTGTCTTAACCATACGACATCCCTACCTTATCCTTGCAACACCAACTTACAAACGAAGCACATCGAAAGAAAGAAAAACGGGAGCAATTTCAACTTGAATTTTCCATTAATGTCGCAGCATCGAGGCGCGGAACATTTTGGGGCGGGCGGGAACTCTGTATAATAGGGTCAGATTGTCACTTGTTCCTCGTCTGCTCTCGGCCGCTTCCAGCACTTATTCTTGACGTCGAGCAAAGCCTCCCATCATTATAATTGCAAATTCCCTTGGCCATATATCGACGAGCCTCGCACCAAATAAATAAAAACCCTCCTAGTCCTCTCCCCTCTCTCTCTCCCTCTTCCCTCTCCCCACCTCTCCTCTCCCCACGCAAAAAAAAAAAAAAAAAAAAATCCGAAGCGTTGTATTTTTCTTGCGTGCATATTTATCTCATGCGTTTGAAGAGCCGTTTTTTCACGATTTCAATGCCGGGAATCAACATTTTTTTAGTTAAATAAATAAAAGTATATAAACGCTCTTTCCCTCCCTCTCTCTCTCTCTCTCTCTCTCTCTCTCTCTCTCTCTCTCTCTCTCTCTCTCTCTCTCTCTCTCTCTCTCTCTCCAGCGCCACACGATGAACAAGTGCAATATGTTATGCAAGTATCAATTTTTCATCGTCGCTACGTCAGGGTCGTCGCGTCGTTTTTCAATGGGTCGGCGTGACGCAATCGGGCAGGGCGCGGTGCTAATGGCCATAAATATTCAGGCAGCTCTCGGCGCCACCTCGTCTTCCCCCGCCCCGCCTCCCGGTACTAAACAGCAGGATGATCGTCGGTTTCCTCGCCGCCATTCTCCAAACGCCGCCGCCGTCGCACCCGCAGTTATAAAAGTGACATTTAAATTTCGACCCCTGAGGTAATTCTCGAGCAACGCCAAACTTGCTCCTCGCGCCTCGTCACCACACAAATTCTGGTCTTTTTTACGGAGGGGAGTTCACGCGTTTGATTTTCCTTTTTTTCTTTTTATACAAATAACAAAGTTTGCGGAAACGGCGCGACTCCTCCTACCATTTTCTCTGGAGCGCGTCGAGCCTGACTCCGCTCCCAAGTTTGCAAATAATTACGAGGAATGCAAATAGCGGTAATAGCAGTAACATGCATGAGGAGTGTGGTGGAAGTGCAGCGGCTTGCCACTTCTCCTCCCACGCGGAGCCACATTTACCTCCCAGGACACTCCTCTACCCCTAAACACACTGCTGTGCCCCTGAACACACTGTCACACCCCTGAACACACTACCACATCCCTGGACACACTGCCACACCCCTGAACACACTGCCACACCCCTGAACACACTGCCACACCCCTGAACACACTGTCACACCCCTGAACACACTGCCACACCCCTAAACACACTGCCACATCCCTAAACACACTGCCACACCCCTGAACACATCTTTGAACACATTTTTATCCATAAACACACTAACACATCCCTGCACACAGTCTCTCCCTTCCAACACCCCTGCGGACACTATATCTCCCCTCAGTCACATCCCCACCTCCCCTTGGTCAACCCTCATTACCTACCCTGAGCACATCACCTTCCCCTTTCCGTGGCTCAGAAGAGACAGGGGCCGCTTGCCATTTGAGAGCCTCAGCTTGTGTCGTATATATTGACAGGGAATTATATTATTGTGGCGTATCTACTCCTTCTCTCCTGCCTTTCTATTAATGCAACAACACGAACTGTTTTCACCAGATTTACCTACACCATGTTTGTGATTAAAGGCAACGAACGCCAGCTGTAACTAATGCGGGAGGGGAAGGGGAAGGAGAGGTGCACGTGATGGGATTGATGTTATTGTTGTAAAGATAGTAGTGGTGGTGGTGGTGGTGGTGATGGTGGTGGTGGTGGTGGCGGTGGTGGGTGTAGTGATGGAGAGGGATTCTGTCTATTACTCCAGTGGTGATGTTGGGGATGATTCTTTCAGCTGTTTAGGATTGACTGATGTAGTTTATGACGACAAAACCTCATGTGTGTCAATATTCTATGCTGTTTGTTCCTCCTTCGTGTTCTTTTGTAATTTAGGCCGTCAAGAATTAACGCCTTTACACATGAAAGGAGAAAGAGAGAAAAAAAAAACATTAATAAAAAAGGAAGAAAAGAAAATGTATAAGCAATCACAAATATTTTCGCTCTCTTTTCCATCGGCTGCCAAAACAAGACATGAATAATCTCCAACAACTTCGAAATGTCAATAAAACCCAAAATTTGTTCACGGCGACTCGGGCAAACTAATATAACCCGCTGCTGCTCGGAGACGGAGGGCGAAGAGAGAGAGAGAGAGAGAGAGAGAGAGAGAGAGAGAGAGAGAGAGAGAGAGAGAGAGAGAGAGAGAGAGAGAGAGAGAGAGAGAGAGAGAGAGAGAGAGAGAGAGAGAGAGAGAGAGAGA
>NC_087162.1:6672500-6682500 GCF_035594125.1 Scylla paramamosain | reverse complement strand
AGAGAGAGAGAGAGAGAGAGAAAGCAGGGGATTCATCAGGCGCCAGACGACCAGAGAAAGCAAACCACCGCCAGGAACCGAGAGGAGGAGAGAGACAAGAATTCCTTCAGATAAATCAAGAGATAATGGCTTAGAGATGCGGTGTAATTGAAAATAAGAAGAGAGATGAGAGGGGAGCGCGATCTCTCATGTGGGAGGGTGATAAGGCTGGCAAGGAGGAGGAGGAGTAGGAGGAGGAGGAAGAGGAGAAGCAGGAGGAGAATACTTATCTCTCTGGATGGCTCATATTAATTCAACTTGTGATGGGGGGAATATGGCGAGAATAATTTGCTGGACGTTTATTCAAGGAAGGGAGAGGAGAAGGGAAGGAAGGAAAGGAAGGAAGGAAGGAAAGAAGGAAGGAAGATTCGCCAGCTAGATGCGTCTGTGTAATTTGCATCACACTGTCCGGTCGCTGATTTCATTTCTTCATTTCCCCGAGCCATTTCCAGCCCCCTTGTCCTATTATGCTGTTTGAATATAGTAAGCGATCAGGAGGAAGATGCGGCTGTGGCGGCGGCGGCGGCGGTGGTGACGGTGGTGGTGGTGGTGATGGTGGAAGGGGTAGGAGGAGAGATTGGAGACGATGTTGCAGGTGTGTTGAGTGTTGATTCTCTCTCTCTCTCTCTCTCTCTCTCTCTCTCTCTCTCTCTCTCTCTCTCTCTCTCTCTCTCTCTCTCTCTCGTTGTTTATAAGCGCGTCGGAGGAGGAAGAGGAGGAGGAGGAGGAGGAGGAGGAGAAGGAGGAGGAGGAATGACGTACAGTCGATGCATGTTGATCTTGTTATTAGGTTCTCAGGCTCCCTCAGTTGCTTGTTGAAGTGTGTGTGTGTGTGTGTGTGTGTGTGTGTGTGTGTGTGTGTGTGTGTGTGTGTGTGTGTGTGTGTGTGTGTGTGAGCCTCGGTTTCTGTCTCTCTTTGAATATAGATAACTTTTTTTTCTCTATTCTCTTCCCCATCCATCGCTAACCACCGCCAGCACCGCCACCACCACCACCAGAACCGCCACCACCACGGACAAGTCATTAGCGTTGGCTGGTGATGCATTACTCTCCTCACTTATAACGCCAAGCGAAAAATTTAGCTTCCCCATTTCACGCTGTGTCTTATTTCACCAGTTTCCTGGCGCACTTACTCAGTCCTCGGCGGCCGCGCGGATAACAGATCGCTGCAATACTTAAGTGTCCCTCGGTTACGAAAAGGAAATTAGCGGGAGCAACACACAACGGTTATAACAAAAATGGTAACGTGTAAAAAAAAAAAAAAAAAAAGAAAGAAAAATAAAAAAAATAAAGCAATCAAGTGTTGAGTAATGTTCAAGTATTCCAAAGGGAGATTGTGTGTGTGTTCTCCGTTTGTTTGTTTTCGTAAAGAATGGTTTTTCCTCTACAAATTTGCAAGATTATTAAGTTTACGGGAAGGATGCGCAGGCCGGAGTTGGGTGGGTCGGTTCTCGAGAGGATGCATGTAACAATATTTTCCTAAAAGCTCACAGAGTCGAATATGTGAGTGAAAAAAGGGAGAGAATATTATATTTTCATGCAAGGGAAAAAGATGAAACTACATTGCTACAGTGGTGGTATTGGTGGTGGTGGTGGTGGTGGTGGTGGTGGTGGTGGTTGTGGTGTTGACGGTGGTGGTTATGATGCTGATGTTGCTAATACTACTACTACTACTACTACTACTACTACTACTACTACTACTGTTACTACTACTACTACTACCACTACCACCACCACCACCACCACCACCACCACCACCAACAACAACAACAACAACAACAACAACAATAACAACACGACCCGAGAGAGAGAGAGAGAGAGAGAGAGAGAGAGAGAGAGAGAGAGAGAGAGAGAGAGAGAGAGAGAGAGAGAGAGAGAGAGAGAGAGAGAGAAAGGGGGTTGGTGGGGGGTGGCGGTAGGGATCATGACATCATTACAGCGACACCGCCTGAACCATCGACTTTTTTAGCCGCGGAATATCGGCGACAGACTCACATCAGTCCCGGAAGTGTGCGCCGTGAGGGACATGGCGCCGCGCTGTCCTCAATTTCACCACAATGGGTATACACTTTTCAATTTTTTTTTTATTTACTACACTTTCGTTGATTTTTTTTATTTTATTTTTTTTTTTTTTGCTACCTATTATATTCCCATTTACGAATAAAAACATAAACAGTTAATAGATGAAACAGTACGAGTGGTTTTTTTTCTTTTTTTTTCCTACGTATTTGTCTATTAATGTATACTTTATAATCTCGAACAGAAAGATTACTCCGGAGTTTTGTTTTATAAAAGGCTAAGGTAAAATGTGATATGCCGTTTTTCTAGCAGCATTTTTTTTTGCATCATCTGAACGGATTTGCTGGTTTATGTTTTGTTTTTATCCTGGCGTAATTTGCTATGATTTTTTTTCCTCTGTCTTTCCTGACGTGAAGGCTATTGAGTGTGTGCGTGTGTTGCTGAACATTGATTGTGTATAATTAAGCTTCATCAGGGACCTGAACATCCCTCGAAAATAGTGAGTATGAAAAAAAAACTCGTTAACACCTCTTACGGGACAATATGAAAGGGACATCGGCAGGAAAATTAATAGAAGGAAAATTGATGTTAATTGGTACATTAATGGCATATTATTAGATATTACCTCCACACAAGAGCCTCCATAGCCACTGATAAAAATGTGATGGGCTGAATCATCATCAAGAAATACATGTAACCCAGAAAACAAAGAAAATCAATATTAATGCGTAAATTAATGACATATTACGTATCACCTGAACAAAAGAACATCTAATACGCACAGATAAAAATGTAATGGGCTGAAACATAACAATGAACAAAGGCATAAAATACAGAATACTTTCCTTTTCACACTCATAAAAATCCAAGAACAAGAACCCTCCATATAATAAACAAAGTCACCAATGAAAACGTAATAAGTTGCCTGAAACATAACAACCAACACATACACATATAATCTCTCTTTTTTTTTTTTTATCCTAATAATATTCCAAGAGAGAACAAACTGCTGGCAAAGTCACTCGTGCAGGTTAACTATTTAGTGAGTCCCAGAAATTAATCCTGGCCGCTCCCTGTACAATGCAAGCGTGTGATGGCAAGTGTGCTGCGACGAGGACGAGGCGCGCGGCACGGCAACAGCACCAGCAAGCCGTGTGTGTGTGTGTGTGTGTGTGTGTGTGTGTGTGTGTGTGTGTGTGTGTGTGTGTGTGTGTGTGTGTGTGTGGTCTGAATTTCTATGTAATTATAGACAATTTTTCCAGAGAGAGAGAGAGAGAGAGAGAGAGAGAGAGAGAGAGAGAGAGAGAGAGATAGGAAGGAAGAATTATTGGAAAGTAAAATAATGAAAAGAAAGACGAAAAATAAAATCAGTGAAAAGGAAGATGAAAATAAAAATCAATGAAAAGGGAAACAAACTAAAAAGTCCAGTGAAAAAGAAAAAAAAGCGAAATTTAATGAAGAAAAGAAAAACACAATGAAAATGAAAAAAAGTAACGTACAGGAAACAAAAATAAAAGAAAAAGGTGTAAAGAAATAGTTGAAATACAGAAATATCGTGTTCCTTTCCTCCCTTCCCTCACACACACACACACACACACACACACACACACACACACACACACAAAAAAAAAAAAAAAAAAAAAAAAAAACTCACTCAATCTGAACTATCAATACAATCTTATCCTCTCATTAACACACGCACGCTCGCTGTGAAGTCATCCATGAGCCAGGTATAATATCATCGCGCAGAAGTGAGACTTAATCCCCAGAGTGTGTGTTACGAGTCCCGTGCTGATAGTAATGCCTAGATTAACCTTTCATTTCCCGTGTTATATTGGCTGCCTAAATCCTCTTGCAGCTTAAATGAAAAAAAAAGAAAAAAGGATCACATTTGCTATATCTCGTGACAAAAGGCGCCGATACCCCGGAAGTTGCCGCCAGTTGACTCAAAGAAAACGGGATATTGTTTACTTTACCTGCACCGGAGAAGTAGTGATGGTGGTGGTGGTGGTGGTGAAAGAGGAGGCGGCGGAAGCGGCGTATGAGGAAGAGGAGAAGGAGGAAGAGGAAGAAGTGGAGTTGGTAGCGTTGATGGTAGTGGAATAGGAGGAGGAGGAGGAATAATACGAGAACTGCGTAGGAGGAGGGAACACGAGACCGACCCAAAGAGGAGGAAGGAAAGAAGGAAGGATGGAGGATCATGAAAAGTGTAAAGAAAATGAATGGGAACAATTTCAGGAAGCTCTGAGTTGCTGCTGGTGCTGGTGTATTGCTACCACCACCACCACCACCACCACCACCACAGAACTACACTACAATGGCGATTTTACGCAATTTTCCCAGCACAAGGCATCAGTGTAACAAGCAAAGGCAAAAGGAATGAATAACATGGATTGCCTTCTGCATATTTCACTCTGGTTCTTGGGAGGGACGGGGGTTTCAATAATGGAGTTGCTATTGCTCGACCCTTGGACATTTCTCGTCACCCTTACAGCACGCAACCAGTAGGGTGACGTATGTTATGTACGTGCCTCCCCCTCTAAATCTTCGTGTCTACGTTACATAATTGAATAACAAGGAATACTTTTCAAGATCGAGGAATTTAAGATAAGGTAACTGGAAAATTAGAGGGTGTTGTAATGGTAATGGTAATGGTGGTGGTGGTGGTGGTGGTGATAACGATGACGAATATTACGATTACGATGATAATAATGATGATGATGATGATGATGATGATGATGATGATGATGATGATGACGATGGGAACTAAGATCACGAACTAGGATCCCTCTTCATGGAAAAAATAGTAAACTAAAACTGAAGTGACAATAATGATGATAATGGTGATGATAATGATAATGATAATGATGATGGTGATGATAATGGTGATAGTCAAATTACGTACTGTACAATTTAATCACGTACTGTAGATCCCTTTCCACGGGCGGGGAAATTAAAGATACCATTCATTAGGGCAGAGAGGAATGCAGTAATGACGGTGCCTGATGATATTAATGGCGGGCCAAAGCTATGAATACTAATATGGTGTTGATCCGTTACAGGTGGACTGGGTGTCAGCTGGGACTGGCACAAGTGGTGGACCTATGATGGAATCTCAGGTAAGCAAGATGTAAACACGTAAACACAAACAAACAAATATACCCATTTAATTTAACTTGACCTAACAGATAACAAACCAAACTGTTATATACCCATCCAATTTAACCTAGCCTAACAAATAACAAACCAAATTGCTATATATCCATCTAATTTAACCTAACCTAACATATAACACACCAAACTAATACCAACATATATAACTTAACTAAACTTAATATACTCGTAATCTAACCTAACCTAATATAACAAATAAGAAACCAAATTACTACACATTTAACTAAACCAAACCTAACTAAATCTATCCTAATCTAACCAAACCTAACCTAACAAGTAATAAATCAAACTATTACACTTCTAACTTAACTAAACGTAACCTAACTAAACCTAACAAGTAACAAACCATATTGCCACACATCTACGGTAACTTTACCAAACCTAATCTAATTTAACCTACCTAATCTAACCAAATTCAACTTAACCTAACCAAACTTAACCTAACCTAACCAAACTTAACCTAACCTAACCAAATTCAACCTAACCTAACCAAACTTAACCTAACCTAACCAAACTTAACCTAACCTAACCAAACTTAACCTAACCTAACCAAATTCAACCTAACCTAACCAAACTTAACCTAACCTAACCAAACTTAACCTAACCTAACCAAACTTAACCTAACCTAACCTAACCAAATTTAACTTAACCTAACCAAACTTAACCTAACCTAACCTAACCAAATTTAACCTAACCTAACCAAATCTAACTTAACCTAATCAAACTTAACCTAACCTAAGCAAACTTAACCTAACCTAACCTAACCAAATTTAACCTAACCTAACCAAACTTAACCTAACCAAACTTAACCTAACCTAACCTAACCTAACTTAGCCAACAACAAAAGCTAATCAAACTTAACCTAACCTAACCTAACCAAACCTAACCAAACAACATAACCAAGTATAACTTAATCCAACCTGATCTAATCTAACTTAACTTCATATAGTCAAACCCAGCTTAACAAGGCTTCCATAGACCACACTTCTAATTATTTGGATTCTTCACTGTACAGTTCACTTACTCCGTGTTTTCCTTATAAAAATAATACTGGTATGTAAATAAAATCCCTTACATCTTGTTACTGAAGAGTGGCAAGTGTGACAAAGAAAAACATTTAAAACAACAATCTTACTCCAGTTATTTTCATTCTACACACATTTTTTTTTCTCTTTCATTCTTCCGTTCTTCTCTCTTTACTTTTCTCTCGCTCCCATAAATTTATTTCTTCGCTTACTCACTGCACTACCTGTTACGGTCTGCTCACCATCCTGTTATTACATTTCTCTCTCTCTCTCTCTCTCTCTCTCTCTCTCTCTCTCTCTCTCTCTCTCTCTCTCTCTCTCTCTCTCTCTGGCCATCATCTCACACTCTATGACCATTAACACACTCTCTACTCACTTTCGCTCCCTCTATCCCGTCACTTTTAACTCACTCACTCACTTTAATCCATTGTCATACCTTCTCTCTCTCTCTCTCTCTCTCTCTCTCTCTCTCTCTCTCTCTCTCTCTCTCTCTCTCTCTCTCTCTCTCTGTCATTCATTCACGCTCATTTACACTCTCACCCAGACATTGCCTCCCTCCCCCCTCCCTCCCTCGCTGACTCACCCGCCAGTCAGTCGTGTGCCGCCCTCGTTCGCTCTTTCTATCTGTGCCTTTATTACACGCCCCCACACTCACCCTCTCTGTTTCTCTTTCTCTCTTTACATATATATAGTGCTCGCTGTTTGTGTTCAGTTCGTTGCTACTATTACATTACAGGTGTACTTTCGCCCTGTTCCCGCTATTAATTACATTTGTTGCGCCGCACGCGTGGCCTCGACACTAGCTTTCAGACTCAATTTAATTTGTCGGGCGCACTGCTCCCCCCGCCCTCTTTTTTCCCTCCTCTCTTTTTTTTTAAGCTAAAGTTTTTATTTTTCATTTTCCGTTTTGCTCGTATGCTGTAAGGGGTGAAAATATGTCTCCTCATCCGTGTTGATCGTTTTTGTTTCCCCTTATCGCTTTATTTATCCAGGTATTTTTCCGTTTGCCCATTAATATTAAACCCTTTGGGAATTTATTGAACGAGTTTAATACAGGACTTAATAGGATAATGCACGTACGTGTGTGTGTGTGTGTGTGTGTGTGTGTGTGTGTGTGTGTGTGTGTGTGTGTGTGTGTGTGTGTGTGTGTGTGTTTGTGTTTAGTTTATTTCCTTTATATCTGTTTGCCTATGTATGTTTTTTATGTATGTATGTATGTATGTTTGTTTCTGTATGTTTAGATATTATATTTCTCTCTCTCTCTCTCTCTCTCTCTCTCTCTCTCTCTCTCTCTCTCTCTCTCTCTCTCTCTCTCTCTCTCTCCAACCAACGTCTTCCTCCCCTTGCCTTTCTCCTTGTTTTCTTTCATGTTCTCCTTGTACCCTCCCTTTCCTTCTCATCTTCTCCACCTCAACCTCCTCCTCGTGCTCCTGGTGCTCCTCCACACAAGCGCCCTTCAATCCCGCCTCCTCCCCCGCGCACCACACCTACTCCATCCTTGGGCTCCATTAATTTTTCCTCTACCCCGGCGGACGCGTGCCACTGCGATGTGTCTCTCTTTATCGCCGCCTCAATCTCTCCTTCTTCAGGGTAATCCAGAGATCTTGTCTTATTTATCGTCGAGACCCCCCCTCTCTCTCTCTCTCTCTCTCTCTCTCTCTCTCTCTCTCTCTCTCTCTCTCTCTCTCTCTCTCTCTCTCTCTTTACCTGTAGATTAAGTTGTGTGTTCTTTGTTGGTCCCCACGTTACGTTTGAGAGATATACATACAAGTTCTCTAGTTCTCCTCTTACTGGTTCTCTCTCTCTCTCTCTCTCTCTCTCTCTCTCTCTCTCTCTCTCTCTCTCTCTCTCTCTCTCTCTCTCTCTCTCTCTGTATTTATTGGCCTCTCCATTTCCACTCCTGCTGTACCTGGGTTCTTTCAGTCTTTAGCTCACTGACTCCTTCACCTGCTGCCACTAAAAATCTGTCCCTCTTTTCTTCCTCTACTCCACTCTTACTGGACCTTTTTTTTTTTTTTTTCTGGCTCCCCCAACACAATTTCTCTCTCTCTTTCTCTCTCTCTCTCTCTCTCTCTCTCTCTCTCTCTCTCTCTCTCTCTCTCTCTCTCTCTCTCTCTCTCTCTCTCTGACTGAGGTTTACGTCTTTCAATACTGCTATAGAAGTAATGCCTCCTCCTCCTCCTCTTCCTCCTCCTCCTCCTCCTCCTCCTCCTCCTCCTCCTCCTCCTCTTCTTCTTCCTTCCTCTGCTGAGGGTGACACTTCCCTTTCCTCTTCTCGCTTCCGCCAGTTAAGCACTTCACTAACTCTTGAGGCGCCGTCAAAAGTCACTAAGCACACGCGGGTCTCCAGTGAGCGGCGGCACGTTAATGCTGCACAGGCTTCGCTTCCACAGTCTTTAATTGGACCACATTTCTCGCCACTTGTTTACCATCACCGCGCAGTCCTTTCCTGAATACGAGATTGTCTTTCGTTACGAGTATGAACCCAAATGAAATAAAAAGGCGTGGGAAGTGAATACAGGAGGGAGAAAATTCCCAATATGTGTTACTCGTTTCATAAAGAACAACGCTTTTACTCTGAATCCAGATGAAATTAAATGGAGTAAATACAGACAACAGAAAGGAAGCAGGAAATGTTCAATATGTTCTACTTGGTTAATAAAGAACAATACTGAGAAAAGCTTAGGAAGTATGATACACTTCAGGTTTCAAGTAAAATGGAGATAAGAGGCATACAAACTCTTAGTACAAAAGGAAGAAAAGTGTGTTATGTACAAGTCGCTTAATACAGAGCAATATAAGATGGTAAAGAAGTAAAATACACCAGGGTTTGAAACTGCAAGTAAAATCGAGAAAAAAGGCGTTGAAATACTGAATGCATTAGATGAAAAGCGCCGAATACGCGTTACTTGCTTAATAAAGAACAATGCTAAGGAGTTTAGGGAATATAATACACTTAGGTCTGGATGTAAAAATCTAAATGAACTGCACCGCGCTTGGCTGATCAGATGTGTAATCCAATTAGTCAGTCGACCGCGGGAAATACTGTGATCATATTGAACCTCTTTCATTAGTTTATCCCACAGAAATTGAATGGTAAAAGGCCTCAATATGCTAATGAGCAGGTAATTAGAGCGTGAGGAATGTTAAGGGTAAAGGTGCAAACATTTATCCCTCGTCTCTACACTTGTCACCAACATTATGGACGGTAGCCTTGCATTTATAGGAATGATTTGCAGCGGTACTCGTTCAGAGACCTTTGCATCAAGTCTAGTAAATTATTTGTTGTTCAAAAAAAAGAAGTCGTGTGTTCCAGTTAAATAAACATCTGATTCTTTTGCACATTCCATCCATTAGTGAAAAGAAAGTGAGGAAAAAGTAGAGGTTAAATAGAGGAAGACAAGAAAGGGAAGAAGAGAGGCGGAACTGTTTGGCTGATTGAGTGACTGCTTTATGCACCATAGCAACGGAAGCACAGATGCACCCAGCGAGCCTGACTGAGGACTTAACCAGAAGCACTTGTCATTCCCCTCCTGCACCGCCACAACAACCTGTCACACACCACCATCACCACCACCACCACCACCACCACCTCATACCCATACTACACCAGCACAACCATACACCATCACCACCACCACCTCACCAAGAGAACCTGGCACATCACTATGACCACGCAAGCAAAAATAATACACTGACCACACTACCACCTCAGCCAAGTGACAAGAGAAACAAAACCTCAC
>NC_087162.1:6650000-6662500 GCF_035594125.1 Scylla paramamosain | reverse complement strand
TTGGCTCGTCCTTCGCATAATTTCTTTCTATGCAACAAACAGTGACCAACAATTAGAGAGTGTGTCATTATTATTGTTATCATTGTTGTATGTGGCTCCCTCAGTTCCGGTCAATCATCTATCCTTTGTGTATTCCTGTAGCGCCATATGATGTTGTTGAAGCGGAGGCTAAGTTGTATCAATCAATCAATCAGACAATGAGTTTTTCTTTTTTTTTTTCTCTCTCTCTCTTATCGATTCCCTTTGTTTATATAGCGAGTTCCTTGTTCATGTGCTTGGGGTATTTTTCTTAAATCAAATTATCTTTTTTATTTCTTCTGCTTTTCTTCTTTCTCCTCCTCCTCCTCCTCCTCCTCCTCCTCCTCCTTCTCTTCTGCTTCTGTTTCTTCTTCTTCTTCTTCTTCTTCTTCTTCTTCTTCTTCTTCTTCTTCTTCCTTCTCTTCTTCCTTTTCCTTCTCTTCTTCCTTTTCCTCCTCTTCTACCTTTTCCTCTTTTCCTCTTCTTCCTTTTCATCCTCTTCTTCCTTTTCCTCCTCTTCCTTATCCTCCTCCTTCTCCTCTTCTATTGCTTCTTCTACTTCTTCTTTTTCCTCTTCTTCCTTCTCCTTTTCTACTACCTCTACTTCTTCTTCACAATTTTCCCTTTTCTTCTTCACTTCTTTTTCTTCTTCTTCCTCTTCTTCATTATAGGTTTGTAATTTTGATCCCATATACAACATCTAGTTTTTGTGTGATGAAAGAAAATTTGTTGGAATCGGTGAAAAAAAAAATCAATGAATTCATCAGTGAGGAGAATGAGCGTTTGTAAAATCTTGTAAAGGTTTTATGAAGTAATCTCAAGTCACTTTGTTTTCACATTGATTGACTTGTCTGTGTGTGTGTGTGTGTGTGTGTGTGTGTGTGTGTGTGTGTGTGTTTCTCATTTGTCTGTCTGTCTATCTGTCTCTTCATTGGTTTTTCTCTCATTAAATTCTGCTTTCCCTTTCACATTGCAATTTTGTATCTTTCGTTTTCCTTTTCGCTGATTTTACTTTTCATCTTCATCTTCATTATTTTCCTCTCTCTCTCTCTCTCTCTCTCTCTCTCTCTCTCTCTCTCTCTCTCTCTCTCTCTCTCTCTCTCTCTCTCTCGCTAATCCATCACGCTAGTCGAAACACTGCTTCCAATACGCAAATCAATCACCACCAATACAAGGCGACCTGTTACCCTCTTTCTCCTCTCTGACCCTCCCTCCCCTGACGCCCAGCAACCCCACGACACGACACACCGACACGACGCCTACACAACTTCCCTTTACAGATTCCTACTTGTCCTCGATTTCCAACATTCCACCACGAGACTGAACTTAAAATATCTCACATTCTACCACGTTTTTTTTTTTCGTTCGTTTAAATTTTCTTCGACATACTACTACTATTACTACTACTACTACTACTTACTCCAGAAATTTCGCATTCACGTCTTTTCTGGTTCGGTTTTTCTGTAACCTTTGTCTTCTTTCCCCCCATCTTCGCTCCGTTTCTTCCTTTCTCTTTGCATTGACACTCACAATATATAGCTTTCTGATTTTTTTTACTTTTCTTTCTTGTGAGCTTTTCTTTCATTGCTGCTTCGTATTTTCGCTCAGTTTCCTCCATCTCCTCTTCCTCCTCCTTGGCCTTCTCTTCTTTCCTTCTCACACTCTCCAGGGGATCGCAAGCCACACGTCACCTCATCTCCTCTTCAGTTTTCCTCCTAAACACTACACAAACGCCTCGGGATTTGATTAGCTCCCTCTCTCTCTCTCTCTCTCTCTGCCTTTCAACCTTCTCTTGTCGCATCTACGCTTAATTTCCTCATTATCCACAGCCCTCTATTCCTATCTACTCTTCAGAACCACAAGCATCTTACCACGTCTCGCTTCCTCTAGTCTCGTCTCGTTTCGCCTCTCGTTCTCGATCAGACCTCCTCCTTCAACACCGCACTGACTACCAAAACGACGAAGACGAGGGAAGAAAAAAAGAATATATCCCCAGCCCACCTCTTTGGTCTGATTAAGGAAGGTCTAACGCTGCAAAATCGCTGGAAAATCGCCACACCGGGAGGAAATTTGCTCCCGTGTGGCGGCGATAAACGATGTCGAAAATCCTTGCAGTCAGGGCGTTATGTGGGGGGAGAGGGCGATTAGGAGGAGGAGGAGGAGGAAGGGGAAAGGGCAGAGGGGAAAGGAAAAGGAGGCACGTACACCATCACCTCCCCACCATTACCACCTCCTCCTCCTCCTCTTCCTCCCACCTTCTCTCTTTCTCTCCTCCTCCTCCACCATCTCCAGCTCGTTACGCCAGTCACTCCAACAACTTAAATGTCCCTCCTTCCCTCTCCCCCTCTTGCTCCTCCTCTCTCCTCCTCCCTCCCTGGCGTCCTAATTAAGAGTTACCAGCCGTGTAATGACTGACAACCAATTACCTCCTCCTTGGAACACGCTAATGAGAGGGCGGCGTCGTCATTCCCTAAGGCAAAAACGCGTAGTGACGATTTTTGATTGGTAGGCGCCCTGGATTTTGCTGAGATAGGTATGTGTGGGATGGGGGGGGGAGGGGTCATGGCTGCTTCCTGGTTTAACGATTTTATTTTCTTGATCATTAGTTGGTTTTCTGTGTGTGTGTGTGTGTGTGTGTGTGTGTGTGTGTGTGTGTGTGTGTGTGTGTGTGTGTGTGTGTGTGTGTGTGTGTGTGTGTGTAAATATCGTTGTTGTAACATTATTATTACTGCTGCTGTTGCTATTACTACAACTACAACAAGAACTACTACTACTACTACTGCTAATAATAATAATAATAATAATAATAATAACAATAATGGTGGTAATAGTAATAAAACCTCTAAAGAATAACATTTCCACGCAGCTTTCCCTCCGCCACACACACGAGGTAACACCAGAGAGAGAAACAAAAACGGAAACCACGAGGCGGAAAACAAGATCATAAAGATAATTAAACCAGCACAAATAACACAAAGAAAAAGCATTTAATCACACACACACACACACACACACACACACACACACACACACACACACACGACACACACACTTTTTCTCTTGCATTCATTATTCCAAGCATAATTTATACATTCTTTTGCTTTGTTAATTAGATCCTTTTTACTTCTCTTTACTGTAATGTGTCCGTTGTCTCTAAGTTAATATCTACCTATTCTTTTTCCAACTTCCTATTATACTTTCCAGAGAGCGACAATATAATCCTGCTTATAAATATCGCCTCATTATCATAATTATCTAGTATTTAATTCTTCCAGTACACGATCAGTCACTAGTAAAACTGCAAAAATTAATCTTAACCCTTCGGCTGCTACAGTTTCTTCTAATCTTGATATTATAGTCTTGTATGAGTGTAGATGAGGATTTTGAAAGACTACATTCACAGCAAAAGGTGCCGTCCAGTATGTAGTGAAGCTTTTTTGAGAATTTGCAGCTTAATTTTTTGGTGAGTAACATTGCTTAGGGTTGCTGAACATAAAATAACTTGTGCCCATTGCAGTCAAAGGGTTAAGGTCTTTCCACCAAAAGTAAAATAAAATAAGGAGTTTCATGATGAATTCCTGTGGCTTAGTTTATGTTGGCGCATCATTTAATTTCCCCGTAGATCCTCACCAGTCTCTAATACATCTGAAAAAATAAAATAAATAAATAAAAATAATAATAATAATAATCTTAAGGTCTTTCCACAAAATTATTACTTCACGAACTTCCGGCGGCTTATTTTACGTTGGTTACTTCATATTGACTCCGAGGCACGTTACACTGACGAAGAAACCATCGCATCATGACCTATTTTTACGGGTTCTTCCAGCTCCCTTATCGTGTTGTGCTTTCATGTTCTTTTCTCGCACCATACGCCTGATATCCCCTCCACACCCAACCAGATACACACAAACAACCAGCTTAATACATACCACCATACTCTGAAACACTTCTGCACTCCATGTCCACTACATTCAAAAAGGCTCTAGTTGAAGTGACACGGATTTTCAAGGGTGTTTTGATGGTTGAAGTGACAGATTAAAATTTCAACATTACTAACAGGGCAAGTATCCTCGAGAGCACGGCTTATCATCTCTGTGGGCTTTAAAATAGTCGTGGTGACAGAGTAGCGTTTCTGAATACAGGCAATAAACTCAGACACACAAGCTTTGACACATGCTCCAATGCCTCGCCACTGTTGACCACCTCAGCAGCTCCCCCAACCCTTAGAATGCACCGTACTTTATTTCATTACTCAAGTCTTTGTCAGATTCACTTTGAACTTCCTTCCTTCTCCCTCACCCTTCGCAAAGTCTGTAATTAAATTCTGCACCTTTACCTGAGTACACTCTGCTAACACGGACGGTCTCATCTGCATGCAAACAGTACCTGACTTAACTTTCATATTTCTCTTTTATTACACTCAATTACTTCCCAAAAACTACGGGACGATTGCTTCAACTAATGGCATTACATAATGCAGTGAGTTTCATGCCTGTTTAGCTAGGCGGAAATTAGGACAAGGGATAGTGAGCCGTCTTACTCGTATGTCAAGAGCTCCTCTAAATCATGAAGTGGGGATGTGATGAGGGAAAGAAAAAACATATTTGTCTGGTACTGCATTTTGTCCGGAATATTCTGTAGGTCATGACATCACTACTCCTTTCATGACATCACTACTCCCTTCACCGGAAAAAAAAAAGAAAAAAAAAAGCCATTCTAAAGGTCTGTCTTGCCACAAAAATGTAACCTCAAATTCTTGTGGCTCAGTTTACGTCAGTGACTTCCTACTGACTCCCAGGCGCCATGACATCACCACTCCCTCTATGACATCACTTCTCCCTTTATGAGATCACCACTCCCTCTATGACATCATTCCTCCCTTTATGAGATCACCAGCCCCTTTATGACAACACTCCTCCCTTTATGATATTACTACTCCCTTTATGACATGACATCGTGCTTCCCACACTCAGCCAAGGATTAAAAAGCCATTTTGTCACCGAACATTTCCCTCATCCCTGTGAAAAAACCTTACTCTGAATGACAAACAAACATATTCGGCTTCACCCACTCCCACTTACTCCCACACGTGCATCGCGACCTTGCAAATCCATTAAACATTCACCTTTGGCCCCGTCACTCTGTAAACAACACCTGTCATGCTGCTTCTTTTATCGCCCGTGATGTATCAATGTCTTGCAGTGTTGTATTATTGTAGTTAACCCTTTGCCTGCTATTTGGTGCATGTTTCCTTAGTCACCAATCACTCTGAGACATCTTGACGTGTTCTTTAAACTGGATAGCAATTGCAAAATCTACTCATTTTAATCTCCTCTTTTCGTGTAGGTGCTTATAAACATTTCATGCATTGCTTTTGGTGCTGGTAGTTGTTTCTTGTCGCAGTGAAAGGATTAAATATTGTATAAATTATTATCTTGATTCTTTTACGGTTTTAAAACATGATGGTTTAAATACAAACTCCGGAATGATATATAAAGAATAGCAGTAGTAGTGATTGTAGTAGTAGTAGCATCAGCAGTAGTAGTAGTAGTAGTATAGTAGTAGTAGCAGTAGTATCAACAACATCCCCACTGCCACCACCACAAGCACCACCACCAACAACAACAACAAACACAACAACAATCCAAAGAACACAGCAGTATTTCCGCAACATTCTATCAATACGCTGAGTCAATCCGGTTCATACCTGCACCACCCGCCTGCTGGCAAAGACACACGACACCAGAAGCGCTTCCAAGACAAACATTGCCTTTACTTTTGCTGAGGGAAGGGATACGAACCCACGAACACAGACTTCCAGGGCAATGTGCTACCACTGAGCCATCGGAGAGTGACGTGTGTTTGTCTTCCTTATATCGTTTTCCCACTTCCTGCTCTCTTTCAATTTCCTATGTTTTCTTGCTCTTGATCTAAGGAATATAGAGAAATTAGTCGCTCTCCCTCTCCCTCTCCCTCTCCCTCTCTCTCTCTCTCTCTCTCTCTCTCTCTCTCTCTCTCTCTGGCAGTTTTCATTTCGAGGCTTTACAGGAATTCACTATTTTTTTTCTCTCTTCATAAACTCGGAGCCTTACAACCTGGACTTAGTGAGGAAGCATTTTCGCCTTCGATTTTTTTTTATTCCGCTGCTTGTTTTTTTGGAAGCCTCGTCACCTTGAGGCACGCACGCACACACACACACACACACACACACACACACACACACACACACACACACACACACACACAAACGATTCCAGTCTTCACATCTAAACTTCGACCTGCCTGCTCTCTCTCTCTCTCTCTCTCTCTCTCTCTCTCTCTCTCTCTCTCTCTCTCTCTCTCTCTCTCTCTCTCTCTCTCTCTCTCTCTCTCTCTCTCTCTCTCTCTCTCTCTCTCTCTCTCTCTCCACACACGCACACATACACAACCACATATATTCACAAACACACACAAACCAATACTCCAATCTCATACATTCTGTAGCCTTCCTTGGACAGCCAAACAGGAGCACCATACATTCGATATAAACTAACTCCACTTCCTACTTCCTATTTCTATTCTCGTATTTTCCTCCTCTTCCACCTCTCCTTTTTTTCCTTTCTTTTCCACATCTGCTTTTGGTATGATTTAACTTCCACCTCCTTTTTTCTTTCTTTTCCACCTTTTCTTTCTCTTCCATTTATTTGTTTTCGTTTTCCTTTCTTCCATTTATTTGTTTTCGTTTTCTACAACAGCTTTTACCAGAGCTTAACTTCCGCTTCCTCTTCTTTCTATTCCCGTTTTCTTTCTCTTCCATATCTCTCCTTTTCCTTTCTCTAGTACAGCTATTATCACGTCTCCTTGCGTTCTATATTCTTCTATTCCTCCTCCTTCACTATCAGAATTTAACTTCCACCTCCTTTTCCTTCTATCTCATAATCTTTTCCTTCCATTTCTCCTCATTTACTTTCTCTCTCTAACTGTTACCACTACCTAGTCTACTTCTTCGTTTGTTCTATATTCTCCTAATCCTCCCTCCCCTCTCCCTCTCTCCCTCTCACTACCAGAAACCACCCACAGCCTCTATAAACTGACGTGGAGATTCCGGGGTAGAGAGACAGCGAGAGGTCCAAGGCAGAAATCGAGAGTAATTTATATAATGGTGTTCAATTACGGCCATGTGGGTCTGGAATCTCCCTCTGGTTGACTCACATAACCTTCCCAAAGACAGCCACCTGCTCTATAATTACACGTGAGCTGCCCAATGAAAGGGAGAAGTAAAAGTGGCTGGTGTGTGTGTGTGTGTGTGTGTGTGTGTGTGTGTGTGTGTGTGTGTGTGTGTGTGTGTGTGTGTGTGTGTGTGTGTGTGTGTGTGTGTGTGTGTGTGTGTGTGTGTGTGTGTGTGTGTGTGTGTGTGTGTGTGTGTGTGTGTGTGTGTGTGTGTGTGTGTGTGTGTGTGTGTGTGTGTGTGTGTGTGTGTGTGTGTGTGTGTGTGTGTGTGTGTGTGTGTGTGTGTGTGTGTGTGTGTGTGTGTGTGTGTGTGTGTGTAGAGTCAGAAGTAAAAGGCGGTACAGGAAGAGAGTGCTGGCGGGCTGGGCGGGTGGGTGAAGGGGGGAGTGAAGTGAGAAAGGTGGATTAGTAGGATATTCAGTGTGAAAATGTATAATCTGCTGAGCTTTCGAAGTTGTAAGAATTTGAAATCCACTGCGCCGCGGGATCAGAACGGGAGGAGGAGGAGGAGGAGGAGGAGGAGGAGGAAGAGGAGGAGGAGGAGGAGAAGGAAAAGGAGGATATTAAATAGATTAAGAAAAGAAAAGAATAATACCCGTTTTTTCACCTCTAGCTAAGAATCACAAAGAAGAATTTCAGTTCTCTCGCACACACGGAATAATAAAGTTGAGTTAGGTTACACAGCCACACCAGGTACAAAGCCGCAGACTAGCATAAAAAAAAAAAAATTCAGAAGTGTCTTATAAACAAAGCAATACGTCAGGTGGGCATAACAACACGTAGACTACAATACCTGTAATAACTAATAGAAATATGATAAATCAATACCTCTTTATAGTAACACATTATTTTGGAGGTCATAATCATCACACTCCTTCACGTACGCTGCTTCACCTCCACACATATTCCTTCCACTTTTCCACTCTTCTCCTCCTCCTACACACGTTCTCTTCTACATTCTCCTCAGCTTCCTTTATCTTAACACCTTTTTCTCAACCTCCACGCCTCGTTCATCTACTCCACGTCCTTGTTTTATTATTTTTAGTCTATGCTGTTTTCTTATATGTACTTATCCTTCTCCTCCGTGCCCTTTCTTTATTGTTTTCTGTCCTAGTCTATCCTGTCCTCCCCACACGCAACTTATTAGTAAACGCACGTAGTTGAACAGACACAACCAAAACGTTTCCTTGAGTCATCCCAAGTAATCCTCATCTCTTCCTCTTACACTTCCTCCTTACCATCTATTTCCTTCCCTATACATTCCGTTCTTCCCTTTTTTCAATTACATATCCCGTGCTTCTCTTCTCCCTACAGCACACGTCTTTCTCTTTCTCCTCCTCGTCCTTCTCTTTCTCTTACCTGTTAATCAGCTCAGGCAGTACAAGTTTACAGGTATTAATTCCCTTCCACAAAGTCTATCCATCACCTGTCAGGGACCACCAGGTGACCCGCGCTCTAATGAACACACACACACACACACACACACACACACACACACACACACACACACATACATACAGTGGTACAGCCATCTGGTGTTTACGTTCACAGCATTCCCTTCTTGGCTGTGGGAGCTGCTTTGCTTGTTTTAGTGTTTGTTAGTGAAAACCAAACATAAACGAAAAGAGTGTGTGTGTGTGTGTGTGTGTGTGTGTGTGTGTGTGTGTGTGTGTGTGTGTGTGTGTGTGTGTGTGTGTGTGTGTGTGTGTGTGTGTGTGTGTGTGCCGTCTCTAAGGAACTAATAATTAAGCCTCATTCACCTGTCATAAACAAAGGTAATCACTGGAAGGCAAGAGGGGAGGCGGGGCAGGTTCAGTAAAGGTTATTAAACGTAACAGCGCAACACATCACACACCTGCACACACCTGCCCATCACGAGGCACCTTTCAAGGACTGCAAACACTCCAGGCTCACCTCCTCGCCACTACAGGTCGCTTCGGTCTTCTCTCTCTCTCTCTCTCTCTCTCCTCTCTCTCTCTCTCTCTCTCTCTCTCTCTCTCTCTCTCTCTCTCTCTCTCTCTCTCTCTCTGCCTCGGTGTAAATACAGAATGACTCCCCAAGTCTCACTCAGGCTGATTAAACCATTTTTGCGTATGCTGCAGGTCACACTGCATGCATACTACATTGTTAGATATATAATTATTGCGTCCCTTCTACTACTCCAATTGTTATTATTATTATATTATCATTATTATTATTATTATTATTATTATTATTATTATTATTATTATTATTACTATTATTATTATTACCATCATCATCATCATCATCATTGCAGTTATTAGTATTATTATTATTTTTGTTTTTAGGAGTGAGCAAGGAGGTCTGACGTGGTAGTCAAGCAAACGTAATATTATGTCAAGGTAAAGACGATAAATTCTAAAGAAAATGACGCACAAACTGGAATGAATTAGTCTTCTCTTTTCTTTTCCTTGTCTTAATAAATAAAGCTTGCTCGACAGCCATTCCCACTCACGAAGGAAAGAAAAATTCAAGTTCCAGATATGTGGGCCAATACAAATCAGGTGTCTTTACGCTCCTCTCTGGTGGTGCAAGTCGTGAGAAGCTAGAGACAGGAAGAGTGCTGGAGAGCTGAAGGTCATGCAGGAGTGAGAGCACTGGCACACTCTTGTATTACTGATGTGGACATGCTCTTGAGTGTGGAAGTAAAAATAGTTTCGCCCGCAAAAATGAGACGCACGAGAGTGATTCTGTGAATTTACCTTTCCTTCTCCTCCCTCAGCTGTCTCGTGGATATGCGGCACACCTTCCCATGCCACCTGAAGTAATCGAAATCATACATAGTTCTATTATACACTGATTTCATATTCAACACTTATTCTAATATTAATTTCTTATGTTTGATAAATTAACTCGTCATAAGTCTATAACTCGCTTTCATAATATATATATGTAGATTTTTTTTTAAAGTTTAAATACGAATAATTCAATGGGGCGAAGCTCCAAACATTTTCTTTGATTTTTTTTTTTCTCACAAGAATGACAAGAAATTATTTACAGCCTTCCAGAATAACACCAGCTCATTGATTACTGTCCCCATTCACACACACACACACACACACACACACACACACACACACACACACACTTAATCTCATTGACACAAATAACAAGCACACTACCACCACCACCACCACCACCACCACCATGCTAACAACAACAACAACAACAACAACAACAACCAGTAAGCGCAACAATAAAAAAAGAAGCAACAGCAACAGCAATCTCGTATACTCCATGATGGATGTGGAGGAGGAGGCGGAGAAGGAGGAGGAGGAAGAGGAGGAAGAATAAGAAGAAAACGAGGAGGAGGAGGGAAAGAAGAAGAAGAACCAGAGTGGTGTGAAGACTAAGAATGAAAAATGAACAAAGAGAAAGGAAAAGAGAAAAATAACACAGAAAGGAATAAGAACGAAAAAAATTAAGAGAAAATAACAAAGGAGAATATAACAAAGAAGGAGAAAGGAGGGAGAAAAAAAGATAAGAATAATATCATCCTCCTCCTCTGCCTTGCGTGACTCCGAAGAACAGTGAATAACAGCGAGGGAGGGAGGGAGGGAGGGAGAGGAAAGGAGAGAGAGAGAGAAAAAAAAAAGAGAGTAGGAGGAAGGAGGGATAGAGAGCTTAAAGAAACAAGGTGGGGATAAAGGGAAGTAAAGAGAGAAAAAGGAGAGTGCTGAAAATGGAGATAAAGAAAGAAAATGCGAAGAAACGAGAGAGAGAGAGAGAGAGAGAGAGAGAGAGAGAGAGAGAGAGAGAGAGAGAGAGAGAGAGAGAGAGAGAGAGAGAGAGAGAGAGAAGGGGGGATGGAGGCTTAAGGAAAAAGACGAAGAAGGAAGGAGGGCGGAGTAAAGGAAAAATAAGGGAGAGAAGGAAAGGAAGAAGAGAGAGAGAGAGAGAGAGAGAGAGAGAGAGAGAGAGAGAGAGAGAGAGAGAGAGAGAGAGAGAGAGAGAGAGAGAGAGAGAGAGAGAGAGAGAGAGAGAGAGAGAGAGAAGGAAAAAGAAGAAAAGGAAGAAAGACGAAGAGAAGATAAGGTAGTAAGGAAGAAAGGTGGAGGAAAGAAGATATGAGGAGAGAAGGAAAGGAGGAAGGGAGAGAAGGAAGAAAGAGGGAAAAGGAAAGCAAGAAAGACGTAGAGAAAAAAAAAGGGAGAAGGGAAGGAAGAAAGAAAGACGGAAAAAGGAAAAAAAGGAAAGAAGGAAGGAAGGAGGAAGTAATGGAGGAAGAGAGAGATGGATAAGGTGGGGGTGGAGGGAAGGGATTTAAGGAAAGAGACAGAGTGAAGGAAGGAGGGGAGAGGGAGGGAGTAGGAAGGGGAGAGGGGGAAGAGAGGCAGGTGGGAGGCGGGGAGAGGGGTGATTGAGTGTCCTTGTGTGGTCCCTGCGTGACCTAATAAGGCAAGAGTGACCCGGGAAGTGCTCTTTTGACCGTCCTCAGCGTCTGTTTTCCTCTTCCTTCCTCTTAGTTACCTCCTCTCTCTCTCTCTCTCTCTCTCTCTCTCTCTCTCTCTCTCTCTCTCTCTCTCCTTTGCTTGTGTTGCTTTGTTACCTGCCGCCTTCATGTTTCCTTCTTTCTTTTTTTTTTCCTTTCTCTCTCTCTCTCTCTCTCTCTCTTGCTCTCCTCTTCTTTGTCTTATTCTTCCTCCTCCTCCTCCTCTTCTTCCTTCTACTCCTCCTCCTTCTCCTCCTCTTCCTTCTTCTCCTCCTCCTCCTTGCTTTCCTTCTTCTCGCTCCGCCCTTCATTTCCTTCGTGTTTACTCTTGTTTCATTTCGCCAATCTTCTGATTGAGAGAGAGAGAGAGAGAGAGAGAGAGAGAGAGAGAGAGAGAGAGAGAGAGAGAGAGAGAGAGAGAGAGAGAGAGAGAGAGAGACACAACAATATTTCCTATTGAGAGTAATATAGTTGTTTTACTGCATTATCTTACTGTATTGCACACTTGATAATTTAAATGAATTAGGATGTTTCTCTGTGACTTTATTCTCCAGTATATTAGTCAGTTTCCTTTTTGTTTTATTTTCTCTGTTGATGAGTTTTATTTTTAATCTGACTTTTTACTTCATTACTGCTTACTTTACTTACTTTACTTCCATTTACTGCTTAAAACTTCATTGATATTCTCTGGATTTTACGGAATATTCCTTCGTTCACCACACACTCAGTACAAGAACCTGTCTGTTTCTGTTGGCTGGGCTGCACTTGTACGCCAAACAAAGTACTATTCCATCAGTAACTCCCTTCATTGCCACTC
>NC_087162.1:6612500-6645000 GCF_035594125.1 Scylla paramamosain | reverse complement strand
TTCTTCACTCCTACGTTCCCTTCCTTTCACTATCTCCCTGTCTTCTTCACCTCCCTCTTCTACACGCACTCCACTATATCACTCACTCCACAATCCTCGTGCCTCCTCCTCTCCACTACATCACTCACTCCATACTCCTCCCTTTCACTATCTTTTACCAACAGAAGAGGGGAGATTGAACCCTCTCCCACTCTCCCTATATCCCTTCTCTCCTATTTTCTCCCATCATTCATATCACTTATCCTTCCCCTCTCTCCCACCCCGCCCCCCAAAAAAGAAAAAACCTTGATTTCTTTCCCTTTCCTCTCGTTCTCCACCCCTTCCCTTCCCTCCCTCGTCTCTTTCTCTCCGTGTTTTGGGTTCAATAAGATCTAAGTTTCCCTCTTCCCTCCTATTATTCCTATCACCTAACGTCATAAAAATTGATTCCTTCCCCTTTCCTCCCGTTTCTCCCCTTTCTCTGTCCATCCTTCATGTCCGTATCACTTCCTTTCCGCCCCCCCTCTCGTTTCCTATTCCTTCACGTCCCTTCTCCATTCCTTCTCCCCTCTCCTCTCATTCTACACCATTCCTTCTCCACAACGTTTGCTCCCTCACCTCTCATTCACTATCTTTCCCTCTCGTCTACACCCTTCCCTTTCCTTCCCCCCCCCCCTCTCTCTCTCTCTCTCTCTCCTCTCTCTCTCCTCTCTCTCTCTCTCTCTCTCTCTCTCTCCTCCCCTCCCAATCTAAGCGCTGAATCACGTGATATTTTCCAGCTTTTTATCTGACATATTTTCTGGGTGATGAAACGGGGGCGGGGTTGAAATTAATTGTTTCTTTATCACAGCGCGAGCTCTGGGCAGGATTACGAAGGGAGAGAGGGAGGGAGGGAGGGAGGGATGATGGAAAGGAGGGAGAGAGGGAAGGAGGAGAAATGGGGGTTGAAGAGAGAGAAGCAGGAAGGAAGATGTATATGAGTGATAGAATACGAAGAGAAGGGAGAGGGAGGAGGAAAGGAGGGAGAGAAGTAAGGAAGAACGGAAAAAACGATTGATACAATAGGAAAGAACAGAAGAGAACGGGAAGGAGGAAAGAGAGGGGGAGAGAAGGATGAAGGGAGAGAGGTAAGGAGGAATAGAAAAATGGGAGATAGAATTGGAAAGAAGGGAGGGGAGAGGGAAGGATACATGGGAAGAATACGAGGGAGAGAACAAGGGAGAGGGGAATGAAGAGAGAAGGGAAGAAAGACACAAGGGAGAAAAATGAAGGATGGAATAGGAAACAGGGAAGAAGAAAGAAGATGTGAGGAGGGAGACGAAGAGGAAGAAGGAGAAGGGGTGGAGTGAAGAGGGAAGGAACGCAAGGAGGAGAAAAGAAAATCACTGATAAAAAAGAGAGGAAAGGAGAGGGAGAGAGGGAGGAAAACCAATGGCAGAAAAGGGAAAGAAGTGAGTGAGAGGAAAATTAAAGACGAAAGAAAAAGAAGCAAGGAGGGAGAAGAATATAAGTGATTGAATAGAAAAGGAAGTGATGAGAGAAGCAAGAGAGAAAGAATGAAAGAAAAAAGAGGAAAGAGACAAACAGGAATGATAAAAAAAAAACGAGAGAGAAGGAAAAGAGAAAAGAAAGAGAAAGGGAAAAATACTAAAAAGAAGGAAAAGTAGAAATATGAATTGTGTAACATGATGAAATGAAACTGAAACAAGATGAAAGGAAAAAAAGAAAAAAGAAAAAAGAAATATGAGTTGTACAATAGGACAGAATAGAAGAGGAAAAGGAGAAAGGAAAAAAAAAAACAAGAAAAGTGAGAAATATGAAATGTGTGATGTGACAGAGTGGAAGGGGGCAAGGTGGCACAGGACAGGTGAGACGGCTTGTCACGCACGCGCCGCTCACTGCCACGGGTATCAGCGCCTTGCTTGGGTGAGGGCGCTGGGAGAAGGAAGCACAGTAAGGATTGTCATCAAGCGCTGCAGAACACCTGCCCGCATACCATCCTGCTTAATCTTCCAGCGGTTCTAATGAGTCACTAGGTGTCATTAGTTATTATTATTATTACTATTATTATTATTATTATTAATTATTATTATTATTATTATTATTATTATCATTATTATTATCATCATCATCATCAAGCTGATATGTCAACTGTTATCGCACCGGTTCGCAGCTGTCCGTTCTTTGTTTACAAACAAAACCGGACTGCTGTGAACACTTTACAGGGTTATTGAAGACTTGGTTAAAAGATTAGCCAAATATAGGAATGCAACAGACCTTATAAGGTGTTCACAGCAGTCCACCTTTTTGTTTGTCAACAAAGAGCGGACAGCTACGAAGACAACAGCGGATTACAGCGAGGTGTTGGCGAGTGATGGGCGAACACAGTGCGACATAACCTGCGCACAATGTGCAATACGTACTGAGTCCTACATTAAATATTTTACCGCAGATAATTCTCCGATATTGCGTCAACATGCCATCGTACTCTGTCGATAATTATCGCGCCTGCTTTGCCGACACATTGGTCAGCATTTCACAGATGCATTGTCGACAAGACGCCGACTTCGTAGCAATATCGGTTTTTTTTTTTTTTTTTTTTTTTAGAAAGAAAGTTAGTTTGAAATTTCATTAATTTTGTGCAATACGGCGACGTAAATATCGGTATTAGTGGCCGCTTATATCGCGTACACCGCTGAGGTGCCGACGGTTTGATGCACTGATGGTGTGAGTGTTGCGCGCCGCAGCAACACTGGTCTGATGACCTGGATGTTCATGTGGATTGACCGTGGTTGTTTACGGGGAAGTGAGAAGGAGGGTGTTATCATCATCATCATCATCATTATTATTATTATTATTATTATTATTATTATTATTATTATTATTATTATTATCATTATTATCATTATTACTGTTATTATTATTATTGCTACCACCACCACCACCACCACTACTATTACTATTATTACAACTACCACTATTATGGAAATAACAATGTACACACACACCAAAATATCATGACCTGTAATAAACTGTCGCAATTACAACAAATATCAGAGACATTTATTAAAACAAACAAGTGAAGAACACCAACTCCAATTCTAACGTCATATTGCATCAGTGCATATAGAAATTAAACAAAAATAATCTGGAGGAATAAATTCTGTATCTGAGCGAATATCTCAATGCTTCATGAATACGTTGCTTCCATTTGCATCTGAGACTCGGAGTACTTACAACATTCCCCGCGGCTGTGGTAAAGCTGTGTTATTCCATTGACATTTGTTACGACCTGTGGAGGCCAGCATGTGGAGGCGACGATGCTGATGCCGACACTTGCCTTGATGAACACCAGGCTTTTTTTTTTTTCATTGAGAGAGAGAGAGAGAGAGAGAGAGAGAGAGAGAGAGAGAGAGAGAGAGAGAGAGAGAGAGAGAGAATCACGAAACCACCTTATATATTATTGCATCCAAAATTAAAACTCCAAACATTAATAACCAAAAGAATAAAAAAAAAAAAAACATAACACTTCAGAATGAACTAAAAAAAAAAAAAACAGCAACTGATGAAAATAATGAAATAAAAAAAAAAGAAATAAAGAGAAAGGAAAAATAGAGGATTACTTTTCTTTCCCGAGGGGCGTGGGGGCGTGGGAGCATATCAGCCAGGGAAGGTAACGATGCAGAAATTCGCGCGTTACGAGTACACACACACACACACACACACACACACTGAAACGTTCACAGTCTGAGCGTACAGAGTAAACGTTTGGCGTGGGCAGGGCGTAATGTTAATGCAAACGTTCTCCTCCCTCCAACAAGTGTGCGTATCACTGCAACGTTTGAACACACTTATCACTTGTAATGCACTGCCGCAGCGTGTGTGTGTGTGTGTGTGTGTGTGTGTGTGTGTGTGTGTGTGTGTGTGTGTGTGTGTGTGTGTGTGTGTGTGTGCAGCAGGACGGCTTAGGACGACGTGATCTGCCGGCAGCTCAGCGCGAGGCATGAGGATGTTAATTGCATGTATATTGCTCTTGAATCGTGCATAAATAGTTAATATCTTCTTAATGTAAACTCATGAGCCCTCTTTTGGGAGTCATTTGTTTCTTAATTGTGCATGTAAATAAGTTATTACCGACTTAACAAAAGCTAATTCATTTTTAACTAAGTGAATTTTTAGACTGAAGCAATAGATGTAGGAAACGTCTTGCATTTATTTCTCAAGCGTTCATTGCCGTGATCACTGTGACAGTAACTCATGGCAAAGGAGAAACTTATCGGTATAACTGAAGGCACAGGTGAAGTACGTGTATTTACCATCATGTTGACTCCACGTTTGGTGACGCTGAAATATTTTGTGACTAATTTCCTTAATTGTCATTGGGAGAAATTGTCTTTACTAGATCTATTGTTTTTATTTATTTATTCATTTATTTATTGTTTTGTTTCTCGTGCGTGTGTTTCCGACAAGTATGAAATTACCAAACGCCTTTCATTAAATAATTTTCGACTTTGCCAAACGCCTTTCATTAAATAATTTTCGACTTTAACTACAAAAAATATAGTGACAAAGTGGCGATGTGTGTGTGTGTGTGTATGTGTGTGTGTGTGTATGTATGTGTGTGTGTGTGTGTGTGTGTGTGTGTGTGTGTGTGTGTGTGTGTGTGTATGTGTGTGTGTGATCGCTGGCGTTTCAATTCCGTCACTACAAGCAAACAACTGCCTTTTCTACTAATTAAAAAAGTTGCAACTATCAGGTATATGGCGAATACATTTAAAAACATTACTAGATAACAAAATATTGAAATCATCTCTTCAACAATTCCCCGGCGAGAGTGACGCGTGCGTGCGATATTTTTCAGTTACAATCATTCCACGCACTTGATGATAAAAGCCTCAAATGTTCAATAACGTCTAGTATTTATTATTTATTCACTCATATATTTTCACCGGAATAGAGTCAGACACATAACTATTGTATAAATGTGCTAATGATGAAAAAAAAAAGTGAGTAAAAAGAAAGACGATCAATTTGGAGAGAAAAAAAAAAAAAAAGGGATGATTATTTAGCTCCTGAAATAACTTGTTGCTGAATTCCCTGGAACATTTAATGGCGCAAACGGAAACAATGCACAAAGGGAAAACTGTTATGAGAATGTACTAGTTGACGGAAAAAAAAAATAAACAAACAAATAAAATAAGATGAATACAACGGTGAACTCTTGCATTAGATACTTACTTTTCAACATCCCTCATCACCTCATTTCCCTAACTGACTATCTCCTCATCCTTTTTTTTTATTATCTCCATCCAACTAACTTTCTATCTCTCAGCCTTCTTTTTATTTCCCCTCAACACATCTCATTCCTCTAACTATCTCCTCACCCTTTCTTTTCTCTAACTTCATCTGTCTTCATCCTTCTTCCCATTACTGACTACCACTCCATTACCGTGTCCATGCAGCAGCTTAGTACACAGTAACTAGTGCACTAAGGCGATCAGCTGCCCTGCCAATCCCTCCCCACCGAGGCTCCAGGGATGCTGTGGTAAGGCGGGGCGGGCTGCCTGTCTTCCTGTGTCACTCAGCGGCTCTACACGAGGACAGGCTAAAACATTAATTTGCGACGAGGGCACAGACAGGTAGGGAACATGTTACAGTCTGTTTCCCTTTCTTTTTTCTATTTCTTTTTTATTTTCTTTCCCTTCTCCTCACCCATACCAGTCAACTCTCTCTTTCTTTCTCGCTTTCCCTTTCTCCCCTCTTTTTCCTTATTCATAATCCACTTTCCCTTCCCTTTTCTTCTTCTTCTCCTCCTCCTCCTTCTTCTTCTTCTTCTTCTTCTTCTTCTTCTTCCTTTTTCTCCTTCTCCTTCTTTTGCTCTTATCTATAAAGTGCCCTTCCTTCCCTTCTTTATTCACTATTCTTATCTCCTCCCACTTGTGTCACTGTTCTTTTCTTCGCCTTTATCCTCTTTCCTATTAAGTCCCCTTCCAGTATCCTCTTCCTCCTTTTCTCCTTCCTTCCTTCCTTCCTTCCTGTTTTCTTCCCATTTACCAATTACTCCTCTCTTCCCTCTACCGTCTTTCCATACCTTCCTCCTCTTTTTTCCTCTTATCTCCTCCAATCCTCTATTCCTGCTCCTCCTATTTCTTACCCTTTACTTCTGTTTCCTCCATCTCTCCCTCTTCCACCTTTCCATCCCTTCTCCCTCCTCCTTTTTCCCCTTATCTCCTCCCTTCCCTATTCCTCCTTTCCATCCCTTCTCCCTGCCTCTTCTGCACCTTCTCTCTCTCCCCTTCACTTCACCCTTCCTCCAACCCTTCTTCCACTCTCTTCTGCTCATGCTCTCTCCCTTCTCTCCACCGTTTCACTCTCTTCTCCTTCCTCGTCCCGTTCTCTCCTCTCCCCTGCACTCTTTCCATCCCTTCTACCTCCTCCTCCTCTCCTCTACCCCTGTCCTTCACGCTCCCTCCATCAGCCAGGACACGCCACACCAACTCTCCCTTCTTCTCACCGAATTACGTGTCCTCTTCTTGAGCGTCTGTGCATTTGAGCAATTGCCTGCGAGAGATTAACGACGGGGAATGTATAACTGCCACGCTGACGGGGAGGAGGGCGAGGGGAGAGCAGCAGGAGGACGAAGGAAGAGCAGCAGCAGGAGGAGGACAAGGATGGAGGATGGAGACAAAGACAAGGAGAGATATACGACACATAAACATTCCAGACAATAACAGTGAACATGAAAATACACACGTATAAAAAAGGGAAGGAAGAAATGCGTTGTATTGTGTATATGTGATGTTGAAGATAAATGGATGATGGATGTTTTTGTAGGTAAAAAAAATAATAATACTAATGCATAGTTTTACCTTCATGTTGTTGTTGTTGTTGTTGTTGTTGTTGTTGTTGTTACCATTATTATTATTATTATTATTATTATTATTATTATTATTATTATTATTATTACTACTACTACTTCCATCACAATTCTTCTTCTGTTATCATTACATTACCATTATTATTATTATTACATTATTATTACTATCACTATTATTATTATTATTATTATTACTACTTCCATCACAATTCTTCTTCTTCTGTTATCATTACATTACCATTATTATTATTATTACATTATTATTACTATCACTATTATTATTACTATTATTATTATTATTATTATTATTATTATTATTATTATTACTATTATTATCATTATTATTATATTGTTATTATTATTACTTCTACTGCTACTACTACTACTACTACTACTACTACTACTTGAAAAGGAAAACCAAATTTTGGCTTCTTTATATTTCAAATTTTCCCTTTTTTACCCTCTCCTTTGCACTAAATGCGTTCCCTTCACTGTGCCCCATGACTGGTGGTGATGGAGGGTGACGAATGGTGATGGGGAGTGATGGGTGGTAATAGGTAGTGCTGAGAGGTGACGAGTGGTGCGGTGGTGATCCATGATGATGACTGGCAGAGGGTGGTGATGGAGGGGATGCTTGGTGATGAGTGAGAGGTGAGATGTCTGGCAGTATGTCTGTGAAGGTGTCTCAGTATTACCCTATCGAAAGAATTACATCTAAGACCAAAGGAAAGACATGCTGCAGTCATTCGTGAAAGATAGTGTGTGTGTGTGTGTGTGTGTGTGTGTGTGTGTGTGTGTGTGTGTGTGTGTGTGTGTGTGTGTGTGTGTGTGTGTGTGTGTGTGTCTCGGCCTGCGCAATCTCCACCTCCTTCTGTACGGTGAGTCTTAAGGAGTCATATTCTGAGACGCTTCTGCGCTGTACCTTCACTAATTTCAAAAAGGCTCTAGTCGAAGCTACACGTGTATTGAAGTTTTCTTTTTTTTTATGATTCTAGTGACAGATTAACACTATTTCTACATTATTAACAGAAACATTCTTGAGAGCTCAGTTAATAATTTATGTGGCCTTTGAAAATAGTAGTAGTGAGAGAAGAGAGCGCTCCTGAGTACGGACCATTGACGTGACGCCGCGTTGACCAACACACACGGCGTGACTGTGACTTGTAAACACGAAGGGAAGGATTATGTTTGCCAGTCATATGTTATCGGTAGTCATAATCTGTTACGTAGCATATGACTAACAAACAAAATCCTTTCTTAATTTATTACATCAGGTCACAGTTCCGTGCGTGCGTGGGTCTAAGGGTCGTCAAATCGTTGAGGGGTGAAGGTTGCACACACACACACACACACACGGATCCCAACGAACCTTAGTGAGTAACATTTTTTTTTATGTAAGAAGGGCACAGGCCTAGGGCAACAAAAAGAACAAAAAATAAAGGCCTACTGAGGAGCCAATCCCAAACATAGGGCAGAAGAATCATCCAAAATTTGAGGATAAATGTGTTGGGGTCTTCCTCCTGAAAGAACTCAAATCATAAGAGGGAGGAAACACAGCAGCAGGCAGTGAGTTCCAGAGCAGACTGTTCCTGAGGACGTGGACTGCTTCCGCTAAGGAGTATGAAGACACCTCGGGAACTAAATTGATCAGACCGATCGGAATCTCCTTTGTATTCAATTTCGTGGGGAGCGACAAAGAAATGGGGATATTAATTCAGTCTGGTTTCTTTTTCTCTTTCTTTTCTTTTATCACTTCGCGAGACTCCTTTACACACTGAAGATATCCGAGTCACAGTTCTTTTGAGACCAACGACTTGGCAGCATCGTTACGAACACCTCATCACACACGTTTTCTCACCATTAAACGATAAATTATGATTCCAAACTCCTCTGCGGTTCTAAATTAAAGTATCTATGATTCTTTCTATTGTTTTATTTTTTTTCCATAACAATTCCAGTTTCTTCCATAATTCTACGCAATGTATCCTCCCCACTGTTTTCATCATCATAATCATCTCCCTTTACCGTTTTTTATTGGCGCCAAAAATTCTCCTGTCACCAAAATGAATCCCCTTACGGTGCTACAGGTTTCTCTCACCACAATCACCATTAACTCTGCCGCCGTTGTTAGTGTTAGAAAAACTCAGTAATTACGAGCACAAAAGGGAGCCACCCGAGCTGTTACCATCACCACTAATCCCGCCCCTTGTTGCTGTTTAAAAAAAAAAAAATCTATTCTAGAAACTTCCCAGAATCCAATGCGGGTTGCTCCTCTTTCTGTTCTCAAGATCTCCCTCATCCTCCTCCTCCTCCTCCTCCTCCTCCACTTGTTCTTGTTCTTGTTCTTCTTCTCCTCCTCCTCCTCCTCCTCCTCCTCCTCTCTTCCCTGCTGCGCTAATCTTCAGGGCGCGGCCGCGGGTGTTTACATTTTATATGAAGCCTGGCGTCCCCAGTGGCAAGGACCCATGAGGAGGGGTAGGAAGAGAGGGGAGGGACTCAGGGTGGGAGGGGGAGGAAGGGAAGAGCAAGCAGAAAAGGGATTATGTGGAAGATGACGACGACGAGGAGGAAAAGGAGGAGCAGGAGGAGAAGGAGAAGGAGGAGGAGGTGGAAGAGGGACAAGGAGGAGGAAATGGAGGACAAGAAAAAAGATGAATGAGGAAAGGAGATGGAGGATATGAGGAGAAAGAGGAGGAGGAAGAAGAGGAAGGAAAATGGAGGAAGTAAAAGAGAGCAGCACATGAAAGAGAGTAAGAGGATAAGGAAGAAAAGGAGATAAGAGCCGTGTGAGGAAAAGGAGGAGGAGGAAGAGGAGGAGGAGGAGGAGGAGGAGGAGGAGGAGGAATAACTACATTTTAATATTGCAGATTAATGTGGTCATATGCAAGAATAAAGTCACGAGGGAAGGAAGGAGGAAGGAAAAAGGAGAGGAGAAGAGAGAAGGAGAGATGATAAAAGAAAGAACATGATAAAAGAATAACATTTTCTTTGTGCTCTTGTGTGTGCCTGCGTGTCTGCGCATACGTGTGTGTGTGTGTGTGTGTGTGTGTGTGTGTGTAGAGTTAATGGATGAAGGAGGGAAAGGCATAAGAGAAGGTGAGAAATGGTAAAGAAAACACGAATAAACGAAGGTGACAGTGACGAAAGAAGATAAATAGGAAAAGATCAGAAAAAAAAACTAAACTAATGAGCTAGAGAGAGAGAGAGAGAGAGAGAGAGAGAGAGAGAGAGAGAGAGAGAGAGAGAGAGAGAGAGAGAGAGAGAGAGAGAGAGAGAGAGAGAGAGAGAGAGAGAGAGAGAGAACAAGTAACCAAGAAGATAAAAAAAGAATACAGTAAAAAAAAAAAGACAGGAAGAAGGATAACAGAGGAAGAGGGATGGAAAAATAATAATAAAAAAAAAACACCTTATTTTTCACCACGTCTCATAATCAGTTGAAAGCTTAGGAACAGAAAGGTGACAGGAAGAAAATAGAAGAGAAAGTTATTGAAGACGGGAAAGAGAAAGGAAATAAAGATGAGAAGATAAGGGAAGGAGGAGAGAAAGAATATAAGAAAGAAAGACGAGAGATAGAAAGTCAAGAAGGAATATAAGCAGAAGAAAAATGGAAGAAAGGGAGAAGAGAATGAAAGAAACGTGGAGGAAAGAAGAAAAGGATATAATTACAGAGAGAGAAGAGGAAAGAAATGTAAGCAGAGGAAGGAAGGAAGGAAGGAAGGAAGGAAGGAAGGAAGGGAAGAAGGAAAGATAGGAAGGAGACAGAGCAAAGGATAAGAGAGTAAAGGAAGGTAATGAGACGTAGAGGTAAGGAAGGGAGGAAGACATGGAAGGGAGACAAGAGAAAAAGAAGCAAGGGAGGAAGAAAAACGCAAGCAAATGAGAAAAAAATAAACAAAATACGAATAAACGAAGATGGCAGTGACGGAAGAAGATAAATACGAAGAGATCAGATAAAAGAAATGAACTAATGAGCTTGAGAGAGAGAGAGAGAGAGAGAGAGAGAGAGAGAGAGAGAGAGAGAGAGCAAATACGTAACGAAGATGATCAAACAAATATTGAGGAAGAGAGGATGATACGGGAAGAAGAGAAAGAAAATAATAAAAAATGTGTTATCTTATACCGCAACATAATGAATTGAAAGGTTAGGAAGAAAAAAGATGACAGGAAAAAAATAAAGAGAAAGATATTGACGACAGGAGAGAGAGAGAGAGAGAGAGAGAGAGAGAGAGAGAGAGAGAGAGAGAGAGAGAGAGAGAGAGAGAGAGAGGAAAGATAGAATATAAAAAAAGGAAAGATGAGAATCAGGAAATCAAGAAGCAACAAACGAACGAGGGAAAGAGAAGGAAGGAAGGAAGAAATGGAAGGAACCAGAAGAAAATGAAGGAAGGATATAAGAAGAGGAAAGAAGAAAGGAAGGTATACAGGAGAAGGAAGGAAGAAAGGAAGGAAGGAAGGAAGGAAGGAAGGAAGGAAGGAAGGAAGGGAAGGGAAGAGACGAGAATGATAAAGAGAAAATAGGAGAAAGGAAAGGAGGGGGCGGGAGAGCGAAGGAAGAAGAGGGAAATGATAAAGGGAAGGAAGGAAAGAAAAGAAAGAAGGGAGGAAAAAGGGATGGAGAGAAGGAAGGGACAAAGGAACGAAAGGAGGAAAGGAAGGAAGGAAGGAAGAGGAGAAAGGGAGGGGGGAGAAACAGGAGGGAAGGAATGGGAGAGACAATGAAGGAAGGAATGGGAGAGAAGGAAGGAACTGATGGAGGGAAGGAAGCAAAGGGAAAGAGGGAAGGGATGGAGGGAAGGGAATGAGGGAGGGAGGGAGGGAGGGAGGGAGGGAGGGAGGGGGGAGGGAAAGACAAGACTGTTCACGGATACTTTGTTGTGATGAGATGCCTCCCTCCGATGCTTACGTCATCCTTTTCCTCCCTCCCTCCATTCCTCCACTCTCTCTCTCTCTCTCTCTCTCTCTCTCTCTCTCTCTCTCTCTCTCCTTATGGCTTTACGGAAGGTGGAGAGACAAATGGAGAGACAGAAACGGAGAGACGAAGGGCATGAGACTTATGGACGGGAGGAGGAATCTTGACAGGACGCAGGGCCAGTTATGAAACACTTCTGCGCCGCACCCCACCACGACTAATTTCAAAAGGCTCCAGTTGAAATGACACTGGTTTTCAAGGGTGTTTTTACGGTTCTAGTGACTGATAAACAAGATTCCTACATTGTTAAGAGGAGAGACACTGTTGAGAGTCAGGCTGATCATCTTTATAGCTTTGGAAAATAGTGGTGAGAGAGCAGAGCGTTTTTTTTTTTTTTTTACGTTTCTAGCAACAGATTGACAAGATTTCTACGTTATTAACTGGAGAAACACTTTTAAGAACCCGGCTGATCATCTCTGTGGTCTTGGAAAATAGTGGTGGTGAGAACGCAAAGTGCTTCAGAATACGAGGCATAAAGAGAAGATTGTCTTGGATGTGATGTAGTGCTTGCCTCACTCAGTTTCTCTCATTGCGAAAATAATCAAGGAACTTCCTCCCTGTAATGTAACAAGGAGATGAAAAGAAATATCTGTCTATCTGTTGGTCTCCCTGTATGTCTTTTTGTCTGTCTGTCTTTCTGGGTTCCTGCTTGATTCTACCTTCCGTTTTTTTTTTCGTATTTGATATTCATCCTGCTTCTCTTCCTTGTTTTCTCTCGACTATTTCCTCCTGTTTCTTCTATTTTTCATTTTTTTACCTTCTTCTTCTTCTTCTTCTTCTTCTTCTTCTTCTTCTTCTTCTTCTCCTCCTCCTCCTCCTCCTCCTCCTCTTCCTCCTCCTCCGCGGTACTGTAATGTCTCACTCAGTAATAGTTAGCTTAGAATAGTTACCCAAAACAGCCTAGTAAGAATCTCAGGGTCTGTTGCTGTTTGGACATCTCTTGTATTAACTTGTATTCATTCCTCCTCTTGCTCCTCCTCCTCCTCCTCCTCCTCCTGCCCCGTCCTCTACATCCGGGTACAAATAAAACACCACGCACACTGCTTGAGATAAAAAGACAAACCAGAACATTACACAGCGCAAAATGAAGTTGAAAATGTTACACACAATACTACAATGTCCTGCCACGGTAAATCACGGAGTTTCAGCTCACGGGAGAGACAAAGGAGAAGGGACGAGGAAGGAGAGCGGCTGTGTGCTGGGAATATAGGGTTTGAATGAGGCAAGAGGGGAGGGGGATTAAGAAAAATTTGTAGTGGTATAGGCTGGAGGGAAAGGGAGGAAGGGAGAGAGGGGAAGGAAGATGGTAAGGAAGGAGGTACAGGGGAGGGAATGTGTGAGGAATACCAAGGGGCTGGGGGGGTGGGGTTGTTGGAAAGGGTGAATAGGGGGTTAGCGTAAGACTGCGATAGTGAAGGGGGAAAGGGAGGGAGGGAGGGGGTGAAAGAAGCGGGGAGCAGCTTCAGCACCCCGCCGACATTCTATTCTCATTTTGAAAACTTACGAGCGGGGAAAGGAAAGGCAGGGAAGGCTGTGGTGGTGGTGGTGGTGGTGGTGGTGGTGGTGGTGCGGGAGGGAGAGATTGGGATTGGTGGTGCTTTACTCTCACCCCCCCTTATTCCTTTCTGTCTCCTATCTCCCCTCTTCCCCCTTGTCATTTCCCCTCCCTTCTCTCTCCCCTTTGTCTCTTCCCTCACGTAGCAAATACATCTTTACCTCTCTCTCTCTCTCTCTCTCTCTCTCTCTCTCTCTCTCTCTCTCTGTGTGTGTGTGTGTGTGTGTGTGTGTGTGTGTGTGTGTGTGTGTGTGTGTGTGTGTGTGTGTGTTTGTCCTCGCACAAATTATATTTATCCAAACAAAACACATTTGATCCTTTTAACACGTCGTAAAAATAAAAACCGAACATAACATCGCTTCGCGTGCTAAGCGTCAAATTAATTTACAAGTTGTTTATGAAAAAAAAAATGTATAACCCAACAATATGACAAATAAATTCCAGCGGAGCATCAAAACAAATAAATTAGTTCATTGATGTGATAACTGACGGAATAAAAGAGAGGAGGAACCAGAGAAGGGAACTGTCTTGTGATGAGGATCGGGAGACACTTAGAGAGGAGTCTTGCGGATGTACTTCCACACGGAAACAAAAGAGGAACGAGAAAGGATGACCCGATCTCAGCTATAATAACACGGAGGAGGAGAGAGAGAGAGAGAGAGAGAGAGAGAGAGAGAGAGAGAGAGAGAGAGAGAGAGAGAGAGAGAGTTGGTGTGTACAATTAGTTTCATAACAGAAGCAACAACAGCAACAAGAGCACCACCACCACCACCATCGACAACAACAACAACAACAACAACAACAACAACAACACACTAAAGATCACTAAACTTCGGAACAAGGTTAATGAGGTAAAAAGTCATAAACACACATACCTACGTACACTTTCCCTTTTGGTTTCCGCCGGCTAACATTCCTGCTGGGCTCCTTGCTCACCCTTGCGTAATCTGTCGCCGTCTCGAATCAAGTCTGTTCCGAAGTGGTGTTATTCTTTGACCTCTGGCCTCGTGTTTCAGTGCTTCGAGTCAATTGTGAATCATTGCAGTTGATACGTGGCTGGTTCAGAGAGATGGACTGATAGGTGAAGATACTTAGATAGAAACATAGATAAATAAACAGATAAATAGAAAGACAGATAGATAGGTGTATAGATTTATAGAAAGATATGGATAGATGATAGATAGATAGATAAATAGAGAGATAAATAGATAGATAGTCGTATAATGATAGACTAAAATAGATAGATAAATGCAGAGACAAATAGGTAAATAGATGGATAGATAAAAATTAATAAATAGATAGATAGATAGATGTAGATACAGAGATAGATAAATGGATAGATACATAAATAGATTAATAAATACTCGTATATAGATAGATGGAGAGAGAGAGAGAGAGAGAGAGAGAGAGAGAGAGAGAGAGAGAGAGAGAGAGAGAGAGAGAGAGAGAGAGTACTATATCAGCCTAAGTAATTATCCCAGCTGACTCTCTCTCTCTCTCTCTCTCTCTCTCTCTCTCTCTCTCTCTCTCTCTCTCTCTCTCTCTCTCTCTCTCTCTCTCTCTCATTTTCCTTCAATGGACGCAGTGGAAAGACTCTATTAATTAAATCCACCAATTTGGAGAAGTAAAAGAAACATTACGGCGAGGGCAGGAGGAAGGGAGAGAATGAGATGAACAAGATGATCCGGAGAAAATTTCAGAGATTAAATATGAATGTTGGCTATAAAGAGGATAATGAGGACGAGATGCAAAGGAACGAGAGGAGAAGGAGGAGGAGGAGGAGAAGGAGGAAGGAAAGGGGGAGATGATTTAGAAAGGGAAGAAGTTGAAATGTCAGGATTGGAAATAAAATGACACACACACACACACAGAGAGAGAGAGAGAGAGAGAGAGAGAGAGAGAGAGAGAGAGAGAGAGAGAGAGAGAGAGAGAGAGAGAGAGAGAGAGAGAGGCAAAAGAAAGTAATAAAAACAAAGCACATGACAGAACAGGAAGTAATGTACAAGAAGACGAAAAAGAAGAAAGAAAAACAGAGTAAAAAGGATATGAAGCAGAGAAAAAAGGGCAACAAAAAGATGGTGAATCAATGAAAAAAAAAAAAAAAAGAGAGACCAGTAAGTAAAAATAACAAAAGAAAAACGGAGACAAAGGTTAAAAGAGATGAAGCAATCACTCGCATCTCCCTACACGATGAGGAAGAACAAGAAGAAGAAGAAGAAGAAGAAGAAGAAGAAGAAACAACAACAACAACAACAACAACAACAACAACAACAACAATAATAATAATAATAATAATAATAATAATAATAATAGTAATAACGGCAACGACAAAAGAAGACGAAGACGAAGAGAGGAAGAAGAAGAAGAAGAAGAAGAAGAAGAAGAAGAAGAAGAAGAAGAAGAAGAAGAAGAAGAAGAAGAAGAAGAAGAAGAAGAAGAAGAAGAAGAAGAAGAAGAAGAAGAAGAAGAAGAAGAAGAAGAAGAAGAAGAAGAAGAAGAAGAAGAAGAAGAAGAAGAAGAAGAAGAAGAAGAAGAAGAAAATAAACAGTGTATCGCAAATGTAACGGTCTACATTATCTTAATCAACGAGAGAGAGAGAGAGAGAGAGAGAGAGAGAGAGAGAGAGAGAGAGAGAGAGAGAGAGAGAGAGAGAGAGAGAGAGAGAGAGAGAGAGAGAGAGAGAGAGAGAGAGAGAGAGAGAGAATGCTTTATTAGGTCGGTTCATTTGCGCGGAAGTCGAAAGATAAAAAAAAAAAAACAAGAGGAGGAGTAGGGAGAGGAATACGATGAAGAGGAGAAGGAAGAGGAGGAGGAGGAGGAGCAGGAAGGACATTAGCAAGCCGGTGACGTATTCTAATGACGTGACGGCGTCCTGTCAGGTGCATTAGCGGAGCCCTGTAATGACGTAACGCTTCCCTCACCTGTGATATCATTCTTCCGCCGCCACTCGCTAAGTAATTGTTCAGCGCCCCGACGGAGGGAGGGAAAAAATAGGGATGAAGTGATGAGCGGTTGGTGTGCCCTTTTTTGTTAGTTTTAATCTGGTTTTACAGAGAGAGAGAGAGAGAGAGAGAGAGAGAGAGAGTTTTAGAAGGTAACAGTGATTCAATGTCTCCGGTAAAGTTTCGAAACCTCTCATTTTAAGTTTCACGAACATCAGAATAGAACAGTGAAGAGAACCGAACCAAACCTAAGCAGGCTAAACTTAACCTGACATATCGTATCCAAATATAAGATATCCTCACACAATATCATATCTTGTATTCACAGTTCTTTCCTCGATTTCCATCCTTTCCTAACCTAACTCAACCAAACTTACTTAATCCTATACCGATGTCATATCCTGCATTATTCTTCTCTCATATTCTATTATTTCCTAACCTAACCTTACTTGTCACAATATCACATCATGTATTCTCTTCCTCTCGTTTTCTGTCCTTTTCCAACCTGACCTAACCTTACCAACCTAACCTAACCTACCTTACGTATCACAATATCACATCTTGTACCCTCCTCTCGTATTCCATCCTTTTCCTAATCCACCTCACCGTAACCAAACTACAATGTGTGGCGTAGTTATTCAATTAACTAATCAAGTCTCGGTTCCCATGTTGATTACAATACTGAAAAAAATACACATTAGCAAAATAAATAAATAAAACAAAAGAGAATTGATACAGCTCATTGGGTAAGAGATGAATGAAAAAAAAGTTGCAGATAAAAGATTCAGTGACAAGACTAAGAATAAAAAGAATAAAAGTTTTTGAATTCTGTCCATTTCTTTTTCCTGCTCTTGTCCAGTAATTAATCAAAGTTAAGTTTTAGCAGCGTGGTGGTGGTGGTGGTTGTGGTGGTGGTGGTGGTAGCGGCTGTGGTGGCAGTGGGTGGTGAGGGTTCGCATTGTACGAAGGTTTTAGAAACGTGTTTTTAAGGTTCTGGTGACAAATTAACAAGAACTTTTACATTATCAACAGGAGAAACACTCTTGAGAACCCGGTTAACTAACTGTCTTTGTGGCCTTGGAAAATAGTCGTGATGACAAAGCAAAACATTCAAGGGTGTTTTCTATGGTTCTATTGACAAATGAACAAAAATTTCTACATTACCAAGAGGAGAGGAGAAATACTCTTGAGAACCCGGCTAATCGTCTCTGGCCTTAGAAAATAGTCGTGGTGAGAGAGTAAATCAATTAAGGTTTTTTTTTTTTTTTTATGGTTCTAGTAACAAATTAACAAGATTTCTAATTGTCTCTCTGGCCTTAGAAAATAATCGTGGTGAGAGAGCAGTGTCTCTGAATACGGGCCTTACATAGATACCGCCCTTATCGTATGTGTCCTGGCACTGTTTTATGTGGAAGTATAATTTACGAGGTATCGGGAAAATAAAGTGGGCGCGAAAACATTTAAGAGGGGAAGAAAAGTTCAAATGGTACGGAGAAATTTAAAGGGATGCAGGAAAATTTAAGGATCACAAAAAAAAAAAGTGTGCAAGAAAATTTGACGCGTGCAAGAAAATTTAATGGGCAAGAAGTAGATTTTTTAAGGTGCGCACCCAAATCTACAAGGTGCACAGAAAATTAGAGGGCGCGGAGACGTAAAAAGATGCAGAGGGTAATTCAGTGAGAAGGGAGAAGCAGCCCTGGAAAATTTAAGTGACTCAAGGAAATTTAAGTGGCACGGGAAACTTATGGAAGCAAAGAAAAAAAAGAAGGAAATCTGAGAGGAAGAAGAGTATTTCAAAGGGCACAAATCTTAAGGGACGTGTTGAAATTAAAGGGGCACAGAAAATTATAAGGGGGGAATCTACATATCACAGACTTAAGGGAAGAAGAAAACTAAGGCGTCCCTTGAAATTTATAGACAGGTTAAGTTAAATAAAGTTTGTCTAGATTAGGAAATTTGAAGCGCACGAGACTCCTAAAGTGGCGAGGAGGGAGCAGCACTCTGGTGTGACTGAGATTAACGACGCATTTCACTTTTATTTGCCACTATTAGGCTGCCTCGTTACACTTATGCTTGGAAAAAATATTCGTGCCGTAATCTTATCAACACCACGCCGCCACCGCTGTCTACACCACTCCCTCCTTCACCCAGACACCCTCATACACCCACACGATAACATTCAAGTACTTCTTCTTCTTCTCCTTCCGCCGTTTCTCAAGAGTGAGGGGTTGGCGCCATATACAAGTTTCCTACTGTTGTTTCTTCCTCTGTGACTCACATCCTTTGCCGTTCTACCGCAATGCCATCCCTCCATCTCACTCGCTGTCTAGTACTTATTCCTGAGTTAAATACGTGCTCATTCATGTTAAACTTTCGTCGTAAACTGAGAGTAACATTCATCACGACAAAATGACTCGTGCTCCCGGCCATCCCACCGCCACTTACCAGCACACGCCGCCTGGTGCCGAGTGCCGAGGCGAAGGCAAAGACGGGCCGAGGAAGTACGCTGACTCAATAAAGTAGCGTTACACATTCAGGACGATGCAAACTGACACCAATTATGGATCCATTGATAACAACAGGCTACTCATGGTGGTATCCCTGTGTGTGTTTAGTACAGCTGCACCTGCATGAATCAAGTGAGCAGTACTCGTAAAAGAAGCAATAGGATTTGAGTTGGTACAGTAACGCTTCATAAAAAACAGGCGGAACCTTAGTCGAACACGCTTACCAATCCCTGCCGAGACTACCGGGCTGTTCAGTGTGAAACTCGTCGGACAACACTGTAACGATACTTTTTTGAGTGTGTGGTTAGTCACTCTACGTAGCGATGTCATACACTACAAAAAATAATAAAAGAAAAGCTTAATCTGACAAGTACCTTCATCCAGCACATCCCAGTTCTTGTTGGTTTTTGCAGAGCTATTAATACAAAGCACTTCATTAGTCTACGTATTCATTTCTATTCAGCTCATAGATAGAATAAAAAACAGTGGAGATCGTGACTTCACCAGTTGAGGGAAGATGATCAAGTGAAAACAGAGGAGACAAAGGGATAAAAAAAATGCGTTAGAACTACAAAGGCTGGGAGGCAAAGAGGAAGATGTAAGGGATAGAAACAACTGGGGGAGACTCAATACATCGCGCCAACGAAAGAAGACCAGGGATAATTTACAAGTGGATTAGGTGGATATCAAACCGCAATAGATCTTCAGCTCCTAACCACGTAGAGTGTTCAATTTACCTACACTTCTCTACTCTTGCGATAACTGCAGACAGAGTAACAAAAGGGAACAAGAGCCACACATTCAAGGAAGAGGAGTAGTGTGTGTATGTGTGTGTGTGTGTGTGTGTGGAAAAGACACCAGGATAGCGCATCGCCTTAAGATTCAGCGTTTGCTTTTCCTAACTGATATTACTTGTCGGTTTAATTGCAGTTTCTAACAATGGAATGTAGATAGTTACGGCCGCCCCCAAGTTGTGAGTCTAGTTCACTATTCTCACTGTTGGGAATGTTTCTAACCTCAACTTCACTTGCCGGGTATTGAGAAAGAGAGAGAGAGAGAGAGAGAGAGAGAGAGAGAGAGAGAGAGAGAGAGAGAGAGAGAGAGAGAGAGAGAGAGAGGAGAGAGAATAAACGCCTTTAGAGAGAGAGAGAGAGAGAGAGAGAGAGAGAGAGAGAGAGAGAGAGAGAGAGAGAGAGAGAATAAACGCCTTTTAAAAGTCATGAATCCTGAACTAACCAAACACTACACATTGCCCCCGAGCAAATCTCTCTCTCTCTCTCTCTCTCTCTCTCTCTCTCTCTCTCTCTCTCTCTCTCTCTGCGTGCTGCACCACCCCTCAACTAATCATCATTACCAAGACCAAACATGTTCTCATTACCATAAACAAACAAGAACCAGCTAAATAAACACACAAACATATAAACACACACACACACACACACACACACACACGCACACACACACACACACACACACATGCGAAAGTGATGGATAATTCCACTTAAACCGCGTCCTACAAATACTAGACAAATGACAAATAAACAAGGTCAAACAAACTTCAAAAACACGAACATAGATCAACAGGAAAAATACTCGTAAAGAAACTTACAGCCTGGAATGGAATAAAAATACGTGTTAAAATAATGATTGGGCGGGGGGAAGGGGACAATAAAGTGCGGTATTTAGTGGGGTAAAGTGCGGCCGTAGATAGACAGGTGATTAGCACAGTTAGATAAATGCAACAATGATAAATACCAGGCCACGGGATTGGACAGGTGTGGCCAGGTGTGACGCGAGGGGGACCTGCACTAATTAATTACATAGGTGCTCCAATTTATCCAATGGTAATCTTCATCTACATCTCCTGGGCACAATTACTACTGGACGATGCTGATTTGTGCGAAAGGAGGCGATGGTGGTGGTGGTGGTGGTGATGGAGAAAGAGGACCGATTTATTTATTGATTGACTACCTGATTGTCTACTTGACTGTGTGATTAACTGATTTTTTGGCACAAATATCACGTCATAAGTCGTCGCGAGAGGAGGAGGAGGAGGAGGAGGAGGAGGAGGAGAGGTTAGGAGAACAACAGGGAATGAAAATAGAACGAAATAAAAAGAACACAGATTGAGCCAGAAATAGATCGTATAAGCTCTCTTTACCCTCGATAAGATGAGATTACATCTACAAAAAAGAACGACAGGAATAGCAATGAATGTGAGGAATGCATCCCAGAGGACACCACCACCACCACCACCACGCCAACACAGCATAAGGCAACCCGGCCCACCCCAGCCCAGTCCAGCGAGGCGAAGCGAGGCGAGGCGGGAGGGGCTGCTTACTCACTAGAAGGAAAAAGCATAACAGAAATAGCACGTTGACTTTACGCGTCCCTCATGCGTGGCGGGTGTGGGAAGGCGGATACTCCACATGATGTCCTTTTCCCAGATTCCATTTTCTTTTTTCACGTCAGCTATTCCGAACTTCACTTTACGCCTTGACACCCACACAGCGCCGCATACACACACACACACACACACATACGCACAGACACACAAACGCATACATACTGCACAGTGTTGCCGCCTGGTGGGATCTAGCGGCATCTTGTAGGTTCCGCCAAACTCTCGTCTCGAAGCGGCGCCGATTACTCTAGCAACAAGAAACCATTCACTTCCCGCGCTGCCTGACGTAAAATTCACGCCGGAAAACAGAATAATAAAAAAAAAATAAAGAAAGAAAGAAAAATGGAAGATTAAAAAGTAAATAAATAAACATAATCACACGGACACTCAACTGATTAGTCAAATTCTACTCGATGACGTCAGCGAGCAGCAGCCAATCAGCGTGAAGGGCGAGGATGAAATACCGGCACGGCTTTTATTTCACCTCAACGTGGCAGGTTCCTTTTTTTTCTCTCTCTTTTTCAGGAATGGAGAGGAAAAGCATGTAAAAATACCGATCTATCAATACTGTTGATTATGACTCGCCGCCAATGCTTTTGTACAACTGGTTACCGGGGGAACCAATTTAATGGAGAGAGAGAGAGAGAGAGAGAGAGAGAGAGAGAGAGAGAGAGAGAGAGAGAGAGAGAGAGAGAGAGAGAGAGAAATTTTTACGTTCATCAGAGGAAGGGAGTCTGCTATCACGGGGAATAATCTATTGTTTCACATAAACATAGCAGGTACATTTATGTGCGTATGTACGCACTCTACAACACATGAATTACGATAAATATTACATGTGCATTAACTAATAATCATGGATACGTGAGTGCATGTGTGCCCACTTAGGGATCCATGTACACACATACATATGTAATAGTTTTAATGCTTTTTTTTTTTTTTTTTTTTTACAAACTTGCGGTCCTCAGTTGTCCTCCCAACAGGCAATGCTTACGGGGGCACATTTTCCTCCACAACGAGATATCCGCTGTGTTCCTGAGGCAAGATGGTACAGATGAGGCAATGAGGCGCTTCTAGTACAGCTTCTAGCCACAGTTCCTGTGCACAACAACCCTGCCTGATGTTGAAGCACCTCAAAGCATTGACCGAATGCTCAGCTGCTGGATGGCAGTAGTAGGATCAGGAGCCAATTTATGCGAGCAAAGATACGATTCATAATACAGGTGGCAGTTTTTAGCGCAATAGGTGACGTCTACAAACTTAAACCAGGTCACGCGCCGATGCTTCTCTTGGCTTCAGGTCTCCATTCGCGTCTCCAGAAGTTCTAGAATCTTGTCACTGAGAGATGGCTCAGTTGGAAACACTGCCTGCCTGGCTCTTGCTGCTTGGAATCTCGCAGGCAGGACGAGTCTACCGAGACGCCCCTGCGATGAGACCACTAATAGCTTAGTTACGAAGCCTTCCTCAAGATCTAAAGAAGGTTCTGTAGATCATGTAGCTGGTGACATCAGCGACGTGCATACAAACATCTCGCCAACATGAACTGAATCAGAACTGTCTCCATCTAGCCACTGGGAGTTTCTGAGCGCCTCGCTTATGATTTTTCCAATATTCTTGTTGTAGTGTTTCATTCTGGGGAGTGGAATGTCATGTGTTCCATCGCGTTATTTACAACAGTTACATGTCGCAATGATCGTGTATTCTAGGGGATTCCATGAGTGTTGGACCCTGGAGGTGAGGAGTCTTGGCTTCTTTGTACTGTGTCGGATGAGACCATCCTGTGAAGAACAAATATTAAGTGTGAACTCCACTCCTCCTCTGCCTACTAAAACAACACACAGGATGCACGAGTATATGTTGAATCAAAGGAGCACCACAAACTTGAGGCGAATTAACTTACATAATTTTGATACAAGAACACTATGATTAGGAGAGTTCCCGCCACATTTAACACTTACATCCCGGGTGATGATGACGAACGACTGTGTGCTCATCCAGACGCATCTTTCTTCCCACAGGTGAGCGGGATAATCAACAACACGGGGCACAGCGTGGTGTTGACCCTGGGCGGCACCAGTCACCACCATCCCCCCATCAACATCACGGGCGGGCCCCTATCCTACAGGTACCAGGTAAGTGTCCGCCACTAATTACGAGGCTATTGATAGAGCTAACTATGCCAAAGCACCATTACCGAGCCTCTCACGTGAAGGGACCAGGTTAGTATCAAAATTAATTACGAGAATGCAGGTATATGTGTCTCTGTGCCAAAAATATACCACCTGTATTTTGAAACGCTTCGCTCTCTCACCACGACTATTTTCCAAGGCCACAGAGATGATTACCCGGGTTCTCAGGAGTGTTTCTCCTGTTCACAATGTAGAAATCTTGATATTACTAAAACAATAAAAAAAACATACCTAAAAACCCGTGTAACTTTAACGAGTAGAGCCTTTTGAATGTAGTGGAGATGCGTCGCAGAAGTGTTTCAGAATATGGTCCATAGTAAGTAAAATGACGCAAGGTTTTCCACAATTATACATGCAAGTCAGTCTCTGTTAACACTCTTGGCTACTTCCGAAATACATGGTGAGGCTACGAAGTCCCTGCCATCGAGCGGGACACACACGGCAGCGAGGTGAGGCGTCAAGGCGGACAAAGAACTTCACAACTGCTAAAGAAGTCTCGATTGGTTTGTGTCTAAGCTTCCAGTCTTGGTGCTGACGTCACTACTGCCACGCTCCGCCGCCCAACTCGTACCTTCTCTCTCTCTCTCTCTCTCTCTCTCTCTCTCTCTCTGCACTACTGCGGTCAAATGATCAATTACAACCGCTCGTTACCGTCAAGTGTGTACGAGCACTGCCACTGACGCACCGTAACATGATATACAAAACTAGTTATCTGCCATTATATGTTTATAAGGCCCAGCTTATGAAAGCGCGTCTCTTCACACTAATTAATACTTCGTTAGTAATTTTTTTTCCCCTAAATAAATATGTATTAAAATTGTATCGCACACACAAAATTTTTTGTTAAGTAGAGACTGATTTATTCATTTTCTAGTGAATGATGATTTGGGAAAGTACGTAGTTGTATGTTGATAGGGATCGATGGGCTCTTAAAACTGCAATACTAACATCAGAAAAAAAAAAAATGGATTGATTAATTAAAGTAAACATGTAGCAACAACGGAATCAAATGTCGTTGGTTGAAAAGAAAAAGCAAATACTCTCAGGATGAAATTACTAACATATTAAGTTCATCTTTTTGTTAATTACTGTAATCACAATTTGACCTTTTGTGTTAAGCCGAGGTGACATTAACATTTTCATTATTAAGTATAATAAAGAGGATGTGCTGTGCTTGATTTTACCTGAAGGTACATACAAACGTGCTGTGCCGCGATGTGTTTAAAGTCATCTAAAGAATAAAGCTTGAACATGACAGCAGCAACACTCCAGAGATAAATATTCAATAGAAAAACACACACGGAAAAAAAAAAAAAAACATGGTGTAAAAATATCAACAAAATATACACGTCTGGAAAAAAAAAATAGTGCTGCCAATTAGTAGTTGTTCCCACTTCGCGCCTGACGCTCCGTGGCTCCGATGTTTTGCTGAGTCTACGAACTGTTGCAGTTTTGCTCTTGCTGCCAATTTTTGGATTCCTTAAATTAGGTCTGATTGGCTCCACTCACTCACGCTGACGAGGCGGTACTGTGCCTCACCACGTCGTCACAAGGGGAACTGTGTCTTACTTGAACTCATGTAGCAACACGCCGCTTCATAAGAAAGGGAAGATGCTGCACCCGTCACAAAGGAAAGCTTTACGTGTCTGACTTGAAACTGCAGCACGTCACGTCACGTTACAAAGGGATACTGCACACTACCTAAACCGATGCCAGTGTAAAAGATTACTTTGATCTTTATTTGAGTGAAATAAGACGAGGTTTCATATATAAATTTGCATGCGTACGTACACACACAGCCGCTGCAGTCTGGTTACCAAGAGACAGGTGGGTGAGGTGAGCGAAGTATGAGGTAAAGTATTTCCACGTCTCTCCCATGTGTTTGAGCATGAGGTTTATTGATGGCTTCAGCGATACATTTTATTGCGCTAGGATATATTGCGTGGGTTTTGAGGGCGAAGCAAAGTGAAGGTAAATGTTGTGCGCAAGGATAGTTTTAAGTGTTACGGGGAAGTCTGAGCGAGGAATGAAAGCACCAGAGGTTGAGAATCAGGCAAGAAGTGCTTTGTGATACGGTAATTTCAGTCACAAATGTGAAAAATGATGAAATGCAGGATTGTCTAAGTATTTACTGATTTACACGGAGGCAAGGTGAGTCTAGTTAAATGTACAGGTAAAGGACACAGTTCAGGTAGGTACAAGTTACTGGTATTTGCAAGTAATGTGAAGATCAAAAAGGCACAGGTACTCTCTGCGCTTAATGATTGGCAGAGAAACAAGGTGAGTACAGTTAAGATACAGTTCATCATTATAGTTAGTTACAGGTAACGAAAAGAAATACTAACGTTTAATTTAGACTACAGCCACTACTACAACAACAACAACAACAACAACAACAACAACTACTACTACTACTACTGCTACTACTACTACTACTACTACTACTGCTACTACTACTACTACTACTACAACTACTACTACTATTGCTCTTGCTGCAGCTCCTACTACTACCACCACCACTACTGCTACTGTTGTTACAGAGATGACAATAACTACTACATCTTTAAGAGAAGCAGACAAAGACTACCCAATGCTCCTCTTTATATTCTCTTTCCTCTCAAGCACGAAAGTTGGTATTCATTTTTCTTTCACGCAATCCAGGATTAAAATGAATTATACATATCTTCACTGCCCAAGTTTCGGAATCTGAATTCGCTTAATTTCTCGTTCTTAATCTTTTAGGGAGCAGCACGAGTGGGTATTTTCTTCTTTTCTTTCTTGTTTTTCTAACCTTTAACGGACCTGCTTCCTGGTGAATAACTCCCGCCTCGACTCCCACTGCTGCCAATGAAAATAATGAAGCTGTTTTCCCTCATTTTCAATTCCTTAAAGACTTGTTTCCAGAACACGAACCCAATGAAGGTGACTAGGCAACTGAGGCCGACCAGACAAAGAGTTAACGACGCCCTCTTGTAACATACGTGACTCCAAACCTTCCTGCGTGACAAGACAAGACAAAACAAGCCAAGATAAAACAAGGCGCCTCGACTCTCCACCATCGTCTGCTGATTCTGCTGACCCACCCTAGCAAGATTCCTCCCCTTCCCTCCCTCCGCTCCATCTCTCTTTTCCTCCCTCCAACCTTTCTGCATCTGTGAGGACTGGTAATTATCTTAACAAATCTAAAAGAGAACACTCCCTCCCCTGAACACTGGTGGAGTGCCGCAAGGGATCTCTGTTTATATATTGGCACGATAACAGATTTTTTTTTAGCGTTTTTTTTTCTCTTTTCATTCCCACTTCGTATCCAGTCCTCATCTCTACACCACCTCATCCTTTCATCTGCTCTTACTTTCCGTTTCCTCTCCTGCGCTTCTGCTTCCCCGCCTAATCTTTCTCCTGCAATTTTTTTCTACTTTCTCCTGATACTATAACTTCCCCTTATTTCTAACTTTCCTTGTATAAACTCTTCGACTTTCTCCTCCTCATGTGACAATTTCCTCATTTGTATCTTCCAGCTTCATCTTCCCTTCTGCTATTTCTTTCCCTCCCCTTACTCCCGCTGCGTCCTCATCCTCCCTTCGTCTTTCCCCTCCTAAATCTCATCCACATCTGTCTCTCACCCCCTTCCTTTCTTCTGCTAATTCTCTTTCATTCTACGTATTCATCCCTTCCTCGCCTTTTTCTTCCTCCTAACTCTCTCTCTCTCTCTCTCTCTCTCTCTCTCTCTCTCTCTCTCTCTCTCTCTCTCTCTCTCTCTCTCTCTCTCTCTCTCTCTCTCTTATTGACCTCCTCACTCCATTCTTTTCCCTCCATCTCTCCAGTGACTTCTCTCTCTCCTCCCTCCTCATCTCTCTCTCCTCACCTCATCTTTCCGTCCCTCCCTCCCCCATCCTGCTTCTCTCCCAGGACTGCGGCAGGTGTTAAGGTTTATTTGAGGTCCTCCAGGAGTGAACAGAGTGCGTCTCCTGTTTGCTTCCCTGACCTGTGTTGTCTGACTAATTGGACTCACTGCTGTCCTTTTAGCAAGAGCTGATTGGGAGATTTAAAATGATGGGGAAAAAATGTGTGTGTGTGTGTGTGTGTGTGTGTGTGTGTGTGTGTGTGTTTACTTCTATTTTCTCCTCACTTAAAGTACATAATGGACTTGTCCTCGACCATTAACACAGACATGAAATGGATAAAAAAAAAAAAATAAGTACAAGACGAAACTGAACTGCAGTTTTTTTTTTAATATTCCTATTAGTTTTGGGTTTTGTAGAATTCTGTGGCCAATAAATCTATCTATTTGTCTATCTATTTATCTACCTATCTCTCTGTGTGTGTGTCTGTGTGTGTGTGTGTGTGTGTGTGTGTGTGTGTGTGTGTGTGTGTGTGTGTGTGTGTGTGTGTGTGTGTGTGTGTGTGTGTGTGTGTGTGTGTGTGTGTGTGTGTGTGTGTGTGTGTGTGTGTGCATAGCTAATGACTAATCCAGGTGAATGTGCTCCTCTTTCCCCCAGGTGAGCCACGTGCAGCTTCACTTTGGGGCAGCGGATCACGTGGGCTCCGAACACACCATCAACGGCACCGCCTTCCCTGCTGAGGTGAGCACGAGAGGACCAGGCTAGGAGAGGCTGAAAGAGGCTGAGGGTGGCTGCAAAAGGCTATGGGAAGCTAAAAGAGGCTGAGGGAAGCTGGAAGAGGTTGAGGGAGGCTAGGAGAAGGAGAGGGAGGCTGAGGGAGGCTGGGGCACGCAGGAATAGATTGGGGGAAGCTGAAAGGGGCTGAGGAAGGCTGATAGAGGCTGGGAGAGACTGGGGAGAAGACTGGCACAAAGATATCAGCAGATAGGGGAAAATAAGGGAAATAAGGACGTGTAGAAAAAAAGCTGGGTAAAGGAACAGAGGCAAGATAAGAGGACAGATAGATAGGCTAGAGGTAGAAGAGGAAAAAGAAGTGAGGACGTGTTGGCAGGCTAAGGGAGGAGGAATGAGATGTACAGGGGAGGGATAACACAGGAACGTCACGAGATGTAGGGGAAACTATAGCAAAGGACAGGAATGAGAGAGAGAAAGAGGAGAAGAGATAAAGGGAGGATAGAAATGGTGGAAACGAGGCTCGGGTGTCCGTGAGGGAGGAAGGGTGTGAGAGAAGGAAGGAAGGAAGGAAGGAAGGGAGGGAGAAAGGAAAGGAGTGAAGAGAGGAAGGAAGGGAGGGAGCAAGGGCGGGAAGGGAAGGGAAGGGAAGGGAATGGAAGGGGAAGGTGAAGTGATAGTGAAGGGAAAAGCTGTGTTGTTTTCTTTACGTAGAGAGAGAGAGAGAGAGAGAGAGAGAGAGAGAGAGAGAGAGAGAGAGAGAGAGAGAGAGAGAGAGAGAGAGAGAGAGAGAGAGAGAGAGAGAGAGAGAGAGAGAGAGAGAGAGAGAGAGAGAGAGAGAGAGAGAGAGAGAGAGACGACCTGCATCACGACCCTAAACTTCACTACACCATCGGCATATTTTTTCCTGTTAAAGCGCACCACAAACACACACACACACACACACACACACACACACACACACACACACACACACACACACACACACACACACACATGAAAGTTGGGAATCCGGCGGTAGCAAGACAAGAGGGAGAGGAAGGAGAGAGGGAGGGAAAGGGGAGAGAAGGAGAGGGAGTGAAGGAGAAGTGGGGGAAGGAGCATAGAGCATGGCCCGGTGGATGGAATGAAAGAAGAAGAAGGAGGAGGAGAAGAAGGAGGAGGAGGAGGAGGAATGAAAAATGAGTGACAACACGAGCCAGGTGAAGGAGAAAAGCAGAGGCTGGGTTACAGTTAAGGAAGGAGAGGAGGAAAAGAAGGAGGAGGAGGAGGAGGAGGAGGAGGAGGAGGAGGAGGAGGAGGACTCTCTACATTGGCACGGTGGCATGGTGGCGTCATTTCAGTATCATAGTGAAAGGAGGAAGAGGAAGAAGAAAAGGAAGATGGTTAAGAGGAGGAAGAAGAGCTTGGAGAGAGAGCAAGGAAGGAAGGGAGAAGGAGGGAAGGAAGGACAGGTCAGGAAACTCGACACTTAATCAAGAAAAACTCTCACCTTTTTTTTTCTTTTTTAATTTTTTTCTCATCCCTTTGTGATCCTTGGTGAGGGAGGGGGCGGGAAAGTAGTGTCAGCGGGGATCAGGGAGGCGAGGTGGGGAGTCAGGAAGGTGAGGGAGAGGCAGGGAAGGCGAGGCAGGGAAGGCGAGGCAGGGAAGGTGAAGCAGGGCAAGGTGGTACTCTAATGCCCGTCACGTTTTAGACTTGCATGGGTAAAAAAAAAAAATGTATACTTCACTCTCTCTCTCTCTCTCTCTCTCTCTCTCTCTCTCTCTCTCCTGAGGAATTCAGTCGTAAGGCCAGAATCCATTTATTTTGGACATACTTTTTTTCTTTCTCTTCTTCTTCCCTCCATTTTTTCCTTCTCTCAACGCCGCGGATGAAGCTTTCTCAGGGTAAGGGCACAGGGGAGGGGAAAAGGATCAACACCACCCTCTCCAAAGCCAGCCACCCCTCTCCTTCTCCTCCTCCTCCAACCACCGACCCCTCCAAAGCCTCCCAACCTCCTTCTCCTTCTCGTATTTCTTTCCAGTACTGAAGGAAGGATTACACACCCTACCTCTGTACCCTTCCAGCCTCCCCCTTCATCCTTATTGGCGGCGGGGGAGAAAAGGCAGGATTAACACCCCCACACCCCCCTTTCAACCCTCCATACCTCCTCGTACTGGTGGTGGAAGGCAGGATCAAGACCTCAACCATCCATGCCTCTTCCACAATTTTCCTTCCTTTTTTTTGGGCTGTGGAGGGAGAGGGAGAAAGGGAGTGAGAGAGAGAGAGAGAAGGAGGGATCAACATGTCTCCTTTCCTCCTCTCCTTCCTTCCGTGTGTTGTTGTTAGCCAGCCAGCGTCCGCCTCTTCTTCCTCTTTTGCATCGTTGGTGTGTTTGGTGACTGAGGCAAGAAAATGTATCGAGTGTTATCTTCCATGAAACCACCAAGGGGGCACCGTGAACTAATTGTTGTCTCACGCACCTCCTGCCGCCCTCCTTCCTCTGCTTCTTCCCGTTACTTGTCTCCCCCACCCCCGTCCTTGTCTCCTCGTCTTCCCCTCCACCTCCCTCTTTTCTTCTACTGTCTTTGTCCTTCGTCTTCTCTCAGTGTCTATAATAGCTTCCACAGTAACTCAATATACTTTCTTCGCTAAGTTCTCCTCTGAGGCTTCGTTAAGAACATCGTCGGGAAAACAGACACGAAAAGACAAAGGAAACTTACTAGACGTGCAGTGAAGGAAGAAGATGAGAGCAAACAAAAGACGGGGAGGGAAAAAAAAGAATATTAAGAGAGGAAGATAAGAAGGAAGGCGTGGTGGTGGTGGTGGTGGAGGTGGATGGGGTGTAGAGAAAAGTAAGGAAGGAAAGAATGATATGAGGAAAGAAATATGGATGTGAAAGAACCGGAAGGAGATTTGATAGGACCGCCCCCTCAAAGAAAAGAAAAGAAAAGAGAAAGAAAATGTTAAGGCTTGGAGGAAAGGGGAGAGAAGGGAGGTAGAAAGAAGGGAAGGCAAAAGAAAAGTGAAGCTGAGAGAGAAGCAATATGGGAAAGAAAAGAACGTAAGGGAGAAGGGTATTGGAAAAGAAAGGCGAAGGGTTATGAAGCAAAGAATAGGGAGAAGAAAGAAAAAAAAAGGAAATGAAGAAAATACATGATACACTTACGAATAGGGAAGAAGGAAGAGAAATGAGAAGAAAATAAAAGAGGATAAAGAATTAAAAAAAAAAACACATACAAGATAGGGAGGAGAGAGAGAGAGAGAGAGAGAGAGAGAGAGAGAGAGAGAGAGAGAGAGAGAGAGAGAGAGAGAGAGAGAGAGAGTTACAGAAATTACCCTTAACCCAGCAACACACACAGGAAGGACAAGATGAAAGGAATGACTTAGATAGATGGAGCGCAAGAGTGCAAGAAAGAGAAGGAGGAGGAGGAGGAGGAGTTGAGTACAAAGAGTAAGAGGAGGAGGAGGAGGAGGAGAAGGGGGAGGTGTGAGAAAGGGTGTAGTGGTGGCAGCGTGCATGATGATGAGAGACGAGGACTATATTATTCACCACAACACACCCCACCGCCTCGTTCATCACTTCTCAGCCAACATTGTGACAGCCGGTTAATGAAAAATGTCAGGATGCTCGTCAAACATTTTTTTTTTCCGAAGCATCGCCGAATAATTGATATTTTACTAGTAAGCGAAGCATCTGTGAGCAACGAGGCGTGTGTGTGTGTGTGTGTGTGTGTGTGTGTGTGTGTGTGTGTGTGTGTGTGTGTGTGTGTGTGTGTGTGTGTGTTCACCGACTCCAGTAAAGGGTGGAGAACGTGCATTAACACACACACACACACACACACACACACACACACCATAATCAAAAGTTTCTAGCAAACATTTTCCAGAACCTCTAATTTCATACAACCGCATCAAGCCAGTACTGTGTGTGTGTGTGTGTGTGTATTTGCACGTGCGTGTGTGTTTGTGTGCGTGCGTGCGCGTGTGTGTACGAGCAGCACGTGCGCAGTTTTGAATGCCAGCTAAATATACATAAAAAAAAAAAAACGAAAAAATCCCTGAGTTCGAACTAATTTCAAATAAAAAAATCCAATTAGGCGAAACACAGCCATTACGGCGCCGCTCACTCTGCCCCACAATGGCCACCGCTCATGGCATTGTCTGATAATAACAGTTTGGGGCATACGTACCTAGACGCCTGAAACACACATACACACACACACACACACACACACACACACACACACACACATACACACGGGAACGAAACCCTCCCTCTATTCTCATTTCCTAAACGTTATCGCGTCAAAAAAAAAAAAAAACACGAGACTGATAGGAAGACAACAAGTATCATAAAAAAACCGTTAAGTGAAGGACCATAATGTGTCAGGAAAATAATAGCGGCGTAAAACACACACACACACACACACACACACACACACACACACACACACACACACACACACTCCAGGACCACCTCTTAAGAAAACACATCCATTAAAAAAACAGTTTATATAAT